>NC_083107.1:62838413-63141443 GCF_949774975.1 Lagenorhynchus albirostris
CAATTATGAGGCACTAAGGGTGCCATGAACAGAATAAGGTTGAGAAGCTCTGGGACTAACTAGGTGAGGTTGGCCAGTGCTAACTGTAAGCACATTAAAGCTACAGGCTCTCAGGAATATAATCCTGATGGGAAATTGTTCTTAGTTACCAGTATGCGTCGAACACCAAATACAAAATAAGGTGACATTCCACTTAGAGAAGAGACAGAAAGGGATTGGGAAATGTGTTTTCATAGATTCATGGGATTTTAGCACTTGGAAGGGGCTTTGAAAGCTTCTGCTTTTACAAGAGATAAAAAGACTTTTTTATGTTGGATGGAAATGTCTCCTAAAATTGGTAAAACTTAATCCTGAAAATAAACCAAAGTAAATCTAAAAGGCACAGATCAGGCATGTGTGCTAAAATGGTCATTCTTACCCTGTTTCTGAACAAGGGGTGGTGGGAAAATAATGGGCAGCATCACGCTGTAGAAAAAGCACAGGCGGTGAAGGCAGACTCCTGAGAGCACTCCAAATTCTCCTACTGACTGGCTCTGTGGTCTGTGTAAGACACCTATGCTCACCAGACTCTGTTTCCTTAACAGAGTTAATGAGATAACATATATATTATGACCTGCCAGGCATCCAACAACCAACAGGTGGCAATTAAGGTGCCTAGTTATAGGTAAAGGAAGGCGTCAGGAGGTGGCAATGCTGTGTGTGCATGTACAGGACAGCTTCATCACACCAAAGCTATGGAATGAGGGAGGAGCTTACGAATTCCTTTTTTTCAGTAACATTACTTTTCTTTCTAGCTCTCTCTTCATCACGCGAACTTTGAAGAGTCTGGTCCTAACCCCTCCATTTGCCTGTGCTGTATCTTCCCATATGGCTGCCTTCTGCAGTGTCCCCAGGAGATGGGCTTCTTGGAGTTGGCAGGGAGGGGAACATGGTGATGGACCACCATAGACATTATTTTAAGAACAGATGCTACCAGGTCAACTGACTCAGACTCAAGTTCATAGTCTCCCACCTGGCCTTTACTGTGAACAGCATTCACAGTCATTCTGCCTCTTTCAGTTCGATGGTTCAGAATGGTAGTAGGTATTAATAGATGGACAGACTTAGGCCCTAGGGTTGCTGGCAATGTGCCACAGAACTCAACTGGTACGGAGGTAATGAATGAGACCTTCATAAGAAAACAGATCTCAGGATATAAGAAGCAGACAGAAATTTTTTTTCAACATGCAAACCTCATCCTCATTGTAAATTTCATATTCACCCAGATATTTGTTTTTTTACTAGTGCAAAGCATAGCTGAGCTACAGTCCACTTGATAAGAGTAATGAGCAGTGTACATTCAGTAATTCAGTTTCTTCAACTCATTATATAATGTTTTTTTACTAAGACTCAGCTATCAATTAAGTGAGACTCTATCCAATGTGATACTGAAATTCTGAGCTGGATGAATCATTAGTAGAGAAATTTGTGAATTATGATTAGGGTATTTAAAATTTATTAAATCTAATTTTATGTAGAAGCAGTTTTTTTAAAAAAAGCCTAGAATGGTCATTCAAATTATTGTTCCTTCTTTTTTGGGGGCGGGGCAGGTTCTCAGAGGGAAAATGGAAGATCAACAATAAAACAGAGTAACTGGAAATGATGTTCTTCTTTGTTAGCTTCTAATGTGAAGAAATAATTATCTGTCAGGGCTAAGCTGTTCCATTGGTAAAATGGGAAGAATATAGATTTTTTAATTCTTCAATCTTTAGATCACAAAGCACTACTGTAATGGTCAATTATTGTAAATATAAAATAATGGTGTTTGTCACTGAACCTGAGAGAGAAAACAATACTCACCGATTTAGAATTTCTAGGCTCCAGCACCAGTGATAGTTTGTAAATATCATCTTCTGTGTGATAGAGGTCCAGAGAAAGCTACAACAAATTAGAAGGGATAAATAAGGATGTTGAATCATTTATTTACTTATTTACATTACTGAAATTTTTCCAAACTGAATGCTTAAGCTCAATGTCTAATAACTTGAGTAAATGTAGAACGTTAAAAAGATAGCATGCAGAGGTGGAAAATGAAATTTTTTTTAAAGACGTTTTAATATTTTATTTTTTGGCCATGCAGGATGTGGGATCTTAGTTCCTCAACCAAGGAGCAAACCCACGCCCCCTGCATTGGAAGCGCGGAGTCTTAACTACCGGGCCGCCAGGGAAGTCCCAGAAAACGAAATTTTAAAAAGAAAAAAGTTAAGCCTAGTGTGGTCATCAGCATCAACAAGAACCATTGACTCAATTTTTCTTGATAATTATTGAGTAGCTCCTAAGCACCAAGCACTGAGCTGGAGGTAAGGGATCCTTGATGTTACAGGCTAGGACTGGGGACAGGTGTATAAAATAAGACTTGGAAATGGAATAAATGGTGTCTTGGAGGTTTGACTAAAGAACTGCAGAAATGAAAGAGCAATTAATTATTTCAGGGCATTGTGCTAAATTCTGGTGATATAAAATGGTATAAAATCATTCCTGCCCTCAAGGGCCAGACACCTTATTTGACTAAATAGGACCTGAACACAAAAAGATATATTCACATCAACAAAAGGCAACACATGCTAAATGTGAAGGAAGTTGCCCCACTCTAAGTGCTATAGGAATTTTTCAGGGAGGCAGCGTGTAAAGCATGAGGGAGAGGTTTTGGAGACCGGTGGGTTTGAGTTCAAATTCTGAGCCTGCCACTGGTTAGCTCTGTGGCCTTGAGCCAGTTATTTCCTCTCTGACACTCAGTTTCCACTCCTGTAAAATGATCACAAAAGTCCCTATCTAATTGGATTTTTATCAGGATCAAATGAAATAATGCATGTAAAGTACTTCACACAGGACCTAGTACACAGTGAAATCTCAGGAAATGTAATCTGGTATTGTTGATGTTATTGTTATTATTATAGCTGTTACAACTACTTTTATTATTATGTGTGGGGGCCACTGAGGACAGAAATGATCAGGATGGATTCACAGAGGAACTTGTGAACTGGGACCTAACTGGGAGGACTTGGAGAAATAGAGACAGAGAGAAAGATTAGGGTAGGCAAGGATAAGAATGTAAATGAAGATTAAACTGCGTGGATAAAATCTGCAAAACCTTAAAATGCATGGTCCCACTTACCTAAAACAGAAGTCATAAGATTTAAAATAAGCCTGGATAATTCCCACACGTGCCCTTCAATGTTAAGAACCTGATGAATCATACCATTTTATCAGCAGGGAAGAGAACCAGGTGCCCTGCCCTTTCTCTGATCATTTTAAGCATGAAAATTTTCCTTTGACATATTTTGTCTAAAGATAAAGGCTTAATGTGAGAGGCTTTATTCCATTTCCAAGTCTTATTTTATACACCTGTCCCTGGTCCTAGCCTGTAACATCAAGGATCCCTTATCTCCAGCTCAGTGCCCGGTGCTTAGGAGCAAGAGAAAACTCAGAGGCACAGGATGTCTTTCAAGGATTTATCTTGCTGTTCTATCTCATTTTTTTAAAAAAGAAATTGGCATTATAAACTGTCATTTTTGCATCATTCATTCAACAAATATTCATTGGTCACCTAATATATGGCGGGGACCATTGTAGTCACTATTCTAGCTACTA
Source organism: Lagenorhynchus albirostris (assembly GCF_949774975.1). Taxonomy (NCBI): domain Eukaryota; kingdom Metazoa; phylum Chordata; class Mammalia; order Artiodactyla; family Delphinidae; genus Lagenorhynchus; species Lagenorhynchus albirostris. The sequence goes on from NC_083107.1 coordinate 62,842,044, forward strand.
AATACAGCAGTTAAATTAAGGATTTCACATATCTGGTCATGTATTGCATTATCTAGACTTTGTCATCTAAAGGTTTTTTTAAGCATAATAAAATTGACTTTACTATAAAATTGCCCCAGTATCATTTCAGATCATGAAAATCATGCTCACAAAGAATGCACACTGTATCCACCTTCCTCTGAACAGCAGTCACTTCTACGTCCAGGGGCCCTGCCTTTTTTCAGGAGAGGAACTGTCCCCATGTCACAAACAAATGCTTTGAGGAACCAGCCCACCATATAAAAGAGTGAAGGGAGATGCATGAAAGGGATATTGTGATAGAGACGTTGGTATAACAATGTATTTGGTAAAAGAGTTTTGCAGATATGATTAACTTGGGGATCTCTCCTCATAGCTCAACAATAAGAAAAATTTGTGCTGATAAGTGGAATTTGACACTGGATCTCTGGGTTAGGGAAGCAATAGGGGAAGGTGTGATCACTGATGAATGGGAGATAGCCACTACTCATCTAAGGCAAATTGTTGTCAGTTTGATGACAATTGCCACATCTAATTTGTCAAGAGAAGTCAGAAATCTAGAGTTTTATATAAAATATCCTCATTTTTAAGCACTGGCAACTAATAACAGATTTTTTTTTTTATGATTCCATGTGGGCCAAATAAAACACATCTGCCATGGGCAGTTGCCCACTGTTTTGTAAATTCCACAACAGAAGACTCTACTGGTCTCTAAGCTTCATGAAAGGAGACAGTACATTTGTAATCTCACCTCTATAATCCCAGTCCTAGTTTGCTACCTTGCACTGTGAATGTGACATAGACAGAAAACTGACTGACTTCCTCCTTTTGACTTCCTTGTTGTCAGGAGTTAATCTGGGCTTTGATGAGTATGTTCCTGTCCTCCTGACTCTTCCTCTGATGACGGCACTGGCATCTGCTGGAAAGGAGATGCCAGCAGTGCAAGAACATCCAACCAGAAACCCAAATAAGCCACACACTAAATAGGGGAGATGCTCTTTCAAAAGACACAGAACATCCCTGAGTATTTTCATACGTCACATGGACAGATATCTGACTCTATGATGGAAATATTTTTGTTTTCTCCCAATGTTTGCTCTCCATTTATTAGTGGTCGTATGAACCTAGGCAAGTCATTAATCTTCTTGAGTCTGTCTCTTGATCTGTAAAATGGGAATCATCAATAATAGCTCCCTCCCAGGGTTGTTGTGAGGATTAAATGAGCTAATGGTGTCCAATGGGATTTGTTTAGAGGGCCACACAGATGGGAACTGCAGGGTTTGGCTCCCAATCAGTGCAGCAGCCAAATGCCACTGTGCTCATCCACGAGTGCAGAGCCACCTTCTGGGTTAACTCTAGCCATCTCTCTGCTTTCCAAGCTGCGATCCTACTTGCTTTCTCGGATCTCCTCTGGGCCTTATGGCCCTGCACAAAGTGATCTGTTCTACTTCCTACACACCTTTTAAATAATATAGGCAGCTTGTCAATGGGGTTTCAAAAATATTTATTTGTGTCTAACATATTTTAAGCTTGTTTGTTTCTAAAAAATGTTCTGAGTCACTGTTTCAGGTTGTTGCTTTTACATCCAAACCTATCAGCAAAGATGGCTGTGGATTTAGTCTGCACCTCAGGACCGACATTGTCTTGACTGGAGAATTGTAAAATAACACACACTCGGTCATCAAACTATCTCCATTCACCATTTTTGCAATTCTTCCTCTTCCTCCTCCTCTTCTTCTTTCTTCTTTCTTCTTCTTCTTCTTCGATTGTAAAAATACAGGGGCTTTCCAGTAATTTGCATATACTCAGAATGGTAAATGTAACTGATAGATCTAAAAATACTATGAAAAAAAATCAGACTATTTTGTATACCATGAAACAAGAAGCGTCAGTTTAAAAGCTCCTGGTTACATGAATTGGGATCACAGTGGAAAATGTTTTCTCCAGATCTTCCCTAAAAAGGGGAACAATACAAATCCCAACAGTTTGGCGGTGTGGTCCTCTTTCCTTCATGTGCCCAGTACTGTTCAGGGGGCTCAGATTACAATGATAAAAATGGCAAACATAGTCCCTGCTCGCATAGATTTCATTTTGTAATTAACTCTTTCTTTACACACCCATGAAGAGGGAGAGAGATTATTTAATTTTCACAGATGCAAAATAAAGTAAATGTCAGCAATATTCCCACATTACAGAGTAAATGTCCATCAGAGAGAGAAAGAGAGACACACACACAAACTGGGATTCAGAAGTTGGCTATTTGCAAGCCTTTTGTCCGTTATGAATCGCAGCTTCTTCATTTCTAAAATAGGAAGGGGCAGGGGTGATGTTACACCCTCTGACCTGCCCAGGCTACATCACAGGGTGTGTGTGTGAGAATCTACTGAGGAAATGTATGTGAAAAGTGCTGTGAAAACTGTAATCAACTATTACAGAAAGTTCAAGCATTGCTATACAGCCTACTGCACAGAGCAGGCATTTAGCAATTGTTCATTAACTTAAGAGTTCTCATTTTCTTTCTTCCAGGGCTCTCAATCATATATCAGCTTCCTCACCTGGGACCATGTTTAGAAGCAGTCACTTCAGGCAGAAACTTGACCTAGAGTCTTGGAGCAAAAAGGATCACCCCTTCAATGCTGTGCTTAATAAGAATGACCTCACATGCATTTGGGCAGCTGCAGTCAACGTATGGTTCTAATCTCAACATGTATGTGGTTCATGAAATGCTCACTGGGCTCCAGTGAACACCTCCTGGGAGTCTCCTCCATCCTCATTCTGAGGAGATTAATCTGCCTAGGGCCAGGAAGGATGAATGCACCGAACTTTCTCCTTGGTTGTGGGGAGAGAGGAAGGCTTTTGGCTTTAAATAGAAACTGGCTTGACAATTGTGCTCATCTGCGGAACTGTGCTATCCTGATGAGCCACTGGGCCGGAACCACAGAATTAGGTTGACACTTGGTTCCTTAGTCCCAAGGCTCCACCATTCCTTACATCTAGCACCACAGAAGTTTAGAGCTGGATGAGATCTTACAAATGAGCACAAAACCCTTTAGGAAAAATCCAAAGTCAAGACTAGTTAGCAAGGAGACAAAGCTAAGTAACTGCAGAGGCAGGACAAAAAGTTATGTCTCCCATCTGAGACTCTTGACATTATATTACACTATACTATACAATGCTGCTGTGACTAAATATGGTGCTTGGTGGCTTCTAAATTTTCCTTCAATTCCTGAGAGAGAGAGAGAGAGAGAGAGAGAGAGATACACAGAGAGACTGAGAGATTGAGTCTTTTTCTTTTTTCTTTTGTTTCCAGCAAAAATGAATTATTTCTTAGCTTTTACTTCTGGAGTTCAGATTTTCCATCTGCAGCCCCAAAATTTCATTCCAAATCCTTTAGTATTTCTCAAATATCTGTCCTGATGTTGCCTGCTGCATTTACAATTCAAATTTCTTTTCCCTACTCCATCATTATTTTTTATCCAGATGAGGAATTGCCCAGCATAGGCAGCTGATCATGAAGTTCTCCCCCAGCTCGTGGAGGCAGCCTGAGCACAGACACTTGGAGCCTAGGCTACCCCCTGAGACTGGTCTTCAGACATCACCTGTGGCTGTGGGGTTACAGTCTGATTGGGGCTGCAACTCTGGTCACTTATTCATGGAAACAGATTTACATGGCAAATGGTTAATAAAGGCAGCTGCCTGGATTATTGTGAGGTTCCCCCACCCTAACAGAGAATGTCTGGGTGTTTACTATTTGTTACACAAACTCAACCCCAAGAGATTTGTGCTTCTGTGTGTTGGCTACTTCTGCTTTATACTAAGAATGCAGCTACCATTATTGCCTACACCTAGGGGTTCTCTTCCTTGGTAAACAATTCTGTGTTCTAGGAACAGTTTGTGAGAAGGTCTAGGAACTGCACTCTTATCCCAATGCAGCAGTCCTAGAGGATTTAGCTCTTTGGAGTTCCAGAGGGCTTCTTGTTTTCATTCCCCATGGCTACTGGAGGAAAAGTAGTCAATTCGGTATTGCAGCCAAGTTTCAGATGCTACAGTGTCAAAAACCCAAACAAGGAAGTTGCTCCTCCACTTGTTTAAGCAAGGGTGAGAGAATTTGCTTATGCCTCTTTCCCCCTGACAAAGAAGCAGCCAATGGGAAATGTTCTCTACTATACACCTGTGTGTCTAAAAGTGCTAGGACCTAGAGACCAGCTAATGGTGCGTGCCGCCAAGGCCAAAACGTATGAGCAGTAGGTGAATTTCTTCCAACCCACTCCTAAATACAGCACCCAGTTCATCTGCTGAGTTCCTAAATATGCCAGGTATTGGGTGGGCCAAAAAGTTATTTCAGGTTTTTCCGTTAAGATGTTATGCAATACTATGAGAGGTGCTGGGGACGGGCGATGTATAAGGCAGGTAAATAGAAAAAAAATCTAATGTCAAGTGATACCTCCTATAGATAAGAAAGTACAAGGGCAACACATGTGACAGATGCCTTACTGCTTTGGAAGGAAACAGAGAATGCTCCAGAAAGATAGAGGCTTTTGAATTTAAGCTAGTCATGGTGGGGTTGGGGGGTGGGTAAGGAAGGAATTTTCCAAGAAAATGCAAAGCCAGAAAGTAGAAGGCAGCAATTTGTGGTGGAAAGTATAAGTCCCACATTCCTCAAAGGCAGGTGTAATGCGGGATCAGGTGATGACAAACGAGGAGAAACTGATAGTCAGAAAACAAGTCGTGAAGGGCTCCAGTGGCAGACTGGGACCTGTATCTGGTGGCTTGGGGAGGTTGGTGGGGGTAACGGGGAGGGAGATCTCAGAGGAGGTCCCCGCATTACTCCAGGCTTCAACTACAGCAGTGCAGTGAGGATCAAGAGAAGCCGATGAGTTGAGGGCATAGAGAAGGAGGTGATGAATTAGATGAGTGTGATGAGGCACTGAGGACAGGGCTGGAGGGCCTCTCTAAGAACTGCAGAAGCCAGAGCCGTGGAGGCTGAGACTGGGACCCTCAAAGCAAAGGGAACTTTCTTTGCTCGGAGATTGGTGTCTCAAGTCACTTGGGTTACAGGTGTGTTTCTCTCCCTTCATCCTTTGAGATTTCTTCCCATCTACTGACCCTGAATTCAACACCTCCCCCACCCCCATTGTGAATTGCTGGCATGGATCTTCCTGCATACCCTGGGAAGTGAGGTGCAGGAGAGTTATTAGCACAAACTCTAGTCCGTTGGACTCACCGTGAGCAAGTTGATCAAATCCAGGTTGGGTTCCAAGTGGTGAGAGGCATTCTGTAGGGAGACCAGTTCACTCAAGGTAACGGAGAGCTGGTGCATTTTCACAATGTTCACTTTGTTCTCCTCCATCCAGTCTGGGAAAATGACATGGACTGCTATCAAGTCTTTCAAGTGGACGCCAAGGATTGGGATTTTGAAGCCATCACAGTCGGCAAAGGCCTTGCGGTAATTACAGTAATTGCCGTTGGAGGAGACCAGCTCCGTCATTTCATTCCAGTTCTGGGAACAGATGGAAAAGTAGTATTTTCAAACAGCCTTCCCTTCTGCCCACCCTCAGGCCCAACAGTGTGTGGCTAGGAAATTCCTCGCCTACTGAAAGAAGTATCAATTGCACCAACGTTGATGCAGGGAAATATTAACCAGGGAAAAGAAAGTTAGAAAAATGTACTAGGCTTGGCTATGAGTTGGACAGCCTGTTCCATTCTGCGTCAAAAGAGAAATAGCCCACAACTCTGCCTACCTACTAGGGGTGTTGAGATGTTAAATAGCATCATGTATATATAAGTATTTTGTAATTCATGGAAATATTACAATCCACAAATACAAGCATGTATTGTATTGAAGTATGTAGTATATTAAAATTTCCTAGTTGTTCCAAGAAAGTTGCATTCAAGATATAACTTGAAGGGGCCAGTATGGGGTAGGAACAGTCATACTGATGTGTGAGATAGCTGTGGTTTTGGACTCTGCCACTAACTAGGAGGGTGACCTTAAGCAAGTCACTTCACTTTTGGGGACCTCAGTTTTCTTTTCTGTAAGAAAGGGGAGTTCAAATAAATAATTTTTGAAGACACACTGGTGGTTGCAAGCTTCTATGAGCCTCCACTGAATTCTTATTCTTTACAACATTTAAAATATGTTTTGCTCTTTACTGGAAATTCATTACTAATCTAAAGGAAAATGAAACACATAATGAGCCCCATTATACTTGGAAAGGGTGCAGTGTTTGAGGTCACTCAGCAGTGCTTCTGTGGTTTATATTCTCCTGTTTATATGCACAAGCTATTGTTGGTTGCCTAACGGCAGCCATACCTTCCTAATAGACCCATGTGTCTACTTTTGATCAGTCTACTCTTTCCCATGTGTCTCGGATGATGCTGTTTCCGTGCCCAGATCCAAGGATGGGTTCTGATCTACCATCTTCATAATTCCATCCCTCTGGTTTGTGATTGGTTCAGGAACACAGAGTTAAGCCAATCAGTACATTGTATTCCTCTGGATACTGTTATTGGCCCAGGGGTGGGCATGTGATTTGAGATGGTCCAATCTGTCTAAAAAAGAAGGTCTTTTATTCCATGGGTGCAGAGCTGAAGAGAGGTTTTCCCTATCTCCAACTTCCATAAACAAGAAAGCATAATTTTCCCGTTGCTGCAGATAGCCCAATCAGGAGGGAAACCAATCCGATGAAAAACAAAAACTAAAACAAAAACCTCATACTCAGAGGAATACAGAGCAACTGAGCCAGAGCTCTGATCAGACCATGCCTGGACTTGGCCTTGCCTCTGGACTTTCAGGTATGTGAGACGATCCATTTCCTTATTGTTTAAGCAATTCCAAGATTTTTTTTTTTTAACTTACAGCTGAAAGTGTCCTTACTGATATAACAAAGTACACGCTTACAAGGAAATCTTTTCATAAGGACGAAATGTTCTTTTTTGCTCAATAAGGAAAAATATTATTGTAGTCTGGAAATAAATATGGCAGAAAAAGTTCAGTTTGGGAAACAATCATTGCTTAAATTTTTTTTTTTAATCCCTGAAAACTGAGCTATAAATCTGAGGGCTTTCTATACAAAAGATTTCTTTCTGCCTCCCCTTCCTTTGTGTCTTCCACCGTGTTGAACACAGTACTATGAAGAGAGCAGGTGTTCAATGACTTCATTTGAGGACGGGACGGTAGGAATGATTTCTGTCATATTTGCCTTGTAACCCCCATGTATTTCACAATGCCTATCACATAGTAAGCACCAAACACATATTTTTTAAATATTTACAACTGCAGTATGTTAACAGTGTTCAAAGCATTCCTATTAGGACACTTGTTGCCACCTCTAATCTGTTTTTCCAGGTGGTATGGCTGTAACCTCCTATTGTCTAAGAAGAAAACTTTCCCCTTCTGAGTGACATTTGTTAGGATCATCCTACCCCTAAACAATTTACAAACAAACTTTCTACTTGGGTTATGATCTGATCCACTGTACCTTTGTAACTTCTGAAGAAAGATGAGAATGGGTCTCTTTGAGCCGGGAAATGGAACTATGACTAAGGCCTCCTACCACTGCCATCAGGGTGTTAAAATTTTTGAGCTGAAGGAGCTTCTGCAATAGAAAAGGTTAACTTCAATACTTAGTAACAATTTTTGAATTATTCTGACCTTTTTGAGGTACAGATGAAGTCCTACAATTTAACAACAAGGATGTAGGGAAAATAGTATCAATTCAAAATGAAGTACAAATGAAATCCACTAGAAAAATATATCAATCATTACACAGAAAAATAGCTACATTAAATGCTTCTAAATACGGCCAATTAAAAGCAATCTTCTTGCATGAGAGAAGTATATTTGCTCATTAGACATTTATGGGTATTTTAATTGGCTTTTATATTGTGAACCCCAAATTTTTTCAACGACTTTTCTCAGTAGAGAGAATGAATATCTAGAATCCTTTGAGAATCCCAGTCTAATTAACAGACATACATACCTTGGCAACATTGATAAACTTTGTGATGACTTCTGCCCTTTGCTGAGGGGTTGGTTTGCTTAGAACCATCAACTGGACCCACTTAGAGATTCCATTAAATAAAGCAATAGATCTCTCCAAGGTTGGGTTATTCTCCAGGCAGCCATGGATGACATAGCTTTGGTAATCAGTGAACTAGTAAAGGAAGATTCAGAGACTCTGAATTATAATGGAGTCTTTGAAAAAATTATAAATTAGAATGTTGCATGGAAGGGGTGAGATAATGTTTCACAACAGCATAACGATTTCTTTCATTTCACATTTATAATGGCATCTTACAAGTTTGAACATATCTGCATCTTTAACATGTTATTTTGCTGCATTTCACTCTTCCACACCCAGATGCACACTTATTACACACCACAGTGTTGATGGGAGGAGGAAGGGACAAGACTCAAAGTCATATTCCAGTGAGTCCAAAATTTGCTGGATCATAAGATCCACCTGGGGCATTTGCAAAAATACTGGTTTGGGGGAACATGTCAGACCTAAAGGATCACTGTTCCAGAGGAATAACCTAAGAATCTCCATTTTTCACCCACTACTGGTGATTCCAATGGTCAGGCAAGTTCGAGATACAATGGCATACATTAAAGAAGAGGAAATGAATATAAATATTATAATTTCAAGTCAGAATAAGTTTGCAATGTGTTTTCAAGAAGAAAAGAGAAAAAACAGAAATTGAGTAAGGCTGCTCTTTGGCAAAACTGACACATTTTCAGGAAGTCAGCATGGATGTCATCAGATACATATGAGCCTCCTACCATAGAAACAGAGCAGGGGATTCCCTCTCATGGCCTGCCTGTGGGGAATCAAAAGGTCCTCTCCAAGTAGGGTTACTTAGTGAAAAGAATCAGTCTTTCAGAAATCCATACTTCTAACCTCATGTTCTTCTTTGCAAGCAATAACGTAATTCATTCTTTGGCATCTTGGAAAAGAAGGAGTGACTTCCCCAGAGCTTGGTTAGACAAAGACAAAGGCTGTTTGTGAACCATTGTGGAAATATCATAACAAATGGATAGTGAGTAGGTGGCTAGGAAGAGATCACAGTCAGGGGGAAGAAAAGGGATGCAGAGGAAGAACTCTATCAAGACAGAGTAGGAAAGAAAAATTTAATCCAGGATATCCATCCCTGCGAAAGAAACAACCTGATGTTGAGATTCTCCTGAAAGCTTACAATTCCTATTTTCAACCTATATCCATAATCAGGTATTTATACATATCCCAACCTAAATAAATATTTCTTCTCCCAAAATGAAGGGCCCAGCTGAACATGTTCACTTGGGAGAAGTCAACAGAGCTAAATAAACCTTGAATGGTTAAATCTCCACTGAATATTTAGAAAATCATGCTTTAATCCTATGAAAGGAGACATTGAAAATAGCAACAGAAATATAGCTCCTGAGCCATAAAATAAAGACAGGATAATATTTATCTTTGGTTAAAAGGGATTGTTCCTGTGAGTTAAGGGCACTTTTCCAGTGGAGCACAGTGACAGAGGCTGCCAACACTTCAGAGTATGAAAATGCAGCTCTTGGTAAAGTTGGCATGGTGGTTGTTATCCTTGGAAGAATAAGTGTCCAGTTTCTTACTGAGATCCTTCTAAAAGATTTATGCTCCAGAAAAGTGAGGTGCTCAGCCAATTCAATGGGCTCCAGATGGTCAAAGAGCAGACAGGCTTTTCCCTTCTTGGATACTTTTTTCCTCTGTGTGACTCTTCTCATCCAGTCATAGGAAGGACTATAAAAGAAGAGTGAGTCTGGTCAATGTGCTGAAAGCTCATTTCACTCAATGGAAGTTATTAACCTACTGACTGTGTAACTCTTGGCCTGCTTCCAGGGGCTTGTGCAAAATACACGCCCAGTCCTTCATATTTGAAGAGAAAACCACTGACCCATTGCCAATAGAATATAAACTTCGAGTTGTTTTTCCATACAGGGTAGGTTTGCACTGATTCATCCAGAATCCCTTACTTGGTCTCTCCTGTGACCAGTAAGGTTTGGATCATGAGGGAGAGGTTAGGGCTAGGTATATAAATTTTGGAGTTTATCAATATATAGGTGGTGATGGAAACCATCAAAAGCTGGTTCTCACACTTCAGCAACATATGGATTTTTTGAAAAGCTTGTTATAAAGACAGAGACCTAGACCTCACTACCAGAGATTCTGATTTACTAGGAATGAATAATCTGAATAATCTGTATTTTTTAGTATAAACATTTATCAAACTCTTAGATGTCCCAGGCACCACTATAATCACAAGTATTAACTCATTAGATCTTCACAACAACTCTACCAGGTATTACTACTATTACTCCCATTTTATAGATGAGAAAATATAGGCACAGAGAGATTAAAATTTTACCCAAGATCACACAGCTAGTAAGTAGAGGAGTCAGGCTGAATAATCCTTATTTTTAACAACATCCCTAATAACTCCTGGATCACTCACCGTTGATCACTCTTGAAGAAGTATTCTAGGAAAAGAGACTAGAGTATGAATGCCTAGGACACAAGAGCACATATTTGCAATATGGCTAACCATACTCACAGGCCTAAAATAGTTTTGTCTACAAAGTTAGCTAGTCAATATAAAATGCTAGCCTAATTAGCACCAAGTTCCTAATCCCTGAGCTAACGAGTTCATGGCACAACTATGGTCAACATTTGTACAGCCTCAGGCTGACCTCAGAGCATCTGAAACTTGAATGATCATATGAATCAGCTGGGGATCTTATTACAATGCAGTTTCCAGTTCAGCAGGTTTAGGGTGGGGCCTGAGATTCTGCACTTCTGTTGAGCTCCCAGGTGATGCCAATGCTGCTGACCCACAGACCACACTATGAGTGGCAAGGGTATAGGAGACTAGATTCAGTAACCGAGTACTGAGCATCTGTTATGTGCCAAATGCGTTCACATATTATCTCAGGTATTCATTGGATGCTCATAATACCCCATGAGAAAGTACAATCCCCATTCTACAAATACAGAAATTGAAGCTTGGAGAGAGAAACTCTGTCCGATGGGACTGTGCTCATTGCATCAAAGCTTTCCTCAGAGAAGCACACCTTGATTCTGAAATGGTATGGATGGAGGTCAATTGGGGTCATCACTACCCCCTCCCTCAAACAGTGGACTCATCTTGTTTGAAAGAAGCCTGTGCCACTCTTACATGCTGGATATGTCGATGAGGCTGACGTGTTTCTCATATCCTAGTTGACTAGCTACTTCCCGGAATTCCTCAGTCATACGGATCAAACCGAGGTCCAAATTAAACTCTGCAGGAAACTTCAGAATCCAGTACCTGAAAGGCATCAAGTATTTTTGACAACTGGAAGATTTCAAGCTAGACCTCTATGGAAACCATGGTATCATTTTACAGATTACATTTAACAATGCATCAAGACCACATGCCAAATTAGCAATCTCCCATCCCTCATCCATCACATTGAGTCTCCCTCTTCCCTCCTTTAATCAAGGACTCAAATCCACTACTCCCACCCTGAGCCTTTCTTTCTCTCTCTTCAGAACCACTGCTGAGAAGAAACCCTTATCCCAATTCATGGCAAGTAGGTGGGAATGTGTATGGTGAGGGAGTAGAAAAAAAATGAATGTACTCTTTCTAAGAGCTGCTTTCATTCCCTAATCACATTGACCACTGCTTGATCTACAGTCCAAAAGAAAGATGAATTCTACTCCCAGGAACAGTTTTAATAAAATCAATAAAAGGGGGACTTGAGTCGATTCTATTGTCAGACTAGGTCTGTTGTATGGTGAAAAGGAAACTGTCAACAATCGCAGAACTAGAAACCACAAGACAATTAAATTCGTAAATATTTACCTCATGAAGTAACAGATCTTTAATCGAAATTCATCACAGCTTTCTCCACTGGCATTTCGATACGTACACTAGTTAAAGAAAAATCCTTGCACGTTGTTTCCTTTGCACAGACCTGCAGCTGTTTGATCAATTTACATGAATTCCTAATAAGAGGGCCGTACTAGGAATATTAGGGTTATGTGTACCTTCAAATGGAGAGAAAAGTGTGTTCTGATGACATCAGTGCTAAATAATTGACACAATGTATTATTGCTCTGGGATGTATTGTTTTGGTCTGGAAGAGAAGCCATTTATAAAATTAGTTTTACCTTTCTGAGCACTTACCAAGTGATGACTGTCAGCTGTAATTACAAATATACTACCAACTATAGATGATTTAAAATCAATAGTACATAAAAGCACCATTTTAGCCAAAAAGATTTTATATATAGGATTAATGCTTTATATAAGTACTCTAATTTCTTTAGTATTTGAAAATGTCATTTTTGGGTATATTAATACACATGTTGTGTTGTGATTTAGTTTCAAGTCTATTTAGTCATACTCTTTTTAACTAACATATATTGAGCTCCTACTATATGCCAGGCACCATGGATATGCAGTGAGCAAGGAATCCAAAGGGAGGAATATCTAAAGAAATGTTAATTCATAGGCAGTTTCAACTTTCATACAATCTGTACTTTCAGATATTAAACTTTACTGTGCCTAAATATCCCTTTCTATTTGTGTTTCATACAGCAGCAGACCTACTAATGATGAGGGTGCTGCTTGTGGGCACATTTCTGGACACTGTTTGGATCCTGAGGCGGGATGGACCAGACTGAGTCAGCTCCCTCCATCCTTCTCTATGTACTGCCTTTCAGTAGTGGGACCTGTGGAATCCTTGGACCACTGGGTACTAGTATCTTGCTCACTTCCAGGGACCTCTGTTCAGGGTGAATGTCCCCTTATCTTCTCTAACATCCCCTTCTGCCCCGAGGTTGGGGGCATGTTGGAAGAAAGAAGTAGAAAATGGAGGAAGCTTGAAGTAAGCAGATGGAAGCCACGCTGGCCCTAATAGTACTCAATGGACCCTCTCCCTCTGAGGCTCCCCTTGTCCTGAAAAGCTTCTCACTCATCTGCAGGACCCCTGGGCTTGCAGCCGGCAAAGACTGTAGGAACCAACATTAGTGGTTATATAATAAACATTAGATCTCGGGGAATAAAACCTCCGTATAAATGTGTGACTATTTTGTAGCCATTTTCAGTCATTTGGCCTTTAACTACCTTTTAGGACTGTACCGTGTACAAAAGTGGTGGACTGCTAAAAGCCCTTATTATAGAATGGGATTTCTAACTATGGATTCTTTTTTTGCTTTTATATCAGAAGAAAATTTAAAATTAATATCAATTAACAAATTGTAATAAACCTGCTAGAATATTCCTTGTGTCTTGCCAGCAAGGGAAGTGTGAAAATTTAGGTGGTGTTTATGCCTGAGCCAGATCATATTATTTTGGCTGGCATTTCCATATGTCTAAACTGTATCCTCTAGGTCCACCATTCTGCATTCCTAAAAGGAATAAGTTAGCTCTTGAATCAGTGTTAAATATTCTTTCATTATGCTAACAGCAGAAATATTTAAGACAAGTTAGAAACATTCAGTCTACAGCTCCTGTTTCATTTTATATCTAGTGATTATTTCCAAGCAGAGCCAACACATCCAGATGGATAGTTAACTATTTGGTCAATCATCCAGATGTTTTGTCTAGACATGTATATATATTCACAAAACAGCTGGATAACCGACTGAAGACTGTTTATTCATCTTCATTTACTGGCTGTGGTTAGACACTCTATCTAAATACAGAACTTGATTTATGATTGTAAAAATTACACAGTAGTTGAAAAGATATATGCAGAGAAGTTTTTCTGCCAACTCAGTGGAAGATAAATACCATCGGTGCATAAGTAGAACTATTCTTGGCAAATAACTATTATTCAGCTCTCCATTGTCATCTGTTAAAAAATAAAATAAAATGAGAGGTGAGGAGACGACAGTACATACTACTTTTCTCTTTTTCTAATATCAGTAGAGAAACATCAGTGTAAAAATTTTCTTGTAGACCCCATTATCATTTTCCTCCTACTTCTGCTGGTATTTCCTTGCAAATTAAGTGGGTAGGTCTCACCCTTCCTCTGATGTAAGGTTGCCAAATTTCACAAATAAAAATGCATGACACAGTTAAATTTGAATTAAGTAAACCACAAATAATTTTTTAGTATATGTATGTCCCATGCACTATTTAGGACATACTTATACTAAAAATGTGGGTCATCTGCAATTCAAATTTAACTGAGCATCCTGTATTTTATCTGGCAACCCTTTTCTGTCTGGTTTAACTCTTCCTATAACAATCAGTTCAACAAACAACTCCTCTGTGACTCTGTTTGTGCAAGGAATAATCCAAAATGCTGAGGTAGGTGAACAACATAAAAGGCATATAACTGTAAAGTCTACAACCTAGTAGGAGATACAAGACATATACACAAAGACAGAATGCAGGAGCTTGGGCAACTCACTCTTGTCTAAGCCAAAAGACCAAGAAATTATCACAGCAGCATATACCACATACCATAAGAAAGTCATAAAGGGCTGTGGGAGAGTGGAGGAAGCAATCAGCATTCCTGACAGGGGAGATTAGGAATGATATTATGAACATCTAGGGTGACATCTGAAATGAGCTCTGAAGTAGAATTTCAGTGAAGTAATATGATAGAGGCATGGAGGTAGAAAGATGTAGGGAATGTTCCAGAAACATTAAGTGAACAGTATGGCTGGGGTATCAGCTGTGGGCAGTAAAGGGAAGGAAATGCAGAGGGCAGTGATACTGGGGAGACAGATTGGGGTCAATCAAAAAGGCCTTAAATACCAAGGTATGGAGATTGAGTTCTGTTCCACGGCAACACCTACATCTGAACAGGGGGAAGTAAGAGTAGCAAGATGTACAGAAGGGAGAAAAGGCTCATACCAAACATCTCAATGCAAGTGCTCAGCAGTTCATCTAATGTTGCCGCTTTCCCAAGTCCACTTGACCCCATGGTTATTTAGCCGTTGTCAAAAAACTAGGGGCATTTTCAACATCATGTAGACCATCTCCATAATCATGCAAACAGGTGATGTTTGTGCCTAGTGGTGGTCTCTGTCCTAGAGTCTCAAGACTCTAAAGAAACAAGAAGAAAAAAATATCAGACTAGAGTTCTGCTATCCGTTAAAGCATGACTTTCCTACCTGAAAAGATAATGACTTTCACTGACTATATTTCTGCAAGAAAAGCATCAAAGTGACAGAGATTGTGTGAACCACCATGATGGTGAAATGCCTGCTAATCTGTTCCTTAGCATGTATGATGCTCTGAAACCATGGAAACGTTCCCTATTAAATACCATCCCATTTAGCAGCTGAAAAATTTTTTTGATACAACATGTTACACTTCATATTCTTAAGTGATAAAGACGTTCAAGAGTACATTGTTATAAGCGTTACTTGGTTTAATATTATTACAAGTATATAGAGGGAGATAACTTTAAAGAGCAAATATATTGATGAGCGTTATCCTCAGGGATCATGTAAATGTTCAACAACTGGTAAAAAAAAACTTATTTGCATAACTTCTCTAACAGTAACAGTATTATTAATAGTAGTAAAATATTAACAATAATCTATTGAACATCCACATTATGTACCAGGCACTACACCAAATGCTTTGCATATATTATACAACTTGATCTTCATAACAATATTGTAAGGTAGATTATTATTTCCAGTTTACAGACAAGGTCATGAGATTCACACAGATTTAGCAACTGGTCCAAAACCATACAATTATTATGGCCTTGAATCAGGACTCCATTATAAAATAAAGTTTTTGGTTTCCCTTTTTCCCTTTTATTGCTCTCCCAAGTGGGGATATCATAAGGCTGTCATAATTTTGCCCCCTAATCTTGTGTGAAAAATGGCACTCCACACCACCTCAGAAAAAGGATATAAACCAGATTATCTGTTACAGAGGTAGTAGAAAAATGTTGGCATGACAGCTGTCCCATTTTATAGCACTGTCATGGGGAAAGTGGGATTAGAAACAACCTCTAAGAGATGCTTATACCGAAAGTATCCCTGTTGGGAACATACCATCATTTTATTTTACAGAGCAAGTCCTTGATGCCAGCTCCATATAAGGCTTAGAGAAATTGAGAGGTCATCATGATGTAAGACAGTTACCCACTGTGGATAGTTTAGGAGGTAAACGTGGCCATTGGGAATTCACTCATGAACTGTTTAAAGTCGATTTTACTCTCAAAGTTTATTTGTTCAACTGGTAGTCATGGAGCACCTGACAATTGCTAGGCACTAGGCAAGGCATTGAGGCTGCCAAGATGAACATATCATTGTCTTATCCCTGCCTTCAATGGGCTCATAGTCAACTTCAGAAGGCAAACACGTGAATGAATCGAAAAAAAAAACTAAGGTCCATATGTGTGGCTGTATTAGTTTAGTGGTACCACTGAAGAGTGACATCTGAATGAGTCTGTTCACCAGCTGTATAAATCAGGTGGAAACATACTCTTGTGCAAAAGGTACTACTCTTAGAGCATCAAAAGAAGGATTATTTCATGTGTCATAAAAATAACGGAAACACTGGGTCAATGCTGTCCCACTTCTGGAATGGGAATATTAAAGCTGTCTAGAACCAACTCTTACATCTCTTAACCAAGTCACCTTATTGGTAAGGCCTTTCCCGACCACCATAATTTAAAACAACACTCTCCCTCCAAGCCCACCTCCCAATTGTCATGCCCTACCTCTCTTACTGGATTTATTTTTCCTCATAACACGTATCCCCATTTGACATACTCCATATTTTACTTGTTTATTTACTTTTTAATCTTTCTAGCACTATGAACGTAAGCTCCATGAATGCAGGAATTTTTGTGTTAGTTCTCTGGTGTACTGCCCAGCTGCTAAGATTTTTGCCTCTCATATAGAAGATACCCAAAAAAGAATTTGCTAAACTCATGAATGAGTGGATGGATGGATAAAGAAAGAATAAAATAAAAATGGTAAAAAGTTTGTCTTTGAATATGTATATATTTGTACGAGTGGATACTATAAAATTTTAAGGGATTGTTTTTTAGTTTGTTTTACTTATTTAAACTAGCTTTTAGTAAACATCACTGGGACAGAAGTTTTCTAGACTTTCTGCTAGCCTTCTAGATGTGATAGGATCTGCCTATACTCTATTCATAATAAGAACTTGGTACCTCTTCCAGGACATTTTGGGGCAGCATTTCTCTGATTTCCTTAACGTAAATTCTGTCAATCCCAAGAAAAGTCAACAATGGACAATTGACAGGTTTGATTACCTTCCTGTATAAACAGGAAGGTTTTTAATCTTGTTAATTCTTGTTACTGAATAGTAAATGTATTACTTAGAACCAAACAACCTAGATTAACTAAACTAATTCTTAGGTCAAACCCAAAATTATTCAGCTAATTTGTTTGGGGAAGATATTGACCTTCCACAAGAGGTTAGAAATAACCTCGCACCAAACACCTGTCACCATGTTTGGAGTTATATTTGTGATCTGTAAAGAAGCCAGTACCTGAGAGCCAAGTGGGCCTCTCCAGTTGCAATCTGTTTCTTCAATCAGTAGATGTGTCTGTGTCTCTGCTTAGCGTTCTGTCATCTGCATATGTACCTGAGATCTCATTTCATATGTGTGGATATTATTGTATCTACAACTGCTTTTTCAAAAGTAAAGCTTCTTTATTGCAAAGGCAATATACATTCATCATTTAAAATACGACAGTAATGAAAAAAGGAAAGAAAAAGAGTTTACCCATAATCTCATCATCCAAAGGACTCTTGTTAATACTACGACATGTTTCTCTTAGTTTTTCTGGCATAATTATTTTGGTGAGTTTCTTACATAATCTAAAATGGTTTAAAGAAACACTTACTTACTGGTCTCACACAGGTAGATATCCAGGTCTGAAAGAATTTTAAGGGCAGTTATCATCACTGGAAAATGCATTGGGGACTCAGTCTGCTGAACTGGTTTACCCAACTCGAATAATAAGTACTTTGGAGAACCTGATAAAAGAACAGAAAGAAATTCCCAGAGTTAAATAATAGAAACACTGAATAATCCACATTGTTTTAAAGCATTTCCAAAACCCTTCAATTATAAGTGGTTTTTGTCTAAATGTCACCCACAACATTAGTTAAAAAGAGAATACATTTGAAGTAGTTATTTGGTGCCATGATACTTTTAAGATCAAATTGTTTTTAAAACATTCAGCCTATTAAAAATGATGTGTGACCAAACCAAAATTTATACACATAGTGTAAAATACTATTTTAGTCCAAATATACTTCTATGGGTGGATTTCCAAACACTGACTTTGGAATGTTAATAAATCTCTAAAACAATTTGTTGTGGTGATCACCAAGCTCTGACTATAAATCACTCCTGACTGTCTCAACAAGAATGTCAATGTTATTTTAGTCCAGGTTGTTTAGTCTCTTGATGGCTTAGGAGTTGCTTTTGTGTTGATAGGTATGCTCTGGCTGCACTGAAAATTATTTCTCCTCAGCATAAACATTTTCTCACAAATCTGAAAAGGACGCAATAAGCCAAAATTTCCCCAGGGCTTGAATTATTTCTAAGAGAGAAGGTCTCACTTCAGAAGGGCAATAGAGTTCTGTTTGGTGTGATTTCCAAAGGCCATGATGTCTTCATGCAGCAAAAAAGACCATTAACGTGACTGGTAAAGACTCAAAAACATTGTGAGGTTGCCTAGGACAATAAGAACTATGCTTTCAATGTTAGAAATAGTGAAAAGGAGCCAATTCCATGCAACTATACACGGACAGATCTTAATTAGCATCCCAGGCTCTTGACTCAGAACATTTAGAAGTTTTTAAAAATTGGATTTCAACATTAGATAGACAAATGGGGAGAATTTTACTACTTTGAGTAAAACGCCATTAACGCTACTTACTTTACTAGATTGTTTAAGAAGTTAGTGAGGTAACATAAATGTACCCACTGTCAATCCTGCAAAACACTGGGTGCTCAGGAAGGTGTCTCCCTTTGTCCACACTTCCTCTTCTCTTCCAGTATTTAAAGGCTTTTAAGTTGAGGACTTAAGGTGAAGTAGAAGATCAACATTTAGAAGTGACAGAAAGAGAGATGTTAGTTTAGAGAAGGGAGAAGGAAATAGGAGAAAAAATACTGTGACACTAGGGCATCTAGTAGTGGGGCAGGTGGCCTCATCAGCAATGGAATCCCATTCCCGAAAGTGCTCAAGCCAAAGTAAGGTAATGACTGTCAGAGATGTTGTAGACTAAATTCCCAGACAGTGTCTAGGAAACACACCAAAATAACAGCAAAGTTTGCTCCTGGCTCTAGGATTGCAAAATGTATAAGGTGAAATATTATATCTATTCAAGAAATAGTTTTGAAATTATATTGGCCATATTAGAACTTCCAAAGATAGTCTTGTCTATAGCACTATCTCTGTTGTAAGAAAAAACAAACAAAAACTCTTGAATACTTTTCCCTCCTAATGGCAGATATTGTCTTTAGAGATAAATAACCATGTGTATGTTCTTACACTCATATGACCTTCATATGGAGACATGGGGTTTCTCCAAATGCCTAAATCCTTTGATAAAATGAGTGGTAATTATTACAAATCTTTACACTTTAAGGATTAACAACAAGGGTGTCATAGCATTTGTTATTCTGGCAACACTCAAGCTTAATCTTCCTTTCTTACCACAGACATGAGATTTTAAAAGTGCTGTCGTTATATTCTCTGAGACTCCACAGGAGAATCAAGATTATTGAGTTCAGTAAGAGAAATGACAAAACTATGAAAGACAGAATTTATTTGACAAATACTTACTGAGGATCTATTAGACACCAGATACCAAGCAAGCTACTAGAGTGACTGGTAGAGGAAGTTGCAGATAAGCAAAGAGAAGGATAAATTGGTGAGCAGGACAAACACGATTCTTGCTCTTACACTCCAGCAAAGAATAAAACAAGTAATTACCATAAAGTATCCTATGAAGTTGCAGGGCACCAATACAGTCTAGGAGCCAGAGGAGTTTTAGCTAGGCCAAGTGTGGGTGGGAAAATGGTAATCAAGAAAAGTTAAAAGACATTTAGAATGACTGAAGTATTGAATGAGACAAGAGATGAGACCAAAAGGTCGGTAGGAATAGCTCATAAATAGTATTGTAAGCTATATTAAGGAGTATGGACTTTATCTGAAGGGCAATGAGAAACCATTGTTTTAAAGGTGAGTAGGAGAATGGCATGATCATATCTGGATTTTTTAAAGATCCTTCCATCTGCAGTATGGAGGAGAGATTAGTTAAGACCTACACTGATGATGGGGAAATCAGCTGGTGGTCAATTATAACCATCCATGAAAGAGAAACCAATGTGTGGAAATGGAGATGGAGAGAAGTGGTTGGTCACAGAATATATTTTGAAGATAGGTCCAATGAGATTTGTTGATCTATTGGCTATGGGGAATCAGCAGAAAGGAGGAATCAGGGATAATTTGCAGATTTCCAGCTAGACATTTGGTTGGGTTATGGAGCCATTTCCCTGAGATTGAGAAATTGAGGGATGGGTGTAGGGGTAGTTAAGTTCATGGAGGGGGCAGCAAAGGATGAATTCACTTTTGGATGTGTTTAGTTAGAGATGTCTGAGACCTCTTAAGGGGAATGTTGAGTTAGCTTCTGGATGTCTGTTACATGATCATGTTTAAGTGCTAAGAATCAGTGGAAAGGGAAATTTAAGGGGCAGGAGAAAGAGAATTTATATAACAAGGTCTCTGGGAGGACAGGAGTGATAGACCATGCACAGGTGGAGGGATTTACCTTGGATAAAGCTGAGGGTCACCTCTTTCAATGTGACAGCACGAAAGAGGAAAAAAATGGGTATAGATAGAGGTATATTCATCCTTTTGATAGCAGGAAGTCAAGGAGGGTCCTGTCTGGTGACTTCTATTTACTCTAAAAAGAAGGAGATAAGGTCGTCCACTGGAAGGTCTGATGGAAACAGATCTGAGATTTATCCAGAGGAGAAAATAAACAAAAGATGCTGTGAAGAGCAGAAGAAAGAAACCAGAAGTATTGGGGTTATTTCCATCCAGAGTAGAAGGCTGATGTTTCTCTTCTTCTGGAGTTTGTTTTGAGAGGAAGTTTAGTGTTCCTTGTTCCTAGGGTGACATCACTCACTTGTGTCATGTTTCTGAAATTATTTAAGGTAACTTTTCTGGAACAAGTCACATGGCAAGTTTCTCCTGTATGGACCAGGCAGTTCTGAGTTTCTGTTGTTAGAGTCTAGTCGTATAAGTTTCTGTAAGTATGAACCTCAGAACTGAAGCATGGTTGGCATTTTCTAGGTGACTTCCAAATGAGGGCATGAGTCCCTGCTCCAGTCTCACTTAGCTTTGCTTGAAACGTGGAAGAAGATACTATTGGAACGGAAATTATAATAAAGAAATAATTTACCTCCCATCCTTTGACTTGCTCCAGAATATTTCATTCTGGCAACTTCAACCTCAGCCACTATTCCCATGTTCTCTACCCTCCCAGCCAATATTTCTGTATCTCTGTCTCACCATGCACAGTCTCCAATGCCCTCGTTATCTATTACTTTTTAAAAGGTCATAAATCACAAGATACATTACTGCTGTTCATTCTTCATGCATTCTTTGGGTACTTCTACACTGGTCTTGTTTTAATCTTCTTTCTCATTTCTTTCAACTTCACCTCTCAGTTCTTTGAATTTATCTTCCTACTTTATTTCCTTCAATCAGTTACTTTTCCTAGAGTGCTCTGTCATAGTCTCATTGCCAGCACTATCAAGGTTGATTCCATCACAAAGCAACTGGGATAGTATGAGCTTAAAAAATGAGCCCAGTGCTTACAGCAAAGTTAAAACATTCTAAGTGGGCCATAATGGTGACCCATAGAAGAAAGTATCCCACATTTATGGATAGTGGAGCAATATCCCTGAAGTTTATTTAAGGCTGACAGGAGGGAATAGCCATGCATAATACTGAATTTCTCAAACCTAAAAGTAATTTTTTCATTCTTGCCTTAGACGGGTGTAATTAATGTAACCATGAGGTTTTTCTGGGTTTTAAATTGTTAGCTCTTGTTGTTTATTAATTTTTCCCTACGAAAAGCTTTTACTAAATTAATGGAGCATTAATAATCAACATTGTCCTGGATTTTAGAAAACAATAATTTCTACAAATATTACTTGTTGGTGGCATATAATGTGATACACATGATGTTGGGAAAATTACCTATATTATGTTTAAATCTTATAACACCCTGAAAGCTAAGTGCTAGTCTCACCATTTCATACAGGAGGAAATTGAGGCCTAGAGAGGTTAAATTATTTGTCCATATCATATTACCATGTAAGTTGCAAAGCTAGGCCCATCTGACTCCAAAAATTTATATTTTTTTCCACTACCCAGACAAATGTTAGCTGTTGTTAAGGCTGCCTATTAGATCAATTTCTAGGCATTGTCTAGAACAAATGTTTACTATTCCCTTTGCTTAGCTTCTAGGCATTCTATCACTGGCCCTATTGTCTGCAAATGAATAACCATCATTAGTACAGCAAGCCTGACAATTCAGGGACTAACTGGTACCAGACACTGAACAGAAGTCAATAACCAGCTCAGAGCGCATCTCATAAGGCCTCATTGCATTTTTTGGTAACAAGTAACAAGGTTAAACTGCATTTTATTTATTTTTTTCTTGGTTAACAGTATTTAGTATTGGCAACCAAACTAACACATTTACAGCCACCTGACATGAGTTGAATGAGAAATTAAAGTCTTGAAGAAGCTCTAGTAATAAATACAATGGAATTCTAAAGTCCAGCCAAGAAGGTGTTTCCCTGGCATTTGGCTGTAGCCGAACATGGAAGAGAACCGACATATACACATATGAGGCATTTGCAATCAGATGGTTTCCAGATGGACACGTTCAACCACACGGAAGGGTTATGGCTACTACGGCAACTCCAGCGTTCAAGTTGTAAATAATATCCCCCAAATAAGGCCCATAACTAGGAAAGGCTTAGCTCAGAAGTTAACATTTTAAACTTTGGGAAAATAGATTTGTTTGTTTTTTTTAAGATCAATATTTTCTCTCCTGAAGATGCCAATATTATATTCATAACAATCCTGTTTGTGGCACTAATACTTTGGAGGACCTGGTTCCAAACGCCTTGAAATAAAGTCACATTCCCTTATCATTTGATTATTCATTTACTTCCGAGTGAGTTTGATGATGATGATGATGGTGATGATGAGGAAGGAGAAGGAGAAGGAGGAAGTCATCTTACTGAGTGCTCCTATCTAGTCACTGTGCTGAGCACTGTACCCAGTGAACTTTGGAAGGCTAGGCCCCACCCCAGAAATCCAGCGATAAATAAAATGCAGCTAAACTTTGTTATTTAATTGTTACCAAAAAAGAAAAAAATGCAAGGAGGCTTTGTGAGATGAGCTCTGAGCTTGTTATTGACTTCCATTTAGTACTTAGTATCAGCACTAGCACCCTCATGCCTATGTGCCCACCATGAGCAGGAGGGCATTCTCAGTACTTGGCATGGGTTAAGTAAAACTTGGGATCCTCCCACTGGGACCAGGTGACAATCTCAGGGGACAGAATCTACACAAAGGAGGCTCCAAGAGAATGAAGACACTACACAGAAAACCTCTAAGAAGCAAGAGAATGTGAACAGAAGACACAGCCTGGAGGACAAAATCTCTTGCTCACATATCACCACTTGGAGCTGGGAGTGGAAGCTGCCTGTCTCTGAAGATACCAAGAAAGGATTTTTTTTTTTTGCGGTACGCGGGCCTCTCACCGTTGTGGCCTCTCCCATTGCGGAGCACAGGCTCCGGACGCGCAGGCTCAGCGGCTATGGCTCACGGGCCCAGCCGCTCCGCGGCACGTGGGATCCTCCCGGCCCGGGGCACGAACCCGTGTCCTCTGCATCGGCAGGCGGACTCTCAACCACTGCGCCACCAGGGAAACCCTCAAGAAAGGATTTTAAAACCTGAGCTCTAAGTTGCTACACAGGAATGCAGCAAGAAGCACTAACATAATGAAAGATTGTTTTCAAAAGTATCTCCTAGCTCTCAGAGAAAGGCGTTTGTTTGATTGAGCTAAAAGGCCGATGATTATTGAATACCTATTAAATGTTCAGCACTGTGTTATGAGCTGAAGACGTAAAGAGCTATTCACAAGGACCCAAATCCCTGTGTGGGAGACACATTATAAACTGGTTATTATAAAACAATAAGCCTGTTAAATCCAGTGTCAGAAACACATGCCCAAGATGTTGTAGGAGCATAGGAATTGGACCAAATTCAACCAAACAGATCTAGGAAGATGTCTTCAAAGAGGAGACACCTGAGAGTGTTAAGTTTTATGGATCACAGAACTAAAACAAAAAATACCAGCTAAATTCACTTGTGTCAGACAGCAAAGTGGCTAGAAATATCTGAGCATGATTTTAGAATTGGGCATAGGATAAATATTACCAACCTGCTATCAAAACTTTTCATCACGTAAAAAAAGAATAAGAACACACATAAGACAATATTAGAATAAGAGCTGGTGAGAGTAAAATGATTGGGATTGGGTAGGTATGCGTTGAGTTCTGAACTGTTTTTGGCTTTTAAAAAAAGCATAAGTAAATGAATGCAGCACAAAAAGATAGGGACTGTACAATGCTTTATTATCACCATCATTATTATTTATTTTATCTAATTTTACTACTGACACTGATAGGCTTTAAAAACTAGATTTCTTATGTCATTTTGATGCCAATTTCTGTATACATAGATACAGACCTACTTGAAGATGTAATAGTAATTTCTCCTTATCCAGTGAAACCGTACAGTGTTATCATCTAAGTGAAAACATTTTGCTCTTGTTCAGAAACTAGTATGTTTATAGCATTCTTTTATGGTATAGTAAATTCTTAGTTTGAAATTACTTCTGAATCAAGGATTTGGAGCTACACTTTTTATTGGAATCAATTAAAAGTAAAATATAGTAACCCCCCCCAAAATGCTTTTTAAATTATTTCTGTATTCTCAATTAAATTTACACAGCTTGAAGCCCATAATTAGAAGGTGCCACTTAATGACTCTGTCATTCTCTTTTATTTCAGATTTTTCTCCTACAGCAAACATTTCTTCCTTTCTCTAAAAGAAAAACAAATCTCAAGAGATGGTGATATCTCTCTTCCTCCCATCTAGGACATTAACTAATTTCACCTTCCTTTCTCTAAGGTTCACTCTCATCATCCCTAACACGAGAGAAATAACATTACTCTGCCTTCCACATCAGAACAACAAAAAAACTTCACTTGAAAAGGTTTTAAGGGCATTTAACACAACAAAAAAAAGGAAGCCCTAAAATTACGAAATGTCCCAAACTATATTTGAAAAGTCATTATTCAGAATTTAGAATATATTTCCCCATTAGGACAATATTATAAATGGATTACTAGTAGGTTTACACACGGAGGACAAGGAGGTCGGTGGAGACTTGTCAAAAATACTGAAAAGAACTTTTGGAATTCCCAAGAAGTTCAGAGGTTGACAGCACTGGTTCCCTATATGCCAAATTACCCTTCAGAAGTTGTGTAACTCCTAGAAACATGAAACTAATGGGTATTTTTAGATCTAGAGAGGCAAAGGAGGAGAAAGAAAGATAGAGGGAGAAGAAAATAGCTTTTCACAAAGCCACCGTTAAAGAGTTAGAGGGGGCAAAGAAATGGGAACAAGGATTTTGTTGGCACAGTTGTAAAACAAGGGAGGAACTGATGAACTGGAACTAAATTGTTAGCAGTTTAAGTAAACAGGAGGTGTCTTTCCTGGCCTCAAGCAAAAACAAAGAATGCAAGCTCTCCACTGGCCATCTCTCCTGTCTTCCCATCCTTCACAGCCAAGTAGAATTGGCTTATTTCATCCCCTCTTCGGACCACCAAAATCAATTCTCCCTCCACTCCGCACCCGCACACCTCTCCAAAAAGACTCTGGTAGAGGTCACTGCATTTTGTCAGAAGTTAGATTAAGCCTCAGCAGCCATGTGTTACCTCTTGACCACACCCTGCCTAAAATTCTCCCCTTGGATGGTTTTCCTGGCATCTTCTCTTCCCTCATTTTCCTCCTGTGCCTCAGGTCACACGTTTCCAGTCTGATATGCAGATCTTTCTCCTACTGCTGAGGGCTCGCAGGTCTCTACGCCTTTTCCTTTTGCCTCAGACCCTCCATGTAAACTCATCCACAACCACAGATTCAACCACCACCTCTGTGTTGGACTCCAGCTGTGTGGTGTGCTGTAGAGGACAGAGTGGGCTCTGGAGAGAGGCATGTTTGAGCTCTGCTCTTTACTAATGAGTGACTTTGGATGAGTTTTACTTAACTTTTGGGTAAGTTTTCATATCTTACCATCATGCATTGCTAGTGGAAACGTAAAAGGAGACGGCCACTTTGGGAAACAGTTTGGCTGTTCCTCAAATCTTAAACATAGAGTTACCATATGGTCAAGCAAATTCACTCCTAGGTATATACCCAAGAGAATTGAAAACTTATGTCCACAAAAAACTTGTATGCGAATATTCATAGCATTGATACTCATAATAGCCCAAAAGTAGAAACAACCCAAATGTCCATGAACTGATCAATGGAAAAACAAAATGAGGTATATCTATACAATGGAATATTATTTAGCCATAGAAAGAAATGAAGTACTGACACATATTTTAATAAGGATAAAACTTCTAAAAGTTATGCTAAGAAAGGCAGACACAAAAGGCCATACACTGTCCAGAATAGGTAAATCCAATAGGTAGAGACAGAAAGTAAACTAGCAGTTGCCAGGGGCTGAGGGAAGGAGGAATAGGGAGTGACTGCAAAGAGTTCAGGGTTTCTTTTTGGGGGTGATGAAAATGTTCTGGAATTGGGTTGTGATCGTTGTACAACCTTGTTAATATACTCAAAATCACTGAACTATACACTTTAAAAATGTAGATTCTAATGGTATGTGAGTTATACCAATTAATTTTTAATTAATTAAAAAATATGCCCTCTTCATTTTCCTAAACTACTACATCTCCTATATTTCCTTCCTTGATTTATGGCTCAACCTTTCTCCCAATATTCCATGCCAGAAACTTGGGACTCACCCTAGATTTTCTGGTGCCTTCTTTCATCATCCCTCCATGTCCAAGTCTGATTATCTGTCTGTGGACTGTTTCTCATATACCTCCACTTCTTTTCCTCTCCGCTGCCACTCCTGGGTTTAAGCTGTCGTTACCTTTCCCCTGGTCCACTGCAATGCTTAGTTGTCAGGCTTCCAGATTGACTCTTACCTCCTGTTTATCTCTCCTCTCTATTGGTGCCAAATCAATCTTTCCAAATTATCAGATTGATCACATAACTTCCCTATCCAAAATTCTTCCACCATCCCCTATCGACTCAATCTAAAGTCTTTGCTTGGCATACAAAGCCTTTCATGAATGACCCTCACTCTGTCCACCCATACCCTCACTCTTCTTTCTTCACCCTCGCTTTACCTTTTGCTGTAAAATGAACTTCTTTTTTATAGTGCCCATGTGATAGGGACTGAATGTTTGAGTCCCCCCCATATTCATACGTTGAAACCCTAATCCCCAATGTGATGTTATTTGGAGATGGGGTCTTTGGGAGGTAATTAACTCATGAAGGTGGTTTGTTTTTTAAGCCACCCAGTCTATGATACTGTTGTTATAGAAGGCTGAACTAAGACATCATGCTTTGCACATATTCTTTCTTTATTTTAGAATGCCTCTCCTCCCCCAAGTATGTCTGCATGGCAATCACATACTCACTTCTCAAATGTCTACTTGAATTCTCCTCCTCCCTCCCAATTCTTCCAGGCAGACTTTTGCACTCAACGTATTGACTTCCTTTAGGCTTTGTATGATTTATGTTACTGAATGGTTCTGTCTCCCCAGTAGTTTCTTAAGAACTAGACCCTGTCTCTTGTCTTTCTAGCCCCCAACACTGAAGTATGTCTGTAATCTTTATATGGTTATCTTTCTCTGCCATCTTATTCTTCCAACATCGTCTTCAAACTTCAAATTTGTTTCTTCTCCAATTTTCATCTTTAACCTTATTCTTGTCTCAAACTTTTTCTTTTGATTATTGAATGAATTTACTTCTTTTATATTAACATGTCCATAATGGAATTTCAAGACATGCCTCCAGATTTGAGGTAGCACAGATTTATGTTAGAGAGAATAAAAATACACCAAATACTTCTTCCAGTCATTTTCTCATCTATTTAATAAATACTTATTTCTGTGTCAGACAGTGCGATTAACACCATGGCAGAGGTACAAGTATATATCAGGTACAGATTTTGATCTCAGAGAACTTAGGGTCTAAAGAGGCGACACACATGAGCAGAAATTATGACACAGGGCATTATGAAAGAGTCATGAGAGAAGTAAAAAACAAGTTCTGACTCACAGAATTGAGCTGTGCCTTGAAGCATGAGTGAGGTTGCACCGAGCAGAGAAAAGAACACTGAAAAGAAAATGTTGCAAAGAAAATGACACTGAAAAAAGCAGATAGGTATGGAAAAGCAGGAATGCCAACAGAATGGTGAGGTCTTAAAACTGGACTTAAAGTACCTATGTGTTTATTTACTTACTCAACAAACATGGAGAGAGAGGGAGAGAGACTACCATGTTCTAAAGATCAGAACTAAAAGCCTCTGGTGGGATGAACTGGGAGACTGGGACTGACATATATACACTACTCTGTGTAAAATGGATAACTAATGAGAACCTACTGTATAGCACAGGGAACTCTACTCAATGCTTTGTGGTGACCAAAACGGGAACAAAACCTTAAAAAGAGTGTATATATGTATATGTATGACTGATTCACTGTGCTGTACAGCAAGAAATTAACTAACATTGTAAAACAACCATACTCCCATAAAAATTAATTAAAAAGGCCTCTGTGATGGTCTATGTGATGTAATCCAAGGTAGCCTTTTCCTGTGGGGTCTGTGTAGGCTTCACACATTTTACTAATTTAATGATTTCTGAGTATAGCTTAATGGTTAAGAGTCTGGATTCTAGAGCCAGACAATTGAGATCTAATTCAACTCTTGTGCTTTCTAGCTGTGTGCCCTTTAGCAAACTCTGTCTCTGTATCTTTCTCTATATGGTAGGATAATAGTGGTATCTCTGTTGGAGGGTTGTTATGAGAATTAAATGGGTTAATACAATTAAAGTGCTTATTCACTGGCACATAGTATATTCTCATAAATGTTAGCTACTTTTATTATTTTCCTGGCAAGTAACCAATAACTGCCTTCAACTTGTGGGATAAAATGATTCCTATATATGTCATCTCTCTCAAACTCATAAGTCACATATATCTTACCTATATATACACATTTTGCAAGAGAGAGAGTGATAAGGAGAGAGGAAGGAAGGAAAGAAAGAAGGGAGGGAAGGAAGGAGGGGAGGAGGGAGAGAAGAAGGAAGGAAGAAAGAAAAAGAGAAAGGGAGAGAGAGAAAAAAAAAAGGGGGAAAGGAAGCATAGGCCGGAAATTTGAATAATGAAATAAGAACTAGTTTAAATTCCATTTCTACCAACTGTGGCTTAGTCCCCAAAATTTTTTAAATGAAGATTCTGTAATCAGCTACCTACTCTAATATTCATTATTTTGGAAGGATAGACCTAGTTGTCTCTAGACATACAACCCAACCTATTATATTTTTATTGTCAGTTACAGTCTATTTTTTTTAAAGAAATATTTATCAAGCACATAAGATATGTACTTAAGGGGATACAAAGACACATACATGCCCCCAAAGAGACCAGGAGAGTTCAGTAAATACATATAGAAATGCCAGCAGTATCTCATGTGTACCAATGAGTCATGAATGGGATCCCAGTCCCGACACTGCATTCATTCCTCTGCAAAATGGAAATAAATGTCAGCTTAATAATATCCTCAAAAACAATTCTTGAGAGTGGGTATTACACAAAAACATTTCCACCAGAAGTTTTGCTGATGGATCTACTTGCCACAAGAAAGATGTTGAAGAGTTGAAATAGTAAGTGAAACCGAGCTGTGTGCTAAAATTAGAACAAGAACCTCATCGGCTTCTGTGGTAATTTGTGGGGATTTCACAAGTCTACATGTTCACACAGTTTTATACCCTTGCCAATCTTTATCTCACCACAATATCTTATCTTCAGTGACTTCTTTTCAACAATTGCTTGTAATTTCTAGTCCAGGAGATTGGACATGTATTTATTTATTTACCTTAGACCCTCTTTAACTATTAATCACTTAAAACTTGAAGGTATTCACCAAGAACTTGGTAAAAAGATACTTCCTCACTACTAAATGCAACACAAATTAGTAATGGCATTTTAAAAACAGAAAAATACAAAAGAAAATGTTTAAATCAATCATTAACTTACCACTCCATAATAATGTAGTAAAACTTGGTTTGGGAGATAAAGGCAAAAACCCACCATAAAAACATCAATGACTAGCAAAAAGTACTGGAATATCTGAAGCAGTATCTCACTGAAAAATCAAAGAAGGCTCAAGACCAAAATATAGTACCTTCATGCATCTAAAGTAATGTGAAGGGAGTCCAGGTTTTGTAAAAGTGTTTCTGTTTTTCAGTAATTATAGGTTCTTTCCTAAAATCTAATTTTGATTTTGGATAAGGAGTTTTAAATTCAATAATGTGTTGTCTATAAAGTGCCAAACATCTGTTTTATAATGTATCCAAACCTCCATCTCTTCATTATAATATGGAACAACCTGAGTCTTTCCAATGAGTTGTTTTGGTTTTTTTTAATTGAGAACCATATTCACACCAAGGTGACTGAACAGATGTCATGCTTGACATCAGCAACATCCCACATAGATATGCTTGTGGGTCTTAACACAAAATCATGATTTCTGTAATAACCCAAGGACTCTAGCTCTGATGTTATAGCAATTAGATATGAAAGTATTAGTGGCTGTATACACATTATAAACACTGTTCTCAAATGCCCTTCTCTTTTGCATTTTTCCCTTTATCTGAGAAAGCCTACTTAAAGACATACAAATAATAAACCACAAGTGTTAGCTTTTTCTCCAAAGTGAAGAGGGTGTATGTTAACAAGTTCTTCCTCACTCAGCATCTGCAGGTTATAAAATAGTGACCTCCTAAACAGAGATCTAACTCATAGATGTACTTTTTTGTTAGGCTCACACAGGATTGGCTCTCACAAAAGTTGCAAAAATGTACAAACCCAGACTTCCACTTGAAACAATCCAGTTTTCTAGATTCTTGTGGAAACATCAGATCTACCGGCTTTAGGGCTGCATTCTTACGAGGCAACATGTGTTTGGAACTGAGTAGCAATTGCCTCCCAGTTCCCCAAAGTCTCCACTACCCTCTATTGTCTCCCCAATCTGAGGCCAAGTGTCATGGCCATTTATTATCCCACTATGTGCCTTTTCTTTTTTAGTACATTTAAGAGGAAAGTGAAATATCACTTGTCCCAAAGAGAATTCTTTTTATCCCTAATCCACATCACTTATTCCAGTATCTTCTTGGCCCTGCAAACATTTGCCTTTGCAAGCCCCTACCTCAGGCCCACCAGGCTGCCCCCTGACATCACAGATGCTAAGGAGGACTCTTCACAATGTTCCTATTTTTGGATTAGACAAGGAAGAGTCACAAGCCCACTACTATGCCTTCTGACCTATTTCCATTAAAAGAGTAGGTTCAAACTGCAAGACAAACCCTTGCCCAAGCAAGAAAGTAAGTTTGGGGATTTCTATAGCATTTGTCAACGCTGATCAGGCTAATAAATTCTTATTTATTTCCACTTACAGTATGTTTAAAATGTCCAGATGACCTCCAACTTTTGCAATTTCCACAGATTTCTATGTTTTTCTTTTACAGAAAAGTTCTTGGGGAATTCCCTGGTGGTCCAGTGGTTAGCACTCCATGCTTCCACTGCAGGGGACCCTGGCTCCATCCCTGGTCGGGGAACTAAGATCCTGCAAGTCGCACAGCACAGCCAAAAGAAAAAAGAAAGAAAAGTTCTCATAATCAACAAAACAGATGTTCACTAACGATTCCCAAAGAGCATGGGACTTGGTGCCAATGCCCTCTCAACACTTTGCTTTGTAGATTCTGGAAAGATTATGGGAAAATAGAATGTATACTGGGATAGCTATACAACAAATATGTACCTACTCATGCTTAGAGGCAAATACATTTTCAGATTCCTCACACTACAGTAAGTATCTAGTTTCACTCTCTCCCACTTCCTCTCTCTGCTGCTTTGGATTTGTTGACTACAATTAGTGGCAGCTTATTCCTCCCTGTCAGATTCAAGTAACTCAGAGGTACTATGGACTTCTCAGGATAATTTCCTGTGGATAACTCCCAAGATCATTTCCAGCACTTAGACAATAAGTCACTTGGATGTCATCACTTGGATGACTAGGGACTACACAAGTTGAGCTGGTATTCTTCCTTTGTTGTTGTTTATGATTGTAAAGAAAGAAACCAGCAATCAGGGGAGGGTTATTTACTAGTCAGTGCAGCTGCAAGGATTAGCCTCTAAACACCTGATTTCATCATTTTGCTCATTCAAGTCTTCTGATGGAACTTTTTTTGTCTATTCAGAGAAACTCTGTAGTTCTAATAGAAAAACAGCTTGTGGTACAGGAGAGACAGAAAGATGTTTTTCCATTTTTCAAGGGGACCTTTTGTTTATCTGGTTAACAGCCTCACTTTATAAAGGAGAAGCCCAGGACCAAAAAGATAACATAATTTGCCCAAGTTTAAACAGTGAGTTAATGGGAGAAAGGAAAACATGCCATCACAGTAGAGCTTCCATAGAATCCAGGATCATACTGGGTGGGGTCCCTGGGACATAAAATGTGCATGTTTCAGAGGATGATTTTGAACTAATCCATCTGCTTAAGAAAGTGTGAGTTTTCTGATACGAAGCAGCTCTTTTGCCATTTAGATATGGAGAAATGAATCAGCATTGATGATGTGGAATTTCTGTTCACCAGTCTGATTTCAAGGGAATTTGACTCTCTGATTTTGCAAAAACTATTCCAACCTAATCATCTCCCTTCGTCAAAATAATTTTTGTATTCAGGGGTCTAAAATGATAACGGAGGTTTTAAATCCCTGGTTGGTGGATGCTGGGCATCAGAAGCAGTTCTGGGTACCTCTGAGATGAGTAAAGACGTGTAGTGAAGGTGAAATGAGAAGGTAGAGCCTTGGAACTCAAAATTCATCTTGGCACATCTGGCTCTCTGGTTCTGATGCTTGGATCCTAAACCCTGTCCAGTCATTTACTCTTATCACGTGGAACCCCACATATTTTCTTGGTTACCTTTGGTCACTCAAACTTTGACTTCTCTTTTTAAGTCTTCTAGAAAAGAGCTGCACATGCTCCACTCCCCCAGTCTAAACTCGCTTCTTCAACACCACTACGGGCTTTGAGACTCTGTTCCTGCTCTCCCAGGTTGGGGACCAAATAGTCTACGAATTGCAGCTCTCATTGTCCTTGTCCTCAAATTCCATTCACATCAGACAGCAGCAGCTTTTTCAAGAGGGATAATGATGGAGCAAATACTTCCCACATTCCCAGCAATTTATTTTTGGCTCAGGTGGCTCCAATCTTAACTCCGGGGGAAAGGATTTCTCTACTTTACAAAAAGGGATTTTTGTATTCAGGAGGAACCTGCCTCTTATTAAATATTTGAAAGAAATTCAAGGAGGCTTCTGGGCTCAGATGGACAAACTGCCCAGTGAAATGAAGGAGAACCTATAGAAAATGTCCAAGCCTAGCATAGGAGCACATCATCCTTCTGCATGGCCTTCATACTTTGCTCTGTAATGTGGACTCATGAAGCCCAGGGCTGACAGAGAGCCAGGCCTGGTGCTGCCAGCTGATCTTGTCCCTGTGCTTCCAGGCTCCCACACACTCCTCAGGGCAGTTCTCCCACACACAGAGTTTGCTCACTGGGGAGCCCCCTCCCCAGCTCCACTCCTTCATGAATCAGTGACCATAAACATAGCTACTTTGAGGGGAAGAGCAGTTTCTAGGATAGAGACTTGTATTAGTTTGCTCCTACTGCTATGACAAGATATCACAGACTGGGTGGCTTAATAGAAATTTCTCATAGTTCTAGAAGCTAGGAAGTTCAAGATCAAGGTGCTGCCAATTCAGTACCTGGTGAGACTCTCTTCCTGGCTTTCAGCCTTCTTGCTATGTCCTCACATGGTGGAGAGCAAGAGCTCTGGTGTCTCTTCCTATAAGAGCACAGCCCTATTGGATTAGGCCCCCATGTCTAAGGATCCATTTAACCTTAATTTAATTTAACTTAATCCATTTAACCTCCTTAATAGGCCCTATCTCCAAATACAGTTACATTGAGAGTTAAAGCTTTAACATATGAATTTGGGAGCACACAATTCAGTCCACACCAAGGCTTTTAACCAAGAATCAGAGATTTGTAAAACCCCTGACATCATATGCAGAATTTTGTTTTTGTGCCCATGAGCTTCTTTCTGGAGAGAGGGTCTCAAAGGGGCCTGTGATCAATAAAAGTTAAAGAACCACTGCTCAAACACACAGAGAATGATTGCCCTAGAGGATTTCAGAAGACACAGGAAAATCCGTATTCCCTGAGGTTGCACCATCTGATGTCATTTTTTTATATCTTAAAACAGATAAAGTTGCCTAATGCAGAAGGAGAGGAAACACAACATTATTCCCTGATTCTCACCACCAGCTTTTTAGAGTCACAAAAATTTGAGATACAGAAATTTTCACACCCTCCCAAGAGTCCATGAGCCACCTTAGACTTAATATCCAATTAAAAAACATAAGGTTTCCTTTTTGCAGAGGCATCTATGCCCCTGTCAAGGTCTAGAAATACTACCCCTACTCCTCCCTGTGAAGTTGCTTCCTTCATACCACTTCGTTCACCTCCATTACCCTTCAGTACCTTGGTCAGACGCCATCAGCCAGGGAAGTGGGGGGTAGGCACTGTTCTGTGTGGTCCACCAGCTTCATAAGACACTTCCCACAGGGCAGGGCAGCCGAGAGGAGTGCTCTGAGGCTGCATCGACAATGATATAATTCTACCCACTCCACAAAAACACTGTCAAATGGTGTCCTTTCAAATAGGGCGTATAACGATTTAGACTGATGACATTTTGTTGGCTCACAAACCACAGGAGTTCAGACATTAGTGCAGCGCAGTTCTCAGACTAAAGAAATTGATAGTATGTGTAATCTCTGCACCATCTCAAATGGGACTTTGTGCGTGTTTAATGTCTTTCTTCAAAGGAGATTAAAGGGCAATAATCTAACTTTGCCCTATAAAATAATTCTGGAAAAGAGAATTAATAGTGTTATTTCTGTTATAACTAAATGGGAATTAAAGGAATTAAGTAAATATTTAATTGGTTAATCTATCCATCAATCAACAGGCATTTATTAAATAACCTGTCTTTTTCTCTTTTTTTTCCCCCTCTGGGTGATGTTTAAATGCTACCTTTTAATATAATTAAAAATATAATTCTAACAGCAAAGGACCTGATTCTTACTTTCTCAGGAAAAAAAAAAAAAAAGAGTCTGTTTTATGTTCAGTATCCCAATCCCGGGTCTTTTATTGTTTCAACAAATATCAACTGAGCACATACCTCTACCTTCCAGACATTATGCCAGGGCCAGGGTATCCAGTGGTGAATAAAACAGATCAGGTCCCTGTCCAGTGGACTGTACAATTTACCAAGGGAAACCAACATCAAACAAATAGACAGACAAGTTGGCATATCATTACAAATTTTTATGAAAGCTGTGAAATCCGAACCAGATGGTAAGCTAGAGAATAAGAGGGATTATTCTAGGTGAGTGATAAGTAAAGATCTCTTTGAAAAGATAATACTTAAGCCAAGAGCCAAAACTCGGAGATTAATTTAGAGAAAGATGTGAGGGAAAGAAAGGCTTGAAAAACTGGCTGGATCATAATTACATTTGCCAAGTTGGAGAAGGTTGACTGGATGGAGGGAGTGGGTATACTGGAAGAAATCCAATGCTTAAGATGCCTTAATGTTAACACGCCTGTGAAACTCCTGTGTGCAGGTCTCAAGAAGCTATTATTTATACAAATACGGAGCTCCAAGAAAAGTTCTGAGATGGAATTTAAAATTGGGAGTTAACCCCATGTGAATAGCATTTAAAGCCATAAGAATGGTTCAGATTCCTTAGGAAGAAAGTATAAAGAGAAAGGACGAAAGGGTCCAGGCTTAAGCCTCAGGCATTCCAACATCTAAAGGTCAGAGAGAAGAGGCAAAGCAGCAAAGCATCTTAAGGAGCAGTTGTCAGAGGGGTAGAAGGAAAACTTAGATCATTTTGTGCCATGAGGCCAAGAGAAGAACATAATCGTGGAAGTTAAAACAACCAACTATGTTGAATGCTACTGAGAGGTCAAATAGGAGAAGGATGGAAAACTATCTGCTTTAAAATTTTTGCTACAAGGAGATCACTGGTAACGCTGACAAGAGCAGCTTTAGCGGACCTGTTGGCAGAAGTCACGTTAGTGTAAGTTGAAGAGTGAATGGGGGATAAAGAAACAAAGACAGCACGTGTAGAATGTGAGTTTATTGAGTTTGTCTAGGATTAGAATGAAGAGAAATTGGCAGATGATGTGGGGATCAGGGAGTTTTTTATAAGATGAGAGTTGCTGGAACATACCGGGATGCTGATGGGGATGATCTAGTAGAGAGGAAGACGTTAAAGATTCAGAAGGAGGAAGAGATAACTGAAGATGAGGGCATGGGTGCCAGTTGTAACAAGAATGAAGAAAGAAGGACAACATGGTTGCAAACATAGGTAGAGTATATACATTTGGTAAGGGTAAGAGGAAGGAGAATAACATCAATCAGAGGCATATAATCATCAGGTTGGCAGCAGGAGTTTATCTAATCTACCTGCTTCCAATACCCTCAGATCTCCTTCCTGAGTTTTTGAAAAGGAGCAAATGAAGAGAGAAATGAACTCCCCAAGTCCCAGAGGGAGATGTCCTAGGATGAACCGTCCCATGACTTAGGATCTAATGATCCTTTTTCCTGCTCCAGTAAACAATGTGGCCCTAATTCCTTGGAATTCTGCTGTTGTACTATTAACAACTAACAGTAAAAATACTGTTAGTTAAATATCTGTATTCTTGCCTGACAACATTTGATGCTCTTGCACACCAAAGAGTGCTGTCTGCTTGTGTTGTGAACCACTCAGCTTGGCTTTTCGTGAACCTTATTCTGAATGACTAGTCATTTTACATCTTATTTTTGCCCTGGTGATGATGCAGTAGCATTTCATTAAGAGTATTAGGTTGTCACTACTTACTGTTCGACAGCAGTTACGGAGAAGAAATGTCGTCTGTAAATAATCTAAAGTTTTTTGAAGGCATGTTAGAGTAAGATTTGTAACTGACCCATATGGATCAGGGTTTCTCAAATTTGGTACGATTGATACTTCAGCTAGATAATTCTTTGCTGCAGGGGTCCAGCCTGTGCATTGTAGGATGTTTAGCAGCACCTTTGGCCTCTACCCACGAGGTGCCAGGAGCATTCCACTCCCCCCCCCCAACAGGGACAGCCCTAAACCTGCAGACATCGCCCAATGTCCCGTGGAGGGTAAAACTGCTCCTAGTTAGGAACCATTGATATAGACAGATGTCATAACATCAAAATGGAAACTGAAAAAGTCAATCAAACACTTAAAATTTTTTTCTAGTATCAGAATGTCTGCTTTTTGTGTAGACAAATGTCTGACTATTTGAATTTTTCAGTTTTCAAATGAATCTTAGATATCTTCAGCAACAACAAACATTTGAACAAACACATCTTCTAGACATCATCTCAGCTTGAGTTTCAATTCTTGAACCAACTGGCAAGATTTAACATGGCAGAATTTGATTCAATTTACAACATTTCAAAGCTTTCTAAGTCTAAACTTGTTCCTCACTCTACTAACTGGCATATTTTGATGCTTGTTTTATTCCTATGTTAATGATTTGGAGTTTCATTTTATTTTATTTTTGCTGTTTATCATAAGCTGTTTTAACCCCTTTTGGATGATATCAGATGATAAATATTTATGAACAGAGGCTTTTTTTTCAATATGTGAATAAAGAATCCTATTTTGCGAGAACAGTTCACTTCCTTTCCCATTGTCCAAATACTGGCTCCCCTTGAATAATCTCAGGATGATTCTATATAGAATGCATTGCCTGTATTACAGTTTTTACTTATAAATCATCCACTCTGTTCCCTTGTTACTCTGCAGAGTTGTTCCAGGCAGGGAGTGATGCTCAATGTGAAACTATTAGAGGTGATTTATTCTCTTACCAGCTCTATCACTTACTGGCAAATAGCTTATGCTTCTGGGTCTCATTTTTTTCACATTCAAATCCAATTAACATTTACTGAGAGGCAGGTAGTTTGGCCAAGTCAATACTTGACAGTGCCTCAAAGGCTGTTTTGTGGGAGGGTGTGTCTGCTCCATATGGCAACAACTTTTGAGGATCAAGAGGTTCTCAAACAGCTTTTCGTTTTCATAAATGACCCAGTAACAAGCAGCTATGAATTTTGTTAATCTTTCTTGAATCACAGCCTTTCCTTTTGGCAAAACAAATGTATAAATTTAATCTCTCATGTAAAATATAAATTCTGCATAAACAAATATTGAACTCCAGTTAATGATATGTATGAAGAAATGGTGAGGAATGGAGTGTGCTGCTGTCTACAACTAATACTGAAAAAAAATATGGACCAATGGATGGATAGAGGAATGAATAAATGGATAGATATGTGAAAAAGCAAACATAGTAAATTATTAATGGTAAAATTGAATTGGCAGTAGATGGATATTCACTATACAATTCTTTCAACTTCTTCTTGTTTGAACATTTTCATCATAAAGTGTGAAAAATTCCTTCCATTATTTTATATCTTATTTTTACATTTTTTACAGTCAACCAATCTTTTTTAAATTGAAGTAGCGTTGGTGTATAATATTATATGTCACAGGTGTACAATGTAGTGAATCACAATTTTTTAAAGGTTATACTCTATTTATAGTTATTAAAAATATTGGCTTTATTCCCCATGTTGTACCATATATCCTTGTAGCTTATTTTATACATAATAGTTTATACCTGTTAATCCCCTACCCTTATATTGCCCCTCCCAGCTTCTCTCTCCCCATTGGTAACCACTAGTTTGTTTTCTATATCTCTGAGTCTGCTCCTTTTTTTGTTATATTCACTAGTTTGTTGTATTTTTTAGATTCCACATATAAGTGATATCATATCTTTATCTGTCTGACTTATTTCACTTAGCATAATATCCTCCAAGTCCATCTGTGTTGCTGCAAAATGGCAAAATTTCATTCCTCTTTATGGCTGAGTAATATTCCACTATATATATGCATATACATACACACACACACATACCACATCTTCTCTATCCATTCATCTGTTGATGGATACTTAGGTTGCTTCCATATCTTGACAATTATAAATAATGCTGCTATGCACATTGGGGTGCATGTATCTTTTCTAATTAGTGTTTTTGGGGTGTTTTTTTGGATATATACCCAGGAGTAGAATTTCTGGGTCATAAGGTAGTTCTATTTTTAATTTTTTGAGCAACCTCCATACTGTTTTCCACAATGGCTGTACCAGTTTACATTCCCACCAATAGTCTTTTGTGTTTCCATACAAATTTTTAAATTATTTGTTGTAGTTCTGTAAAAAAGTGCCATTGGTATTTTGATAGGGATTGAACTGAACCTGTATATTGCCTTGGATAATAAGGTCATTTTAACAATATTAATTCTTCCAATCCAAGAACACTGTATATCTTTCCATCTGTTTGTGTCATCTTTAAATTTCCTTCAGACATGTCTTATAGTATTCCAAGTGCAGGTCTTTTACCTCCTTAGGTAGGTTTATTCTAGGTATTTTATTCTTTTTGATGTGATGCTAAATGGAATTGTTTCCTTAATTTTTCTTTCTGATAGCTTGTTGTTATTGTATAGAAATGCAACAGATTTCTGTATATTAATTTTGTATCCTGCAACTTTACCGAATTCATTGATGAGCTCTCGTAGCTTTCTGGTGGCATCATTAGATTTTCTATGTATGGTATCATGTCATCTGCAAACAGTGACAGTTTTAGTTTTTCCTTTCCAATTTGGATTCCTTTTATTTCTTTTTCTTGTCTGAATGCTATGGCTAGGATTTCCAATACTATGTTGAATAAAATTGGCTGGAGTGGGCATCCTTGTCTTGTTCCTGATCTTAGAGGAATTGCTTTCAGCTTTTCACTGTGGAATATGATGTTAGCTGAGGTGTGTTATATATGGGTGTTTAGATGACCTTTATTGAGGTATGTTCCTTCTATGCCCACTTTCAGGAGAGTTTTTTTTTTATCATAAATGAATGTTGAAATTTGTCAAAAGCTTTTTCTTCATCTATAGAGATGATTATATGGTTTTCATTCTTCAATTTGTTAATGTGGTATATCACATTGATTGATTTGTAGATATTGAAGAACCCTTGCATCCCTAGGATAAATCCCACTTAATTGTGGTGTATGATCCTTTTAATGTATTGTTGGATTCGGTTTGCTAATATTTTGTTGAGGATTTTTGCATCTGTGTTCATCAGTGATACTGGCCTGTAATTTTGTATGTGTGTGTGTGGTATCTTTGTCTGGTTTTTGTATCACGATGAATCTGGCCTCATAGAATGAGTCTGAAGTATTCCTTCCTCTGCAATTTTTTGGAATAGTTTGAGAGGGATAGGTGTTAACTCCTCTTTAAATGTTTGGTAGAATTCACCTGCAAAGCCATCTGGTCCTGGACTTTTATCTGTTGGGTCCTGTCATCATTTTAAATTTACATCTTTCAAACTTTTAGTGTTTGGGGATTTGGTGAATAAGTCACGTTCATTAGCCTTTATGATTTTATAACTATCAGTCATATGTAAACCAAAGAGGTGTCAGTTATGAGGCTGTCCAAGTGGCTCCTTTCTACCCTGGAGAATTTTAGATGCTATTCTCTGGATGTTTTCCAATTTTTGCTAATGACTTTCTTAAGGTGGAGCAATCAAACTTACTCCAAATAGTCCAAGTCTCAAAGTTTTGTTTGAGGGTAATAAGAAAATATTTTTGGATTTGTTTCCAGTAGTCTCTGGCTAATGAAGAACCAGGCTAAATTTCTTTTCACAGAATCCCTACACTACATCAGTTATTGGCATATTCATATGCTGACCACACAAGTTTAAAATCTCCAAGTTAACACAAGTTAAAATTTTCTCAACTCCCTCCTCTCCTTCATCTGCATATCCAATTGCTCTCAAGAACTATCAACTTTACTTTTTAAACATTCTGAAAATTCTTCCATCCTCACCACTGGCTTGATTCATATTCATCTCTGGAGTCGTCTATTGGTCTTTGGCATTTTTTCTCTCCAACCTGTCTTCCTCATTGCCTCCAGAGTTTTCTTTCCAAAATGCAAATATATTCATATCACTCCTTTACTTGACAAGCTTCAATAATCATTAAAAGCTATTGTTAATTATTTTACATTTATTAATGGTACTATGGATTTTTCAAAAGAGAACTTATCTTTTAGAAATGTATACTAAAATATTTACAGGTAGAATGATGAAATGTCTGGCATTTGTTTCAAAACTAATATGGGACAGAGAGAACATGGGTGGGGATACAAATGAAACAAGATTGGCTATTGAAAATTGTTAAGGTCAGGTAATGAACACATGGGGTCTCATTATATAATTTTACCTACTTTTGTGTATGTTGGAAATTTTCTATAATAAAAACATTTTTTTACTTTAAATTGTTCTCAAAAATATCTAAATGCTTCAGAAGGGCAAACAGTACCCTTAACCATCGGGAACTACCTTATCTTTGAGCCTTTTATCCAGTTCCTCCTCCAACATGTACCCTATGATTCAGCTCTACCAAGTTACATGTTACTTCTGGAAAGGAATCTTTCAAAATATAGTTTTTTCTTCTTGAACAATGACTACTTATCCTTTTATACCCAGTTCAAATGTCACCAACCCTAAGGAACCTTCCCTGACTCACCCTAATATAGTCATCTCCTTTCCCCAGACATCTATAGAACACTGTACAAACCTCTTTTATAGAAAAGTATTTGTAAGATGTTTGATGTAATAATTTTTTTAAATATCAATGTGCTTAACTAAGTGGTAATGTCCTGTAAAGTCTGTGCCATTATTTATGTTTGTGCAATATGCAGTGCAAAGCATATGTTTAAAAATACTTGCCAAATGAATCATAGGAAAATATAGTTTGGATTTTTCTTTTACTTTTGTCACCCAAATGTGAATTCTGACTTCCATGTAAGAGGTCCCATAAACTAGAATGTACTTAGTGAGGTTTTGATAACTTCTGGTTGAGTGAAGTTTCCAAATATGAGGATTACAACGCTAAACCATTTTTCAAATATCTTAGCCTCTTCCACAAACTTGATGTGAGACAGTATTCCAAATAGTTGCAGAATTTTATGCATGTCATAAAATGACAGGCTATGCATGCTACTCAGTCATCCTTGTAGCTAAAAAGATAAAGCCTTAATTCTTACACAATAACACCATCAGTGGCTTAAGTCAATCAAAGTTCTTGCATCTTCCAAAGAGTTTGAAGATATTTCTTCTAAAACATGGAGAAATAAAATAAGGTGAAATATGTTCCACTGGTCCTGCTTCAAGTTCTGCTCAGCCCTTCTATCTACTTGTAACTATGGCCCCAAGAATCAATTCATGGAGTGAACGTAATTGCCATCTTGGTGCCAATATTGTGTCATTTCTTGTAAAAACCAAACATAATGTAAAGCAAACTGTCACTGCTGGTTAATCAGCCAGGTCCTAGAGTCATGATCTTTTTTATACCTGTCATCATCTGAGACAGTATAATAATTTTTGAGTGTTGCCAGAGGCTTAGCTCTGCAGGGGTGCCCTGGCCAGTGTACAGAGCACCACAGTTGAGGGAACACCTCAGCAATGGAAACAGGATGATACTGCAGAATCCAATCTTGAATCCAGATTCCTAGTATGTTTCTTTGTCTTGCAGCATGCTTCTAATGGATATCACTATGCATTGGGCATGACAAGAACAGCAGAATCCGGACTCCACAGAATGGCTGCCTTTTCCATAGTGAGCATCAGTTTTTAACATAAACGTAATGATATAGACAGTGTGATAGAATAGAAAAGGCATGCACTTTGCTTCTATGAAGACCAGGGCCAGAATTCTGGCTTTACTACTCACTGCCTTGTGACCTTGGGCAAGGCCCTCATTCTCCCCGAAATTTAGTTTTTCTTCTGTAAGTGTCACAGTAGTGTCTGCCTCTGGGTGTTGTAAAAATAAACATCAGTTTCTTTCCTCTCCCAGCAGCAGATTCAGTTTAAATGCCTACTACAGAAGGAAAATAGAAAGAGACAGATTCATCTTAAAATCAGAGTGATGTGACCGGGGACAGAAAGAGACCACAGAGAAATCTTGAGCACCACCATTCAGATTGAGCTCTGTCCTAGCCATAAAAAAATAGCGATCTCTAAAATATTCTGTCAACTTATAGGATTTTGAATGGCAGTCATTCCATGCATAAAAGAAATTCTATCTGCTTCTAAAAAGCAGAACTGTTAAGTGGAGCAGAATCCAAAGTTTAGTCAAATTGAACTCATGGTATTAGTTTTCTAGAACCAAATATGGAAATTATACTCAGTTCTTCTATTTTAAGACTGTTTTAAATTCTTGCATAGTTTATGAGCTCCAGAAATCTATATTAACTAGAGATTTGGGAACGTTCATTCTTCATAGTTACAGGGCAAGTTGTTAGTGTGGCTGGAAAACAATATTAGTCCTTCCTAGCTCCTTGATCCTAGGTCTAAAGAGTTCTGCAAAACCAGGGTGGTTTTACAGTGTGTCAATTCCTAAAAAGGAATCCCTAGGTGGAACATTCCCAAAGTGAACTTAAGTAAAAGACTCTAAGGAAACTTGGTTCAGCCCATTTTGAGTTGTTGGATGACAGGAAAAATATTACTTTCTCAAAACAAATCAGAGGAGTGACTAAATAGTCCCTTTTTCTTTTCTGTTTTTAAAAACTATGGAGTCTGATTCCATGGCTGATTGATGGACCCTTTGCCTGAGTTCTCCTTCCATTTAGCCAGCTCATCAATTGCTAAAGTCTCTGCCACAAATACCTCAGAGGGGGAAAAGAGAAGCAATTAAAATCACTTACACACATTCCAATGTAGTTACTTGTCTGTGACTTTTGCAACAATTAAGCATCAGCAAAGTGGTGACTAAAATGAAATTCTGTGATTAACTATGAACTTAATCTTTCCATGTTATTGATATTTTCCCTCCTTATTAGTTCTCGATCAAACATTGTACCTGGAACACATTCAAAGACGAAACTCTGAGTACGCTTATAATACTAAAGTAAGCCAAT
Source organism: Lagenorhynchus albirostris (assembly GCF_949774975.1). Lineage (NCBI taxonomy): Eukaryota > Metazoa > Chordata > Mammalia > Artiodactyla > Delphinidae > Lagenorhynchus > Lagenorhynchus albirostris. The sequence continues at coordinate 62,886,662 of NC_083107.1, forward strand.
GGCATAATGATCTATGCAAGGGTCTTGGAACATTTTGTGAGGTAGGGACAGGTTCACCTAAACCAACACTAAGTGAAGTGCAAAGATAGGGCAGCAACTGGCAAATAGAGAAGGCTTCAGAAAACAAAATTACCAGTTTGATCACAGAGAAACCTAAAAGATGTTGGGATATTTGCAGTGTAAGTCATTCATATATTGAGTTGAATTTTCCACTTACAATAGGGGCATTAAGTTTATATTACTTCAGGTTCCACAGACTATAACACAGGAAGGTAAGCCTTTAACCCACTATTTCATCTTTGTCTTTTCTTTTTTTTTTTCTTTGACAGGCGCAGAAAGTTCTGATTATTACACTGTAATCACTAAGGAAAAATGCTCTTTGAGTCATTTTATGAATTAAATATTATTCAGGAGTTTTTAAATTTGAAGAAGGATATTTTTCACATGCATATTTTTAAAAAGCTACTTTAGAAAGAAAAAACATAATAGCTGTTATTGTGATAAAGCTGTTCACTTGTTTCGCCCATCCTCTGCCTCTAAGCCCTAGCCATCGTAACGTGCAGCTGCACTGTAAAATCATCAGGCAACACACCCTGTCATTTTTAGGACCTTGCCAATGTACTGATTATGCTGTTATACAATGGACTGGATTGCTATAACAGAAAATTGACTAGTAGTGAAGATTCTCAACTAGTCTAGCAAGCTAAGACTCTCTCAGTTGTGGGCAGATAACTTTGCAGAGGGAAATGGTGGCAGGGACTCTCTTCCTGGTGGTCAGAGTACACTATTTTCCCATGGGAATAAGGGTACTAAACCAGGCAGAACTTCCAAGAATGCTGATGGTTTTGTTGGGTAAGGGGAGTGCATAGTGGACATCAGACTATACTTTTTAATCTCAAAAAACAACAAGATCCCTTCTAAAAGCTGAATGTTACATCATGCCAAGGTCAATATGACTCCAACTTAACCACATTGGGTCTGCAGGGTAGGAAAATGACCACTAAGTTCCTTCACAAATATTACCAAAGCAAATATTATTGTGTCTCTAACTAAGCTGACCCTGTTTCTGAAGCCAAATATCCAAAGGCTTTGGAAACATCATCACTGACATGTGTGAGATGGCACATCATGAATCAATCATCCATTTACCTTTCACCCATGAGAAGATAACACAAATCATAGCCCTATGATCACAAAGAACAATTCCGTGGATATTATTCAGAGTCTGAAAACTGGGGATTTAGTTGGGCTTGGTCCCATGACCATGGATAAGTCACTCACTTTCTCTCATTCTCAGTTTCCTCACTGTAAACAATGGTAACAGTGTCTCCTCTCTTTCATAGGATTGTGGCAACGTGCAAAAAAGTGTCTAATACTGGAAGAGTTCCATAAAAATGCAGGAGTTTGTCTTCTCGATAGAGTTGATGGGCTCAAAAAAGATGAAAGCACAGCGAACTCAGATACACACCGCAGACTCCAGAGGTACCCTACTGTGATCATTTGAAAGCAAGAAACCCAAACTTTCAAATCCATAAAACAATGGGAATGTGACACACAAACAGCTAAACAACTCCAGCGGGGGCGCATGAGCAACCAGTACAAAGAGAAAGTGAGACCCAAGGGAGTTAACTCTTTGGGAACAGGTTCTTTGGAACACAAGCTGGCAAAAAAAATAAATAAATAAAACAAGCACTGCATCACAAAATTTGTTTCCTTATAAAAGATCCCACGAAAATAATCACTTTATTTTACTTCAAACCAGGTCTGGAGTATGACTTGTGGATTCTGCTGCGATTCTGAATCCATCTCACAAGTCCCCACATAACACCCACCGCAGCACACCAATTGCTAAGAATTGGAGGTAATTTCCAGTGGCTTTGGGTTAGCAGACTGTATTGCTGGCTGCTCTTGAATTGGGCTTAGGTTTAGAAGCAACAGGCAGGTGAGAAGTAGATGAAAAATTCTTTCTTCTTTTTACAAAGAGCTTGGTCTTCAAAATGTGTAATATTGTTATAACAGCCTTGAAAAAACATTGAAGCCTTTCTCAAAGACATGCCTGAATGCTCTGCTTACTAAACTTTCCTCCTGATTAACCAAAAGACCCTTCTGCTACTTATTCAGTGCTCTTTCTCATCGTCAGCCCTCATTTTGACATTTAACCACATGGAGGAATACAGAGAGTTAAATTAAATTTTTAGAAGAGTTTGAGAAGTAGGTTTTTCTCAGGGCTCTGTCTCTGGTTGATGACCCAGGCAAGCCACAGGTTCATGGCCCACAAGTGAGAAGGTCAGTCTTCAGCTATGGGGCAGGTGGGGGGAGGAGTGTGCACCCAGAAAAATGCAGGTGCAGGTAGCCTCCCAGTCAGCAGAGAAAAGCACATCTCTCCTCTCCCCCACCTCCCCCCACCCCCACACACCCCCACACACACCCCCACCCCCACCCCGTCCCCTGGCCAGCGACCCTCTCTCACAGTCAGGAACAAACGGAGCAAAGAGAGGGAAGGATTGCATGGCTTCTAAGTCCTAAACAACAACAACCTCTTTGGACAACCAACCTTCCAGGTTGAGTCACACAATGAACAGGACTGACACTAGTGTTATCACCACTAAGCCAGCTGTTTGGGGTGGGGCATGGGTGGAGTGGCTGTCCTCCAAAGGAAAGGAGTGACAGGAAAAAACGAGGCAAAGGCCAGCAGGGGCAGCGAGAGCAGTGCATTCTTGGGAAATAAAAAAGCTCTCAATTGCTGTTCTGACCAATGTGAGGGCCATCAGTGAACTACTCTCACGGAGAAAAACATGCTGCCGGTCAGTGCTGCTACATAGCCTGGGCTTGGACTGTCCCAAGGGGAAACCTCACCCTTCCTGCCATGGAGAGTTCGAAAGGGCCGAACACACATTGTGTGTCTAATTGTATTGTGCTGAAATAGTCTCATTTGCATTTCATGAGCTTTTAAGCTTCAATGTGTGAGATTAGCATATGAGCTCCACTTTCATTTGTTTAATGTGTGCAGGTTCTGGAGTCTGATCTCCGTGTCACTTCTGCCTGTGTCATGTATAGCTGAGTGGCTACAGTCTCTGAACGTCAGTTTCTCTAGCTATAAAACTGTAATAATTATATAAAGCACATAGACTTGCTGTGAGGATTATATGAATATAAATACACTTGCACAGCACATCATTTGGCAAAGTGCACAATCAGTGTAAGTTATAACTATTAGTGTTAATATTATGATGGTAGTAGTAGCAGAAGCCTTGAGCTCTTTTCAAGCTCTACCACTCACTAGCACTGGGACCCAGAAAAATGTTCTACAACTTCCTCATCTTTGAAATGAAGGTATTAAGTTGCATGTTCTATAATTCCTATCCTAGAATTAAAAGCTTTGGTTCTATGGACATACTATCTGCATGTAAAATAATTATCTCTGTTATTCTGATATTAATATTTTGAAAGTCAAGATATCATGGGGTTTTTCAAAGTAATCTGTGGGCTTTCAAAAATGCAACACTCTTTATAATTCAAAGGATACTCAGATTGCCATTAAGACCCTCTCGGTTTTATGGTGTGTGACTCTGATTCTGGAGACACAATTTCACCTGAGAGTTCCTTTCCACCATCAGCCTTCAGAAAAAGGGAAACTATACCAGAAGCAAACTCCCTAAAGAATGGCCCCTTGGGCAGCCGGTGCCCTGCAGTCAGACAGTGAACTCACTGGCCACGTGGCCACAGGCTGACCCAAGGACCTCACCCAACTGGCATAAAGAGGAACAAGAGTTGCAAATATTATTTTCTCATTGGACATTCTAGGTTTTGTGAATCCTACATTTTAAGGGAAAGAAGGAGAAAAACCTCCCAATGCCAGACTAGCCAGGCATCTGAATCTGCTTCCATCCCAGATCTTTGGCTGATGTGGCAACTCAAGACCAACCATGCTGAGGGAAACTTGGATAGAACCAGCGTGTCATTTTCAATCCATCCTCCATATACGAGGAGAGGTGGCAGGGGTGCAGGGAGAGCAGTGCTCCCTCCGTGTAGCAGGCAGAAATTGCAAGCAAACTGTACAGCTTGAGCCTGTGTGACCATCTGTCAGTCACTTGGGGAAACAAGCACACTTCGGGGTGCCCTGGGTTTCTCACAAGCAAAATAACTGTTTGGTCAGAATTCAAATCAAAACACCACTCTCTGCCCCCCTCTTTAATGTCCAGGCAATCCAGAAAAACGAACTTGTTTGGTCACCTGCCCCCATTGGTCTGATTCAGAGGTCTGTCGCTTTCAGGGGTTCACATCATTGATGCAGGGCTCTGCCCTCTCCCTTTCCCCTTTTCCTTTCTTCTTAAACATTCTGTCTGGTGACAACCATGGAAGGACAAAAGCCTGTGAACAACAGCTTTGTTCCAGGGTTGTGCCTGCTTTGCTGCTTTCCCAAGAGAAAGCTCCGTGACTGCCGAATGAACCAAAGAAAGAACAAGTCCTCTCAGTTTTGGATGCCAGGACACCCCCCCAACACACACACCCTAGAGCTGATAATTGGCTTCAGACAACACTTTTATGATCCAGGTCATAAACAAGGAAGAAAGACTCTGCCCATCATAAAAACATGAACTTTCCCGTATCTAAAAGAAGGAAGACCAGGGACAACTAAAAATGTTAGCTGTAAAGTGATGAAAGTGAGTTAGAAAAGCTGTAAAGTAATGAAGATGAGAAGAAAAGAATTATAAAGTATATCTTTCAAAGAATTAGAAAGCATGCCTAAAATCTAAATATAATTGCTAATCTAAATATTTTGTTAGCTTTCTGTATTGCAGATTTTTACACATAGTTAAATGAGACAGTCTTCAAAATTGATTAGGAATGGTCCAGTCAGACATACAATTGATTCACAAGCTATTTCTCAAACAACATTTTCAATGGTTAAAGAAAAAGTTTCAGTGATAAAACTGACTAAAATCAAATCTAGTCATCAACTCACTTCAATAGTCTCTACTTCGTAACCTGAATCTTGGCTTTGAACCTAAACACCATGGACCATAAAAATTCCGAATACCAGGAAATAAACTCGCTGTTTCCTAGATAGGAATCAAGCAATATGCCTCACTAATCCTTAAAGTTAGAAAACAACATTGCTGAAAAGAACAGTTTCTAAAAAAAAAAAAAATCAGTAAAAAGACAAATGGTTATTAGGAACAGGAACAAATAAAATACCTCCTTTAGTGCCAGAAGGAAATAAAAATTAAAAATTGTCAGTGGCTTGCAAAACACGTGTGCACACGCACGCGCGCGCACACACACCACGCACACGCACACGCACACAGAAGAAAGTTCTCCAGTTACTTACTGGGGCGGTTGGGCGCGGTATTCCTCACATCAGCACCCTGCCTGTTCAGCTGCCAAGTGCCAAGAGCACTCTGCGAGCAGCTGTTTCCTTCATGCTGGGGCTCTGTGTCTTAACCAGTCACATGCACCTCCTGATAAATGCCGCTGCATGCCAGGAGGTCAGAAACTGAAGATCATTATTCTCCTAATTCACAAACCTTCTCGTAACCCTTGTGCTGGCTCAGCCATTTCATTAGCCTGTAAAGCAGTACATTCCATAATTTGTTTTCTTTTAGTGACAAAACCCAAACAGCTGTTAGGTCACCCTGGAGAGCAGGTCACTGCAAGTGGAAAGTTGATGTGTTTGTATTGGGGAGGGCGTTGGGAGGGATGGGCTGGCAGTCCGTCTGCTCTCTTATCTCCCGCAGGTTTTCATTGGGACACGTGAACAGCAGGAAGAAGGAACCCCAGGCAGTACGGCAGGTGGCAGCAGCTCTTCTTTCCAGGTGCCCCTAGACTACATCAATCTGCCACTTACTTTGCTCCATCTTGGTTTCGTTTTCTCAGCATCCCAGCCTCCAGTTTGTTGGAAGAGCCACAGACTAAGTGGACTCTTCTGAGGAGGGCAGACTAGCAGCCTAAGGATGCTTAGGTTTAGTTTCAAAGGACAGGGCTGCTGTGCCCAGTGATGCTGAGGGCCAGATGTGTGTGGGGTTAATGAGGAATATCAAAAACGCAGCTTTATCTAAAGAGCTAATGGAAATGATTTCAGGCAGCCGAAGACCAAACTTCCGCATAGTTATCTGTTGGATTGTGTCAACATTTGGGGGCACTGTTGAAATTACCAGCCAGGGAATGAGAGTGGAAACAGAAATTATAGAAATTTACAAAGCACTTTACAGATGTGCTGCTGCCCCCTTTGGTATGCTAGGAAATGGGACCAGCCTGCTGTTTCCTGTGTTGCTCACAAAAGTGGCAAATCATCCTGAATGCTTTGTTGAATTCATGCTTCTCACCTGGGCTGCTTTTCCCAATCCCTCCACCCCCCACTTCCTATTCGTCCCTCTCTCCAAAGAAAGCCCTTAAACTATCTGACTTTGGGTGGTATCTAACCTCGGGTATCTGACCTCTTGGTGTAGTAAGAGTGACACTTCCCCAAATCAGTGCCCAAGCAGCGTAGAGTGGAGATATGACAGAGAGCGTAAGCCCTTTGGGCAAACTGAACATCCAAAAAAGATTTTAAAAGGTTAAAATGTCCCAGGGGATTTCTGAACCATAATGAGCCTGTTAAACTTTCAACTTTGATTTTTAATAAGTGAGATCTTACTCAATAGAAGAGCCTGTGTGGGCAATTTTTCATATCTCGATTTTTGTCTCTTAATTATTTACAGTGTTAATCAAACCAGAAGTTTCCCTCCATACGGAAGATAGACTCTTTTTCCAGAATAACAGCAAAGGACTAAAAACCCCTCAGTCTTACCAGTCTTTCAGGGGATTCACTTGTTAACATCATGTGAGAGCCCAAAGTACAAATGAAAATTTTTTTACAAGCTTCAAACTGTATCCCTTTTTAAGGGTTCAAAGTTAGTAATAGAAATAAGACATCAACATACAATGTGCTAAAATACATGTCAGCTTCATAAACATTTTTTCCTTGTATGTTGATATGACAATCATTAATCAGAAACAGAAAAGGAGGCCTATTGAAGATTTAAAATATTACTTTGATTTATTTTTACTTTGTAACTACAGAAACTTTTGTGACCTTATGACATCCATCAGTTACTTCATTTGCAATTGACTTGTTCATTGTTCTGAGGATCTATTGCATACCACATCGTTAGCAAAAGAGAGAAACCCTTCAATAACCAATAGAAAAAAAAAACAAACTCAGGAAACGGTAAACACAGAAATGCCTTTCTCCTTTTGGCAGAGAGGAAGGGATGGATCCTGAATCATACCTAGGAAGCAAACTGTCAACTGCAGACCAAGACCCGGGAACTTCCCGGGTCCAGGAATGTAATAGAAGGTTCTACAATGACACCTTCCAGCCTCGTGAAGAAATGGGGAGATCCCACCTCCCTGCCCATACTGTCTACAGGTACCAATCATTTCCTTCAACTTAAAAAAAGTCGCCCTCCTCCCATCAGAGGCCATCCACCCCCTGGGTTTGTGTCTAATTCTGCAACTCCTAAATGTTTAGGATGTTTTTGCCAATAGCCGTGCCTTCATTCCCTGTCTGCTCACCCTCCTAATTATCTAAATATGCTCACAGTTTTCTATTTCCTAAAAAAGGGATCCTTTGCTTCTTTAATTCCTGCCCTAACCCACTCATTCCCTTCACAACTAAGCTTCTGGGGAAATACTCCATGTCTCCATCATCTCGCATCCCAGTTAAGTCTCAACCTGCTTACAGTCTGGCTCCTGCCATCCATTTCAGTGAAACTGCCTTCCCCAAGTCACCAAACACCAAGGCTATTGGCTCTGCTTTTATTTTACTCGACTTCTCAGCTGCATTTGACCCAACTGTTTCAAATGTTCTCCTGAGACTACCGTAAAATTTTACTCCTACCTCCTTCAGCCTCCTATATGGACTTTTCTTCTACTTGCCCCTTAAGTGTGAAAATCCCCACTTTTCTTCATGTTTTCTTACATCTCTCATATGTCTTAATTTATTACTGAATGACTATAGTGGTTTCCTAATTAGTCGCTTTGCCTCCAAAAGCCTGTCTCTGCCTTCAATTTATTTATTTATTTTTACACTTTTAGAATGAAAGCCTCTCAGGGGCCATGGTGGTGTCTTTGGTACCTTCATATTCCCAGAACCTATGACTGGGCTTGAATTTTTCTCTTGTATTTTCTGCTGCTGTTGCATTTCTTACTCTGTATTATAATTAGGTCTTCATGTATCTATGTTGCATCCAAACGTTGACTAGCTTAGAAAAAGCGTATGACTTATTCATTTTATAGCCTGCAACGCCTAATACAATGCCTGACATATAGGAGACACATGGCTGAAACCATGCTGAATGAATAAATGAATGATTAAAGAGAAGGATTTTCTGCCTACTCCTTTAAGAAAAGATATTTTTTAAAGTGTGCAAAAACATTTTATATTAGGTCATCAAACCATCCTAAGCAATTTCCCCCCAAAAGAAATTATTTTGTCCACATTCTATGACCATGCTATAGTAAAACTATAAAACAATTACAAAAGTGTAAGTTAGAAAGGAGCCAAGCTCTTGGAAAATTTTTATAACTCTTCTTTAAAAAAATCATTGACTGGTAAAGAAGAAAAAAACATCTATAGAATGCTTAGAAGATTTCAATAATGAGAACACTACATACCAAAAAGTGTGCACAAAGCCAAAACGGTTCATTAGAGGCAAACTGACTCAAAAAGAACCTGAAAAACAATAGCTCAATAATCATGGAAAAAAGCAAAAGTTATTGAGAACTTGTTTCCAAGAAAACTTTTTGGTCCAAATTACTTACACAATCAAGTTCTCTTGGGGCTTGAAGCCACAGATAATTCCCAGGCTATATAAAATGTTCAAGTAGACAAAACTAACAGAAAGCTAACATAATACCCTTGACTTAAACAAACAAACTGATAAAACATAATAAAGGAAACCACAGACTAACCTCCTGTATAAACATAGTTTACCCTTGAGATGAAAAAAAAAACTCAATATTAAAGAATGCACTAGCATAGTAACATAAATATATCAATGGAAAAAAGCTTTCAGTTTAGCACAATAGGTAATCTTAAGTCTTTTGATAAAATTAAATATCAATTTTTAAAAAATAAAATAGGACAATTTTTCTTAGCATGGTAAAGATTGTGTATCTCAAACCAAACACAGGCATCATACCTAAAGGTGTAATACTAGAAGTATTAACATTAAAATCAGAAACAAACAAGAAAAGGATGCTCATTGTCACTACCATCATTTAGCATACTATTCTGGACCAGATAAGAAAAAGAAGCTAAAAAAGAGTTATGAGAGAGCAGGAGACAAAATTACCCAGCTTGTACGTGTTATAATCATTTACTCAACAGAATCAACTTTTTAAATAATTGGAAATATCAGTGGGGTGAACAGTTAAAAAATAAATACATGAAATTAATAGAATTTTCCACATAACAGCCAAAACCTGATAGGAAACATAATGGGGGAAAAAAACCTCATTTATAATAGTAACAACAACAACAAAATTTCTAGGAATGACAAAAAAAAGTGAATAACATATTAAAAAATTTTATAAAACTCTATTGAGAAAATAGAAAATATTTCAATAAATGGAGAGTTATACAATTTTCTGGGACCGGAAGACTCAACATTGTCAAGATGTCAATTCTCCCCTATTTAATTTATAAACATAATTAATTTTTGGTTAAAATCCCAAAGAGATTTTTTGAACTGCTTAAAAAAGAAATCCTGAAGTTTATCTGAAAGAATAAAAAACAGAATGGTAAAGAAATTTTTAGAAAACAACAGGGGAGTGGTCCTAGGTATTAAATAGGCTAAAAAAATCAAGAATTAGAAGATTGATACTGATGCCAAGAGAGGCAGAGCAATAGAACAGAACAGAAAGCCCAGAAATATAAATACAAGTACTATAATAAAATGTTTATTTGTTAAATACAGTATTTAAACCCAGTGGGGAAAAATTATTCAGTAACTTGTTGAATAGTTAATTATTAGGAAACATGAAGATCCATTATTACCTCATATCATACACAAAGTAAATGCCTAGTGAACCGAAGAGTAAAATGTGAGAATAAAACCACAAACTTGAAGAAAATGTATAACCTTAAAATCATTTTAATCATGATTAAATATTTTTATCATGAAAATTATTCTATGATCATAAAAGCAGAAACCATAAAGAAAAAAATTACTATTTAAATGAATAAAATGTAAAATTTGTGTATGTCAGAAAAAATCCCACCATAGCCAAAATTAAATCACAAATGACAAAATGAGATTAAAAAATGAAACCTTTATGTTAAAGGTTTAAGAGCCTTAACATATGAATAGCATTTGTAATTAACAACTAGGCAAAGGATATTATAAAGAGTTCACAAGGGAAGAAATATAAATGACCAATATACATCTGGAAAATACTCAGTTTCCTAAAAATGAGTACAAATTAGACAATAATAGGATACCATTTATTACCTATAAGCTTGACAAAGATGGAAAATTGATACTTCCCAATGTTGGCAGGAGGTCTGGAAAATGGCACTAACAGAGTCTGCTGGCAAGAGTATAAATTGTTACAACATTTGAGGAAGATAATTTTGTAATATGTAGCAAAACTTTAAAAAATATGTATAATATTTAATTCTTCAGTTCCTGTTCTAGAGATATATCCCAAAAATATAATATGGATTTTCATATATAATGGTGTTTCTCACAGCACTGTTTATACTAGCGAAAAATTTGAAACAATCTATGTGCCAGAAGTAGTAGAATAAATCATAACACATTCATAAGAGGTAGCACTATGGAATCATTATAAAATAATGTTGAAATATATTAACGTGGAAAAATATTTGGCATAGATTAAGTGAAAAACACAAGTTACAAAACAATTTATTCAGTATGATTTCATTTTTCTAAGAAAAGATGTGAACATGTAGAAGTCTGAAACTTTAGATATCAAATTTTTAATAGTGGTTATCTTTGGGAGTTGGGGTCACATGCAATTTTCCCCCCTTCTTTATGCTTATCAGCTTTTTTTCTACTGTTTCCATGACAAATGTGTATCAGTTGTTCATTTTCAAATGAGATCTTTTTTATATAAGAAAAAAGATATAGGGCTTCCCTGGTGGTGCAGTGGTTGAGAGTCCGCCTGCCGATGTAGGGGACACGGGTTTGTGCCCCGGTCCGGGAGGATCCCACGTGCCGCAGAGCCGCTGGGCCCGTGAGCCATGGCCGCTGAGCCTGCGCGTCCGAGCCTGTGCTCCGCAACGGGAGGGGCCACGCAGTGAGAGGCCCGCGTACCACAAAAAAAAAAAAAAAAAAAGAAAAAGAAAAAAGATACAGACCTATAACTCTACTTAAGTACTTTAATCATCTACGCAAAGAGAAAGCCATTGACAAGAAATATGATCAAGAAAAAAGGACCAAGGGCAGGAAAGCCTCACCATCCATTAACAAAGCCAGACACTTCCTCTCAACTAAGTCTCTATTCTCTAAACTGCTGGTCCTGGATGCAATAAATATTGCAAATCACTGAAGTGGTGGAACTACCAGGTTCAAAGGATGCAGGAAGAAGAGGGAAATGCGGTCTGGCTTGAACACCTTGGATTCAGTTTCTCAGAGACGTCCTGATGGGCCTTTGTGCCTATCAGAGGCATTCCCATAAGCAGAATTTCCCAAATGGTATCCATCCCATGCACGCATGATCAGGTAGCACGAACCAAGCCCTGCCAGCTGCCCCCTCCTAAAGCTGCCCAGCCAGCCATCTACTTTGTGCCAAACTCCAAACAAGCTGCTCCAAGTTGGTGACACACCACCTGCTGGTCAACTTGAGGTACTAATTCCATGCTGCATCCCCACTCGCACCTTCTTTTCAGGGGACATTGTAGGCAACATTACTCTCTTATTTTTTGAATTCAGTAAATTCTACCTGATCATTTCTTTCTCAGTTACATATACTTTTGGGGTCCTTTCTCTCTTTCTCTTTTTTGTCCAACATTTGTCTAAAATTCATGGGGAATTTTCTCTACCCCTCTTGTTCTTCCCTTTTTCTACCCCTTGAACCATGTGTGAACCAAAATAAATACCGAATCACCATCAATTATAAGAGCTGTGCTGGCTACATGCCTGTAACAAATAGAAAGAAAAAAATTGTGAAAGAATCAGAGTAGAGCTTTTAATCTCCAAAGCCCTTGAACAAAGCAAATCATTGTCAATAAATGAGAAAATACAGTGTCTTGTGTTTAATGTGCATTGCATTTAGGGATTCACCAAAGTACGTGACAAAAATCTCTGCTCTCAAGGCTTATAATGTCTCTGGAAGAAAAGTGGAACATGTAGAAAGCCATATATAGGAATAATGATAATTATATATCATAACAATCAGTATCTATCAGTACTGGGTTGGCCAAAAAGTTCGTTCAGGTTTTTCATCATACAGAAAAACCCACACAAACTTTTTGGCCTAACCGATACTATACTATATTAAAATATTGTTAATAGTATGTAACAAGCTAACATCTTTGCAAAATGCTCCTTTAATTCTCACAGCAATGTTCTATGGAGATGCTGTTATTATCCCCAGATGACCTTTAATGAGATTAACTAGCCTGCCCACAGCTAGTAAGCAGCAAAGGAGACATTTGGATGTGACTGCCTGTCTGACTCCAAACCCTGCACATTTATCCCACAAAATGATTTAGTAATCATAGAAGTTTTCATAGACTTGCTTGTCCTTTTCTAGTTAAACCTGCTTATCCTCAAGCACAACAGCCAAGTCAATTGTATTGCACTTTGGGGGCTAACTACTGGCATCACCACAGTAGTTTGCTGCTATTATCCATTGCAAATGTACGCTGTTTCAGCCAGTGATATTGGTTAAGTGGTCGTGAGGTGGCCTGGTAGACTGAGTGGCATTTATAACATTGCTTCTGTGGATACTGCTTCTATGGGTTAAAAACATCTTGAGTTCCAAATAACTGATTCACAAGTGAAACTTTGGAACCGAAGCCTTTCATAAATTGGAGACGGGCTGTAGAAAAATAAAGAGGAGAATGAATAAGGAGGACAGTCTTCACCAGAGGATGCCTCAGCAGAAGATGCCCTCACACCCCATCCTCTACGCCTCCCTTTTATGCACCATCCCTGAAGAAACTCGCAAATTTCTGGACAAATCAGTCCAGATTAAAAATAGGCTTCCACTTTCAGTCTCTTTCTTTTTCCTGCCTATCTCTTCTCTTTTCTTCTTCCTTTTTTATAAAATTTCATTTACTTTTTAAAAACACGTTACATATTAGTATAGTTGCATTTATTCAATCTAATTCATTTAAATTTATCTTTATGGCAACATTTTTCCCTCCATCTAAGCTTCTTAGACTTCTTAGCATAGCTTCTTAGACTATGCTAGATTTCTAGCTGAAGCTGTATTCAATAACCCAGGAAGGAGAATTAAGCGTTCACGGCATAAAACACCTTACTTAGCATAATTACTTACATAATAACTTTTCCCCCAATAGTTTTATTTCAAAACCCTGACTTGACAGCAAATTTCATCGGTCTTTGAAGATCTCACCCCTAGAAACCACAGACTCGTGGTAAAGTTAAACTAAATCTAAATCTTCTAAAATGCCACTGCTGTTTCCACAATTATTTTAGTTCTTGAAAAAGGCTGCTTAGAGTAATAAATAAATAAATAAAAATAAAATCCCTGAGGCCACCTCTGTGCATTTTTCTGAGAATCATTTAGTGTGTAGAAAATAATAGGAGGGGAGTTTTCAGATTTATGGTTTCCTTTCTATTTAAGGGTCAGCATCATTGCTATTTCAAAGCATAAAATACAAATCTGATTCAGTGATAAATGAGGCAAAGAAAATATTTAAATTTATTTTTTTTCTTGAAATGTGTGACAGCTAAGTGCAAGAGGTGGGGCACAATTTGATCTTCCTAGGAATCATAGGAAAAGAGTAGTGAGAAACTCCGAACCCTCTTATTCTCATATGCAAACTATAGGCCCCCTCGGCCTCACTTCTCCCCATCCTCTCATTGCTGTTTTGCTCCTGTTAGACACTGGCCTCCTTCTGAGTCAGCTAAGCTGTCCTGGGTTCACACCACAGCCCACTGGCCTGAACTGCAGGATGATGCTCAGTGGACACTTTCTGAATGAATGAATTTATGTTTACACCATGGTTATACTTATAAATAGCCACAATATTTTGATACCAAATCCAATTGCTCAAAATTGTGCATAGTTCTAAACAATGTCAATGTTCTACTTAATCACTTTTGCTCTTCATTATACCATATTATCCAAACCCAGTCAGCTGACTACAAGTCCTGTTTTCCAGTCTTTTTTTTTTTTAATATCTTTTTTTTTTTTTTTTGCGGTACGCGGGCCTCTCACTGTTGTGGCCTCTCCCGTTGCGGAGCACAGGCTCCAGACGCGCAGGCTCAGCGGCCATGGCTCACGGACCCAGCCGCTCTGCGGCATGTGGGATCCTCCCAGACCAGGGCAGGAACCCGTGTCCCCTGCATCGGCAGGTGGACTCTCAACCACTGCGCCACCAGGGAAGCCCCATGACTCTTTTTGAATTATGGTTTTCTCAGGGTATATGCCCAGTAGTGGGATTGCTGGGTCGTATGGTAGTTCTATTTGTAGTTTTTTAAGGAACCTCCATACTGTTCTCCATAGTGGCTGTATCAATTTACATTCCCACCACCAGTGCAAGAGGGTTCGCTTTTCTCCACGCTGTTTTCCAGTCTTTAGTGCCAAACTACTTGCTCAAGTTTTAATCCAACCATCACCACCTGTAGGTAATAAATCTGTGAGGCCTGAGCTTCTAACCTCATTTCCATATCTTTTCCTAAGGTATCACTGTCTTTATCATACACTTGGTTAAATATCGCCATGGTTTACTTGCACTTTATTTGCTGAAACTTTTGGCTGCATCTCAGGCTTACTTATACTCTTTGTGTGTAGAAATCCTTTGGATAAGATATTCTTTTTTATGACTTCCTGGCAAAACACAAAGGCAACCACAATCAGAGTGGGAACCTGCCAAGGAATGAGGATCTAATATTTTGCTACAGGGTTTTTTTATTTGCAGATCACAGGGAATAAACTAAGAAAGCCCTTTTAGAAGCACATAAAAAAGTGGTAGGGACATTTCTAGTTTTCCTTCATGTTTTAATTAAACAAGGAGTGTTTGTTCTCAGGGTTTTTCTTGGTGATTGCCATTCTTATCAGTGAAAGGCAGTAGATCCACTTACGTTGTGGTAAAACTCTCAAATTGAAAGGCAAGCGCAGGGGAGGGGTCAGAGCTGAGAGGTGGGTGCTGTTTCCTTAATACAACCATAGGAAGTAAGAAGGTCAGCCAAAGCTTCTTGGCTGGTGGAAATAAACACATGGTAGTGAGAGATCAATGCAGGAGAGCATGGGCTAAAACAGCTGAAAAGTAACCTAAATGGTGAGGCTTCAATACGTATTTGAATGCCTATAAATTCTTTTTAAATCTATATTTTAGTGGTCAGAAAAACTACATTATCACTTGGAAGAATGGTCTTGTTTCCCTTTACAAAATAAGAAAAACAGTATGCTTGTGTGTTTTTTAATTTATAAGATATTTAAACTTAAAAAGCAATAATGCTCATTGTAGCAAGTCAAACAATACAGAGATACACATAAAGAAAATATATTATTATGGAACCCCTCTTTCTCACTGAGATAGCACACACCTATGAGAAATGTATCTCATACCTACATACATACACATGTAGGGTTCTATTTTTCAATTAAAAATTAATCTGTAATTTGATTTTCCCCCATAACAGTGTATCATGGTTATATATATTGGCTCCAAGATCAAGAATACAGATTTAATTTATTCTTTTTAATAGTTTCATACTCCTTCACAGTGTAGTTATATTATAGTTAATTCACCTTATTGCTGAACACTAAAGATGCTCCCAGTGTTTTGCCTCTGTAAGCAGTGTTACACTAAACATTCTAGCACATATATCTTAGTTTCTGGTGCTTTTATTTCCAGAGTATAGATCTCCAAAACTGGGATTATTGGGATTGCAAAGTTATTCATTTTACTATGCATTCTCATTTATTTTCCCAAGACTAAACTAAAAGCAATGCAAGAGTCATGGCCTTTAAAAGACTGATAAATGTCAACTTAGAGCATCAAGATTATTCATTATTCATTTTCTGAATCCTATCCTACCAGGCATATTAACTAAATCACTTGTATTGAAGATATTTGCCTGCTTTTCATGTAGAATAATATTTTTTTAAAAAAAAACAAAGCATCTTAAGACAAATTGACTAAAATTGGCCAAAGTTAAAAGCTGGAGTCTATTTCTCTCTGGCTAATCCTTATTATCTGCATACACCAAAAATTCCATGAACTCTAAAGGCCATTCCAATTGTAAAATCAACTGCTGATTGATTTTTTAAAGTGTATGAGCAAATGTGAACTGATAGAAAGAACAAAAATGTTAAGGTTGGACTAGAAATTTTGGACTATACTTTCAAAGCATGCAATGGTACTAGTGTGAAAAGGGGTCTCATGCACCCTCACTTGTTTCTATCTTATTTTCTGGACTGTGGCTGTAGTAACTGAAGAGACACCTCTTCCACGTGCCATCTCAGTGAGGCAGGAATGGGGCCCACAATCCAAACATAAGGATAGGAGCACCCAAGGTCTGCAACTACACTCCTCCTGGCGTGGGGTGTTTATCACAAACCACCTCTTCTGATTTATATGCTTTCACCATGTCGTTTGCTTTGGGACTTTGGAGTGAGAGTTTGGACTATATTAGTCTGTAATTTAACAGCATATATATTCCACATTACCATTAACTAATATGGCTATACCAGCCAACACATTCTAAGACACAAGCGACTGAGCATAGGGTTCCCTGCCTTCAGGAAAAAAAAAGTTATATTCAACATAAATTAAGGGAAAATTGTTCACATTACCAAAGCATTCTTTGTTTTAGAAAGCCACTCATTGCAGGATTACAAGAAATATGTGTACCCCTGGTGCATTAAAAATGGCATTCGACCAACCAAAATTCAACTCATATTATTCAAGAACACATTTATTAAGTAAAATAAACATGAGTCCGGTTTTGGACCCAACTTACTGGCCTAGATGGTCTGTGTCCTTTCCTTCAGAACAAAAAATTAGGCAAGCAATTCCTAGCATCCTGTGGTAGACAGGCTATTTCACAACCCCTCCAGGGATGCTTAAAAGTAACCTGCTAAAAATAGCCCCTCAACTCTTATATTCGTGTCCTCAACTTCAGGGCCAAGTGAAACTATAAATTGCCTGAAATATGTCCCCTGCATTCTAATTCCATAGGACTACTATTAGCTGAAAATCCCCAGTAATCTTCCTGACAATTCCAACATTAATAAACTTTTCCTTTTTTAACCATTTTCCAAACTAGTAGGACAGGCTGAGCAGTGAGTGGTGAGGATGTTGGCACATTGGAGAACTGGGAAATCAGGATTCTCATACCCTCATCAGCCTCTCACTAGCTAAGTCACTTAATCCTTTAAGTACAGAAGGTCCCCGATTTACCATGGTTCGACTTACAAATTTTTGACCTTATGGTGCTGTGAAAGCTATATGCATTCAGTAGAAACCGTACTTTGAATTCTGAATTCTGATCTCTTCCCAGGCTAGCAGTGTGCACTCCGATACTCTGTAGATGCTGAGCAAGCTGCACCTCCCAGTCAGCCCCACAATCACAAGGGGAAACAACCCATACACTTAACGACCATTCTGAACCCCTACAATCATTCTGTTTTTCGCTTTCAGTACAGTATTCAATCAATTACATGGGATACTCAACACTTGGTTATAAAATAGGCTTTGTGTTAGATAATCTTGCCTGACTATAGGCTAATGTAAGTGTTCTGAGTATATTTAAGGTAGGCTAGGCTAAGCGATGATATTCAGTAGGTTTGGTGTATTAAATCCATTTTCCACTTAACGATATTCTCAACTTATGATGGACATATTGGAACATAACCCCCTTGTAAGTAGAGGAAGATCTGTGTAAGATTCCTCAACTGCAAAAGGGAAATGATAATATCTGACTCAAAGCATGGCTGTATGGTTTGGAAATAATGCATTGCGTTGCATTTCAGACTTCTAGCCTATTAAAAATATTCAATAAATGCACAAGGATATACATAAGACAAGTTCAATACAACACTTGTAATAACAACAATAAAAAGGAAACAACCTAAAATTAAGGGAGATTGATCAAAATAATCACAATGTATTATCAATGCTGAATAAATCATGCAGTCATGAGAAGGATGGATGGGAAGATGGCTTTGATGTAATAAGTGAAAAAAGCAAGCTGCAAAAAACAGTAAGCAAAAATGATTATTGTTTTAAGCCAACAAACAACCCCCCAATGTATCTAGCCCCATTTTTATTACAATCGTTTATGTTGTCAAATGCATAGAAAATATCTGCAGTGACAACAAGCAATAAACATGTATCTACTCTGAAGAAAAAAGAAAGAGGATTGCAAGTCTTTCCTCTTTTATACTATTCATTTTGATATTGAGTACATTCACTTATAATAAACTCGCAGTGCATTTATAATTAAAAATGAAAGACAATAAATAAAGAAATGAGAATAATTAATGTAAAGCACTTAGCAGAATGCCTAGCGGGCTTGGATGAATGGTGATTATCATAGTTACTTCTGTCCAGAAGCAACAGAACCCCTTAAATAAAACAAGTTTACATGCAATCAGGTATGTTCGTGTGTGAACTCAATCAGTATTTTTTTTAAGGGGTTGATTGCTATGTTTATTGTGGTGATACGTATGGATGTATTACATATGTCAAGACATCAAATTGTGTATTTTTATTATATGCCATTTATTATATGACAATTACACCTCAACAAAATTGTTTATAAAAAGTGGAGCTAAAATTTGCAACTGTAAGAATATAAAAGATGGGAGCCTGAGATTGGAATTAAAGGTTTCTAAGATCTTTATGTTATTCAGAAGAAGATTTCTTTATGTTATTCGGAAGATGTTAATATGAAGATATTAACATTAGGCTTTACTAAATCAAATATGTATTTAAAATTTTTAAGTATAACTAATAAAAGAAAAGAAATAGATTACATAACTCTCAAAACACTAGAGTGGAGAAATTGGAATACAGAAAACTTGAAAAATCCAAAAGAAAGCAGGAGAGGAGAGAAAAAGAATAGAAAATAAAAAATACCTCAACAACCACAGTGTTGATTGTCTGAATTCACCATTAAAATGCAAAGACTATCATTAAATAACAAACAAAAAAGATGGATCCATTTTTAATCCATTCAGTTCCACAGGTGTAGGATATGTGTGTGTATGAGTGTAAGAGTATGTGTATATGAGTGTATGTGTATGTGTTCACACACACAGATAAGAGGATCAGATAATGCTCCCTGACTCAACTTCTTTTAACTATTTTTCTGAAGCCTTAAAACTAATTGAAGGATACCCAAAGCAATCTACAGAGTCAATGCAATCCTTACCAAATTACCAATGGCAATTTTTACAGAACTAGAACAAAAAATCTCAAAATTTGTATGGAGACACAAAAGACCCCGAATAGCCAAAGCAATCTTGCAGGAAAAAAATGAAGGGGGAGGAATCAGACTCCCTGACTTCAGACTATACTACAAAGTGACAGTAATCAAGACAATATGGTACTGGCACAAAAACAGAACTATAGATCAATGGAACAGGATAGAAAGCCCAGAGATAAACCCATGCACATATGGTCACCTTATCTTTCATAAAGGAGGCAAGAATATACAATGGAGAAAAGACAGCATCTTCAATAAGAGGTGCTGGGAAAACTGGACAGCTCCATGTAAAAGAATGAAATTAGAACACTCCCTAACACCATACACAAAAATAAACTGTGTGTGATTCCAAAAATCATGTATGTTCACCATAAAAAAAAAGAAAAGTATAGAAAAGCACAAAGAAAAATAAGATCAGCTCTAATCATACTGTTTTTAAAATTCTTATTTCAGTGTATATTTGTGGTCACCTGCCAATGGTCCCCAGTGATCCTCACATGCCCTGTGTTGTCCTTGCTGACTAAAGGCTGACCCAGGGCTGGCCCTGCATGACTACTGGAATACAAGAGCAGCAGTGGTGTGTAACTCCCAAGGCAAGGTCATAAAAAGCATTCCAGCCTTCATCTTAGTCAAGGATCTCTCACTCGGAAGGAAGTCAGATGTCATGTCATGAAGATATTCAAGCAGCCTACAGAGAAATCCAAGAGGAGAGGAACTGGGGGTCCCAGCCAACAGCCAACACTGACCTGCCAGCCATGAGCATGATGTGCTTCAAAAGTAGGTCTTCAAGTCCCTACTTCAGATCAAGTCTTCAGATGACTGAAACCCCACCTGACACCTGATTGCAACCCACTCTTTAAAGGCACTTAGTTTGGGAATGACTTGTTACACAGAAATAGGTAACTAATAAATATCTTTCCTATCTTTTATAAAATTTAAAATGGGCATATAGATTTTCAGTCTACCTTTTTAATTTATCATGAATATTTCCAATGTCAATAAATATTCTCAAAGATTCCAATGTCATCAAATATTCCTCTGAAACATGATTTGTCCCATGGTTGCACAATGTTCCATCTTACTTACATAGTATATTATATTATGTCTTTTTTTTGAGACTGAAAGAGCATAAAGCTTTATTTAATGGCCAGAGAATGGAGAAGCAGGAATCTAGTTCACAAATCAACTTCTCTTTTAATATATTATGTCTTAAGAGCAGATATTTGGAAAACAATGTCTCAGTCCTAAAGAATGAAACCCCAGTGATGGTAAGTTGGTGGCGGAAAAAAATACATATATGAGTAGAAATTCTGTATACCTTATTAATATTTTTATTCATTCTTTCACCAAACATAAAATTAGTATATTGGTGTGTAATACTTTATAGCAGGTACTCCACAAAAGATAAAAATGATTGACAGAATTTAGGATCTCAAATCATACCTGGGCAGCACTTGACATGTGTCTCAACACCTACCTTAGCACCAAGTGCAGAGTAATCATGTTATACCTTGTATATATAACTGAGAAAACATATCTGCTCCTCTATCACATTTAAATTTGTGTCTTAACGAATCTCATTACAAATTATAATGTCGTGATGACTCACAACAAATGATAAAAGTATTACTTACACACTTATTATACATAGTATCTGGTTCCCAGAGGGAATTTTTAAAAAATAGCTTTATTGGGACATAATTCACATACCATACAATTCATTGGTTTGGGTATATTACATTATTATTATTTTTAAAATGTGGTAAGATATATGTAACAAAAAATTACTACTTTGACCGTTTTTAAGTTTACAATTCATAAGGATGTTACATTCACAATGTTGTGCAAGCATTACCATTATTTCCAAAAGTTTTTTACCACCCAGATTAGAAATTCTATAACCATTAATGAAGAATTCTCCACTCATCCCTGCCCCCAGCCTTCAATAACATCTAACTTGCTTTCTATCTCTATGATTTGCCTATTCAAGTTATTTAACATAAGTGGAATTACACAATTTTTCTCCTTTTGTGTCTGGATTATTTCACTTACAAGACACATCCATGTTGTAGAATATATCAGAACTTCATTCTTTTCTATGGCTAAAGAACATTCCATCATATGTATATACCATTATTTGTTTATCCACTCATCTGTTGATGGACACTTGGATTGTTTCCACTCTTTGGCTATTGTGAATAATGCTTCTATGAACACTGACCTACTCCAGAGGGAGTTTTTCAAAGCACAAAACATGGCTCATACCTCAAGGAATTCATAATTAGGTCGATGAGAGAAGGAACTCCTGGAAAATTAACTATATAGGCAAATAATGGCTGAATAAATGAAAGAAATACCACCAAACATCATGTGATTAAATATATTAGACAATTAGTGTGTTATAGTATTTCAGAAGAGGTGATGTCACAGAAGACTAGCGATGGTTTTATCAAAGAGAGCACATCTGTGCTGCATCTGGAAGCATATGCAGGCTTTGAATTGAGAGAAAGGAGGGGGGTGGCATAACTCTAGCTGGCCAGATCAGCACAGGAAAGTCTGGAGGGAGACTTTGGCGGTCTCAGCTCAAGCCCCTCTTTGCTGAAAACTGCCCCCATCTGCAGGATTAGTATAGTGACCCCCCACTCCCAAGGCCATAAATGACTAGACAAGGTATTGACACCTGAGGCAAGTATAGGTCAACTGGATAATTAGATTCTTTCTCAAGAGAATTTGGAATTTAGAGCTATCAGTGCTTGAACAAAAAGGACAAACAGGAGCTAATGGACATCCTCTTTCTCCCTGTCATGGTGAAGCAGGGAAAGATGGAGAGAGAGAGAGACAGAGAGAAGCAGAACTTCCCAGGAGGAGTGGAGGTAAGGAACCATCAAGTTCTCCAGTCAGGTCTCAGACCCTTTATCAGCTGGTTTCTGGAGGGAGGCCCCTGCCAGTCTCAGCTTCATTACTTGTGCTTCTGTGAGATACACTTTTTCTCTTATAACCACTATAGCTACTTTGAATGTATTTCCATTCATTGCAACTTGGCTAAGATCCCAAGCAGTTTGGCTGCCGAGCGTTTAGCTAAGCGACTCCATTTTTTTTTTGCGGCCTCGGCATCCATTTTGTTCGGCTAAGTGGCCGTCTGGGTGCCTTAAACTGACCCTCGCCCCTCATACAAGGGCATGCCCTAGAAAACAGCCAGAAGAATCACAGTTAACTTCCTGCTATGACTTCCCCAAGAACCCTCGTGATCAAAGTCTCCCCTACCTCCAAGAGCCCTGTGTCCCTTTGTTAGGAGCCCCGTGGAGCTTACCAAAACCCTGCTCCTTTTGGTTTGAATTGAGCCTTAGCTCAGGAACCCCAAAGCATTCCACCCACGGATTCTACCCTAATATAAGCGTGTGCCCCATGTCCTGTCCCTTCCTTGACCTCCCCCTCCAGGGCTGCTGAGTACTTCCCCCAGGATAAACCTCTCCATTTCAGTTTCTCTTGTGGTCTTTTGTTTTGCTCACCATCCTACACCTGGGGCTCTCCTTAACAAATGTTAATTCAACGAAGTCACAACAACCCCCAAGACAGATTACAGTTGGTCAGTTCTTCTGTATCCGTGGGTTCAAAAAATTTTTTTTTCGGAAGATCCCAAAAAGCAAAACTTGAATTTGCCATGCGCTAGCAACTATTTCCATAGCACTTCCATTGTTTTAGGTATTACACATAATCTGAGATGGTGATTTAAAGTATAGTATGTGTAGTTTAAACGCAAACACTATGCCATCTTATGTAAGGGACTTGAGCATCTGAGGATTTTCATACCAGCAAGGGTCTTGGAACCAATCCCTGTAGATAGAGAATACTAAGGGACGAATCTGCTCCCAGGCGTGTGGAGAGTTGAATGTGTGGGGAGGGGGGACCCTGAGGGAAGGAAATCAGGTGGAGTGAGTCCTTGAATAAGGGGAAAAGGAGCAAACATAGAAGCAATAGTGACGGTAAAGGAGGAATGGGATAATCTCAACTCACCTGTACGTCCCTGAATTCTCTTGCTGATTTGTGAAATCAATCAGTGGCCCCACTCAACTCAGACTTCTTGACCTTGCCTAAAGACCAGTTAGTGCCTAACCTTGCCACCTGCTCCTCGTTTACTAGTGATAAGGAAAAGCAGCAGTAGTATCTGCAGGATCCAACAGCTAATGGCGCTCACGAAGGTATGAAAGACTGACTCGGAAAGCACACTCCACACGCAAAGGTCAGTTGCACACGCCGCCTCCCTCCCCTCCTTTTTCCCCTTCTGGAAGCTGCACAGGAAAATTTAGAGAATGACCCAAGTCCTGGTTCCCCCGTGCTCTGCCTCCCCACGCCCGCCCACGCCCGCCCACGCCCCCAGAAGGACGGAGCAAGCTTGTAGAATTCTCTTTCTCAGGTGTCCCTACATTCACTTTCACTGCAACCTTTCTCTACCTTCATCTCTTCTAACCTCTCTGCCAAATGTGACTTAGGAAAATCACGCCCTATTTAGGAACCAAAAAAAGCTCCTAATTATGGCTACACCCTGAAGAGCAGCGTTAGAGGTACTCGGTCCTAAGGACGGGGGAAAAATAGGAGAATCCAAAGTTTAGAAGTTAAAATTAGACACAAATGAAAAGGCCTTCTCCACCTAGGCGTCACACAGATAATAAGGCCGTCTCCTGAGAAAAGAATTCCATCTATTTCCTCATTCTTCTCCAGTGAAGTTGCTTTCCTACTGACATTAGCAAAGAAGATAAATACAATTTATGTTTTATGCTTGTCCCGGCATCTGATAGAGCACCTGGCACTTCCTAGATTCTCTATCAGTGCTTTTGCTTTGGGTAGATGGAGATTGTAAGTTGATTCAATATATTATTTTTCTGTTTAGGTTAATTATTCATGTATTATTAACGTATAAATGTAATGTAGTTATTAACATAGTATTAGTGCATGGTATAATGTATTAATGTAGAAATGATACATTAATAGTTATATTTCATTGTAAATGCATTGGAATAATTAATACACATTTATAATAATTATAATGATTTAAGCATAATAATTTAATGTAATACATTGTGAATACGTTGTAAATACACTGTAATGATTTCATTGTAAGTATATGAGATATGATATTTTAGGTGCACACACCAGTCACTCTACAACTTTGCTTCTATGGGAAAAATGAAAAGTTTATTCAGAGGGCCAAGAACATTCTTAAAAACAAGCTTTTGGAACACTTCCAATCTGTATATCATGCAATGGATGGTCATTATTTATATTTTAAATGTCTTTAACTTTTATTTTGATTTTAGAATTTTCTGATTGCTTTAAATCTAGCTCCGTAACCAAACCTTCATGGAATAAGAAATGAACCCAAAATATGATCATTTCAGTTGGCTGTGACTCCTTGCCAGGACTTCAGAAGCCCTTGTTTCCAGGTCTCTTGCTATTGGCGGGGCCTTAAGAACCTACAGTGTCTTTTAGTTTTATCCACTTCCATTGGTTCTATTTTTGTATCTCCATACTTAGCACACAGAACTATCTTTGTCACTCCAGCTGACTGGCATGAGAGTCCCCAGGGCATAGTAGTTATACAAGATTATTGAAGCATACTTCCTACCCTTCAAATAAGACAATGCAGACTGCAGAAAAGACATCAGAAATGGTCACAATGGTAGAAGAAGTGTGTGTGTGTGTGTGTGTGTGTGTGTGTGTGTGTGTGTGAGTGAATTGCTAAAGATTTCTTTGTACTAAGTTTTATGCATTATTAAGAGCACAACATCTATAATGCTTTCTAGAAGTTCATTTTAGGCTGTGTAATATCTGTTACCATGTCTAAATTCACTTGGAAACATCATGATAAAATAAAGTTTCTTATAATCATATAACCCAGATTTCAAAAATTGAGTTTTTTAAAACCTCTATTACCCTTATTCTCAACTGAAAAATCCATCGTTACTCTCAGCATTCCAGTTGATCCAACGAACAGTTGGACTGTTCTAAGAGGCCAAAACTTAGAAACTCTCAATCCTTTGCTTGCCTTTCAGTGATTCAGTTTTATTTGATACATGTAAGAGTGGCCTGCTGAGTACATCAGAAAGAAGACTGTGAGTCCTGAACAGACAGCAGAATCTCTCAGCCCAAACTTCACATGCCATTCATGTAACTGCATAGCACTGCAGTTCTGCTGTTGAGATTTGCACTGCCCACTCCAGTAGCCACTAGGCACCTCAAGCCACTGAGCACATGAAATGAGGCCCGTGAACCGAGATATGTAGCAGGCATAAAATACACCCTGGATTTCAAAGACTTGGACCAAAGAAGAAGGTAAGATATCTCATTAACAATCTTTTATATTGATTGCACGTCAAAATGATAATGTTTTGGATATATTGGGTTCAACAAATGAGATTCTTAAAACTAATTTTTACCTGTCTCTTTACTTCCTTAATGTGGCCACTAGAAAATATAAAATGACATTTGTGGCTCACTTTATATTTCTACTGGACAGTGCTTAGTCTAGAGGCCTCCACAATAAATTGCATGACCAGTAATTAGTCTTTCAGATTGGAAGTCAGAGCCGCTGCAGAATTTTATTCCAAATTGGGCTAATCAGAGGAGAATATGACCAGGAGTAAAGATTAAAGCAGCCTCTCATGTTTAGTTTTCCCAACCAAAGCATTTTAATAATACCCAACAGGAAAGTTAAGTCATGTCTAAGGACACAAGTCACTGGTTGAGATACTGATAAATGTCACTGCAGTGCACGTAGTACCTGCCTTACTTAGCTCTTTCCCAGTTGATAACACATCCTTCTTTTTCATCTCAGTCGTTGTTAACTGTACTCATTTCATAGCACGGAAACAAGAGAGGGAATCATGAATTCACTTGTTTTGACTTTTTGTTGTTGGTTTCCCCCACCATTGCTGTTAAAATGAAGACAAGGGATCTTTTCACAGAAAATAGAAACGTGAATTTGATTTTTAAAAATTTAATGGAAAATAAAACTTTTAAGATTCTGTGTACGGGCAACAGGGGGCTAGTTATTATTATAGCAGCATTATAACTGGACACGTCATGCACGTGGAGAAGTTCACACTGACACTGAATATTAACATACATCAAAATTCATTCCCAAATCACTGATGTGGGATTACCAGATTACTGAATTAAAAACACATTGGGGGTCACTACTGCCAGCAAAGAGTTGTGTAACTGCTGGTAAAAACAATAGTGATTTCAGGAGTAGATTGAAAACAAAACAATAATATCTTTGTAATGTTCTGAAATTGTTGCACTAATAGAACTAAGACAGGCTCCATTGCATTTCCCAGTCTGATTTGCTGACCATCTTGTCTGCCCATAATTGTTTTCTGCCATTCATTTCCTCCAATTGTCAATTATTGCTAAAACAATTATGAAAAAAACAAGTGTCTGTCTTTGTTTCCTGTTGCCCATGAATACAGTGAAGTCATAGACCAGACTAGTGCATCATAATCTTTTCCATTACAATGAATTATGCTGTCACAAACAGGATACAGTGCTTTACTGGGCAAAGAAGCCAAAATGGGGTTGAATTAGCACAAACCTGACTGTCAGCCATGACAGCAAGAAATTAGAGCACTGGGACTTAGTTTTCCACTTTTTCAAAATATACTGGTTTTTGTACCTGATTATAAAAGTACATGGATAGACCTAGAGACTGTCATACTGTCATACTGTCATAGAGTGTCATAGAGTGTCATGACATACTGTCATACTGTCATACTGTCATAGAGTGACGTAAGTCAGAAAGAGAAAAACAAATATTGTATAATATTGCTTATATGTGGAATCTAGAAAAATGGTACAGATAAACTTATTGGCAAAGCAGAAATAGAGACACAGTTGTAGAGAACAAACTTATGGATACCAAGGTGGGGGAAGTGGGATGAATTGGGAGACTGGGGTTGACTTATATACACTATTATGTATAAAATAGATAACTAATGAGAACCTACTGTATAGCACAGGGAACTCTACTCGATGCTCTGTGATGACCTAAATGGAAAGGAAATCTGAAAAAGAGGGGCTATATGTATATGTATAACTGATTCACTTGGCTGTACAACAGAAACTAACACAACATTGTAAAGTAACTATACTCCAATACAAATTAA
Source organism: Lagenorhynchus albirostris (assembly GCF_949774975.1). Lineage (NCBI taxonomy): Eukaryota > Metazoa > Chordata > Mammalia > Artiodactyla > Delphinidae > Lagenorhynchus > Lagenorhynchus albirostris. The sequence goes on from NC_083107.1 coordinate 62,914,464, forward strand.
ATAAAAAATAAAAGTAGTACATGCTATCCCAGAGACAAAGTAGAAGATAAAAATCACCATTACCTCACTGACCAGAGATTCTTATTGTTAACATTTTGGTGTATGAATTTTTAGTTCTTAACTCTTTTTCATATATACATTTATAATTTTTAAGAAAATGAGATCACACCATGTACATAATTTTTTGTCTTCTCTTTTTCACCTAACATTTACTACAAAGAGTTTCCAATGCCATTAAATATTTTAATGTAGTTTAATGGCTATTTGTAATTTCATATTGTGGGATATTATTTGGCAATTTCCTTATTTTGTATATTTGTCCAAAATTTGTCTGTTTCAAATAGATAAACTTTCTTTTACATACATTTTTGCCTCAATCTATGAATATTTCCTTAGGATATATTCCTAAAAGATAGACTATTTACTTTTTTATGTACATATATATATATTTTTAAAATTTATTTATTTTTGGCTGTGTTGGGCCTTCGTTGCTGCACGTGGGCTTTCTCTAGTTGGGTGAGCGGGGGCTACTCTTTGTTGCGATGCGCGGGCTTCTCATTGCAGTGGTTTCTTGTTGTGGAGCATGGGCTCTAGGTGCACAGGCTTCAGTAGTTGCAGCACGCAGGCTCAGTAGTTGTGGCTCACGGGCTCTAGAGCACAGACTCAGTAGTTGTGGCACACAGGCTTAGTTGCTCCACGGCATGTGGGATCTTCCTGGACCAGGGATCGAACCTGTGTCCCCTGCATTGGCAGGCGGATTCTCAACCACTGCACCACCAGGGAAGCCCCAGACTATTTACTTTTTAGTAGAAAAAATATTGTGTATTTTGAAATAAATATTTAGAATAAAATGTCTAGGAAAATTCCTTAACAATCAAGGCACAGATGTGCATTAAAAATTTAATAACCGAGCTTGATATACGTACCTTCCTAACAGGATAAACAAGTGAAATATTTTCAATGATTACAAAGTTTAAGATAAATCTACAACGGGTTATCCGAAATGCCCTTTGGGCCAGCCAGCTGTAAAAGTCTAAGTAATTCCACGAAGTCCTTTTCCAGAATCTTTTAGCACAACTAGCCTCCAAACCCTTTAGGAGCCCACAGATGATTCTGCAGTGATTCTGTGACCTCTTAGTTTCCTAAAGAGCTTGCTTCTAGCGGCTGCCTGCACTGTCCCTGACCTGGGCTGAGCATTGTTACCTGGTTCTGCCACTAGAGGGCAGCCAAGGACAGGGAGAGGTGTTTAACCCCTTTCTTGGTCCTGTTTTCTCTTCGGTATGGTATAATCTTTATTTCATAAGATAACCGAGGAGAAATCTAAAAATGAGGCACTGAAGGGAAAAACAATTTAGGTAATAAATATACAAATAAGTAAAATCAATAAGAAAATCTCTGTGTATAAACTATTCCCGTTTCCTCAGAGAGATTAACCAAAAGGTGCAGAATTGTGAGGGCTACCGTAGTGAGGAACAAAGACCAGGCATCTGGTTAAAAATTGGGTTACAGCATGAACAATTGTGCCCTTAGATCTTTGCAGATGGAGAAAGTGAATCCACAGCAGATACATTCTCCAGGGGAATGAGTGGGTACATGGCTTTGAGCTCATGCACACCTGGCTTCCATTTTCTGTCTCTAGCTAGGTAACTAAGGACAAGTCCCTTAACCTCTCTGAGCCTTAGTTTTCTCACTTATACAATGTGGCTAGCAATGGAACCTGCCCATAGGTGGTTGTGAGCACGAAATAAGAGAATGTATATTAAAAAGCTTGGCATATAGAAAATTCTCCATCAATGTTGGCCGTTGTTATTATTTCCAGCCCTCACCTTTCTCCTAAGCTGTTTCCCATTTCCAGCTGTCCACTTACTATTTCTACTTGATTATCCCATCATCACTTCAAATTTAATATGTCTGAAAATAAAATCCTTGCTTCCCTCACTAACTCCCTGACCTACTTCTATCTCTTTGGCTATTTCTTTGAATGGACTCTACGTAAAACATAATATCCTCTCTAACACTTCTTCTCCTCCTAAAACCATATCCAATCAGTTTACAAAACATGTGGGATATGTTCTCTAATGTGTCCCCAATCGGGATGGTTTCTTTCTCTCTGTTGTCACCAGCACCCAGACCTTGGTGACCTGCTCTTTGCCCCAGCAAGTCCTGCCTTGAATGGGCAGGTCTTATTGATGTCACTTCCCTTCTCAAAATCCTCAGTGACTCCCCAGGGTCTTCAAATTAGATTCTAAATTCCTTAGTCTGGCATTATTGTCCCACTGCAGTCTGACTTCAACCTCCTCCAGATGCTTTCTTCTTGTTCTGTATGGGCATTGCCCCTGCTCCTATCAAGCTGGTTGACACAGAGTTCGCTGGTAGGGTTGCCAGTAGTAAATAAAAAACACAGGACACTCAGTTAAATGTGAATCAGATAAACAACAAATATATTTTGTATAAGTATGTCTCATGCAATACGCCTCATACACACCAGTGAAATAGGACATACTCTTACTAAAGAAAGTATATGTCGTTTATCTGAAATTCATATTTCAGTGGGAATCTTGTATTTCATCCAGCAACCCAAGTATCAATACATTCCTATCTCTTCCCATGCACACAGCTCTGTTCTTGTCTTGGATGCCCTTATCTCTTGCCATACCCATGAGATCTCCCTCTGCCCTTCAAGGCTCAGCTCAGCCTCATCCCTCCATGAAGACTGCCTGGATCAGGCCTTCCTTATCTGTACTTATTATCTACATCATTCATTTCGTTCCATATATAGTATGCCTTGTGTTCTGTATAACTCCCACTCTCCAAGTAAATGTTGAGTTTATCAAAGGTAGAGAATGTATTATAAGTAGGAGAACTTAACAGATATGCTTTGGTGGTGTGGTGCTGTGCTGACCTGTAATATAGGATGTGAGAGGATGAGAGCACAGGAGAAAGAGAACATCCAGAGGCCACTAATCTGGATTTAAGGTGCTCATAGACCCACAAAAATCAATTTGCAATTCCCCATCCTTCCATAGCATCAGGCCAGGTGGGTATGGCTGCCTGGCCTTGGCATGCTTCTTCCTACACCCCACCTTCAATACATCCTACAAGTTGTGGATTACATTGGTGACTAAATTTCTTAAAACTCCACTCTATCTGAAGAGTAATCTGATTTCACTTATATTTCTATGTGAGAGTCGGGGTGGCTATACTATGCAACCTGTAAACATATAGTGATTATAGGAGTTATGCAGGAAATGAAGAAATAAATGACTATTTAATTAATAGAGAAGCTAAAAAAATTGGCAATTTTTTTTTCAGAATTAGCTAACTCTAATAACGTACCGTATTCTCAGGAGCTTGAGAATACATCAAGAAAGCTATGAAACTATTAAGCCATTCCCAAGAAATCTATTTTAAATAACTGGCATTTCATGGATACATTTATAAGCATCTATGGGCAACCAGAAACCAATGACCAACAACAAGACTTTTAAAAGTGAAAAAATACATATTCTTAGAATAAAATACATAACTCATTATTTTATCTATTATTTAAACCTTCAATAGTGTTTAAAACATTTTTATTCTCATCATGTAAACATATGAATGTGTCAAGTGAGAATGTTGTTTTGAAATTATAAGAGGAAAGGTTCAACATGAACAGAAATCAGGATCACTGTAAGCAATGTCCCTATCGCTGACCCACCTGGAGTAGCAATTAATTAGGTTACCTCAGACTTTTCTTTGTGGAAATAATAAAATGGATTCAGCACTGAATTCAGGACTTTGTAGCACCGGAATGTCCTTGAAACAAGGGCTAAGAGTTTGTTTTATTTGTTTCTTCAGACCCATCATATTTGTCCAGATTAATTTTATTTTACTCTATTTTTTACAACCTAATTTTAACTAAGAAATATCGCTCTTTCTACTCAAGAATATTATACTTTGATATTTCCATGGAATGAATTATAATTTTCTAATCAGAAGAAAATAACCCTTAAATTCTTCCATGAAAGAGAACAGCCAATGCGATCCACATTGAGACAGAACTGAGCCTTGGCCTCCTGCACTAGTTGCAATCTGGCTGGCTCAGCTTTTCTGGCTTCCAGATTTGCTATCTTCTTAAGACAGATTCTAAACATACCAGTCTCAAACTGGGATAAGCCAAAATAACAACAACACATTTCCTTTGGCTCTTCCTTTTCAATAAACCACCAGAATCTTATTCCTTTGGTTGACATCATGGTGACATTAATCACGTTTCTCCAGGACACGAATGTGGATATTATCAGCGGTGAATGCAAATACGGTGCATCATCTAAACAAACGTACTTGTTTGATGGCAAAGAACGTTAACAGAAGTTGGAATGTCTCTAGGAGCTTTACAAGTGTTTGTGGGCAGCATCAACTGCTCTTGGATTTAATCCATTCCCTTTTGACCTTTCCACTTCCAAACCCAGGGACATTTTTTCAGGTCACTCAAAAATATATGTTGAATGAATGTTTTGAAATAATAACTTAAATGTAAATAATTATTGTGAACAGTTTCTATCACTGGAGCTGTTAAGTGCTGTTTTTTGTGCTTCTAGAGGGTTTTTCTTGGTCTGAAAATGAATGTTCAGGAGAAGCTCTGTATTAAAAAAAATTTAATCTTTACATAATTTTATACAAAATTTAATTTTTGGTTAAAATAACTTTTCTAAAATAGACCAATTTTGCTTGAGGGCCTCTGTATTAAATATATTCTAAACCAGTATTGATACCCCCAAAATGGTATATGGATCACTCATCAGCACTTTGAAAAGGGTAGAAAAACAGACAAGTATCAAGAAATTATTTTTCAAAAATGATCTTCAATGAAATTATGTATACTGTTTAATCCCCTGGTGATAATGAAACCAAAGAAAACTTAGTGGCTATAAAGCTATCTTAAGGAAACAACTACTTTAAAAACATTATTGTTAAAAAGCGAAGATGTCACAAGTGAGGCTGATTTCCACATTTTTTCAGAGATATAAGCAAAGCTTATGAGCTCTTCATGAGTGACCGCCCTCAAATTATATGCACCGTCTGGGGTTAATATCCACAGTGCATAATATGCATGTAGACACAACAATAGACAGTCTTAAAAAGGACACTTACCTTAACTCGCAGGTGTGGAATCATTTCAAGGGCATCCCTCTGTTGAATCCTCTCTTCTGCTTCACCAACCCGTTACAAGTTTCTCTTCCACGTATCTAAACACCTAGAGATTCCTATTCTCTCTTCTAAAATGCTGCGTTCACCTCCATTGCCCAAATCCAGTTCAAAAATGGGGAGAGTAAAAAATTCGAATTTGCAAGCTGTTTACGCCTAACGACGACAGCGAAGCTGCTAAGCTTTGAGCTCACTGAATTAAAGGTTGTTTGGCTAAATGGCAGGCACACTTCCTTCTATTCTTTCTGAACTTAGTTTTCCTGCCTCCAGCGGAGCTTTTTCCTTTCCTGGGCTATAAATAGGCTGGTCGTAAGAGTCCGGAGGAAAGAAGAAGGCAGGAAATACATTTGATTTCAAAAAGCAGTCTTAGGGTTGTGTGTGTGTGTGTGTGTGTGTTTCTTTCAAGTGAACACCAATAAACAAGTTAAGGAAAATTCAGCTTTGGTGCGTGCACCATAGTCAATATTTTCTTTGATTTCCTATAACCTCAGTTTGGCTATAAGCTGTCATTTCTCATAAGCAAAGCTTGGGTTTAGAGATGTATTATTTTCTACAGACCATAAGAAAATCTACATCTAAGCCTTCATTTTTCAAAGGATTGCCAAATAAATCAAATTTTCTGGGGGAACTGAGGAAAGGGGTAGACAAGGGGGGTTACCGTAGTTGTTTCTTTTCATTCAAAAGGAGGTGAAGCAGTACTTTTTGAAGCAAGATTCAACAAAAGGAAAATATCAGGTGAACAAGAAAAGCAGATACTTTTGCTTGGATGAAAATATGACGTCGAATTTATAAGCCAGTCAGCTATTTGTACTAAATTAATAGATTGTGCACAGTCTTGCTACTCAAAGTTGTTTAACTTCTCTTATAATTATATGCAACACAAAGTAAAATAAAAATTAGACGTCATTTTTCACATGTCAGAATGGCAGATCAAAATTTTGGATATTGTCTGCTACCATTGAAGTGTGGAGAAATAAGCATCTGTATAATAGTAGATGGGAGTGTAAACTGGCATTGACTATTTGATAGAGGGCAATTCGCAACCTCTTTCAAAATGTTAAGTGCACATACTCTAACAAGATACTTAAACATGCTTGATTCTGCAAAGCGGGAGTGGAGATCTAGAAAGGGGGAACAGTTTAGTTGCTGATATACATATTTTGTGCTCTTTTAACTTTTTTATTTATTTATTTTTATGCGGTATGAGGGCCTCTCACTGTTGTGGCCTCTCCCGTTGTGGAGCACAGGCTCCGGACGCGCAGGCTCAGCAGCCATGGCTCACGGGCCTAGCCGCTCCGCGGCATGCGGGATCTTCCCGGACCGGGGCACGAACCCGTGTCCCCTGCAACGACAGGCGGACTCTCAACCACTGTGCCACCAGGGAAGCCCTCTTTTAACTTTTATACTGTGTATGCCATGCTTTAAAAACTTATTAAAAGGTAGAATTTTTAAAACTGTTATTACTTAAGTAATAAATAATAACATAGGATTCATAGGATTCTATTATCTATTTATTATCCATCATCTATCTGTCAATCATTATACACTTACCGTCTCAACAAGCTTTTCTTTTCATTGGTTTACATTGGGTAACGCTTTAAGAAGCAACCCTGGAATACCCAGGAATCTCTTTGTGGGGGAAGGGCTGAGTACTGAGAGCACTGTCCACAGATCAATAGCATCAGTAGCACTTTGATCAGAACCTCCAGGGCAGGGCCCAGCAATCTGTATTTTAACTCCAGATGGTTCTCATGCTCACTAAAGTATGAGAAGCACCAGCCTATAGAATTATTTTGTTTGTTTGTTTATTAGTATCCCACCCTCTGAAAAGAATTTGAGAGTACAGCTGGGTGGCAAGGGTTAATAATACCATACTGCATATTTGAAAGTTACTAAGAGAGGAAATCTTAAAAGTCCTCATCACAAGAAAGAAAATTTTTTGTAACTATGAATGGTGGGGATGTTAACTAGACTTACGGTGGTGATCATTTCGCAATATACACAAATATCAAACCATTAGGTAGGTTAGGTAAGTTATATGTCAATTATACCTCAATTAAAATAAGCAAAAATGAATGAAAATGAAAGGGTTTGAGACAAGTGATTTTATTTTGTGGAAAAATAAGGATAACTTTAAACACTTAATGCCAGTGACTCCTGTTTAGAAGGCTAGAAGAGTTCTTACACATAAAGGTTAAGAAGACATACTAATTTCCCAGTTACTTAGGAGGAAACTATCTAAAGCAAGGCAAAAGCAGTGGAAAGAGCAAGCTGATGGTATTTAAGGGAGAGACAAAAGCACTCTCTCATTTGGGGTTAATCGTAATTAAAAAGGATGAATTCAAGGCAGAATTTACTAATGTGGATGTTTGAAAATCGTTGCTACCTGAAATAAAGCAAAACAAAGAAAATATGAAGAAATTAAAAGTAAAGTCTCTAAATGCAGACAAAATATTCCACTCCCTATTTTTGTTTAGTAATTTGATGACGGTTTTCTGAGCCAGCCGTTTTTTGTCCGTTCGTAGCCTTAATGCAAAGCCCTATCTTTGAGAAACAATAGGTTGAACAATGAGCGCAGCCCCAGCTGGTGAGGGAAAAGCAACAGTATCTGCATCCCAGGCACAGATGGGGAGGAAAAGATTTCTTTTAAAAAAAAGAGAGAGAGAGAGAAAGGAATGAATGACCTCGTTGTAACAGCAGAAAGGAAGAAGGAAGTCCACGGTGGTCAGGATATAACAGCTGCAGTGTACTGAAGTGGCTAAAAGGTACATGAGTTGACTTTGGCAGAAAAATGACTGGCAACGGGGTAATAAGTTTCTGGGAGCAAACCACCCTCCCGTGTGCGAAGAATGAACTCTTCTAAGAAACTCCGAGTACAATTACCAGGCTTTCATTGTTCTCTGGAAACTTTCCTTCTCTTTTCGTGGGGAAATATTTTACTTCTCAAAAAGAACAACTTCACAGAGCTCCCCATATAGCCCATCTCTAGGAACGAAGCATTAAAACATTTATGGAAACAGAAAGGCTCTGTACTCTTCATCTAAAATTAACGATAGACTCTCTTAAAAGGCATTAGGGGAAAAAGCCAAAGGCCTCGCAAGGAAAGGTAATGTGCAAATTTCTTCAACTGCTTTGGTTTTGCAAGTGGAGGAAAATACATTTTTTTATTGCAGTCATCTACAAAGAATTTCAATGTATACAATACAAAGGAAACCCAAGCAAAAGTCCTCAAGGAAAATGTGAAAGAAGTCTGCATATTATTTCTCAAATGACCTGAATGCACTGCATGTATCTGAGCCTGTGTGCCTTGCAGGTATTTTTTTAAAAAGCCTGTCTTCGTTCACAAAGTGCAGAAGTTCTAGGTATTACCAAATTGTGGGGAACTGTGTTCCTTTGACTTGAATTGTTGTATCATACTAATAAAAATAAATCAGAGCTGCTGGAATGAATAATCAAAAGGACATCAGTAAAGGATGGGTCTCTAAATTTTAGCAGGAACATTGAAAAGCTGGTTGAAAGTCAGGAATGAGCTCTATGTTATAAAAATAAAATATAAAAGTTAACTCTTTGAAGGAATTAGAAGACTTAGTGGGATAAAGGTGAAACTTTTCCATTAATTTCCATAAATTTTGTTCATCAGTAGTTTATTTTTTACTTAGCCTAATAATGTTAAAGTTACCTTGCAAAATTACAGTAATCCTGGCACAAATGAAACAGTTCACAGTATCGCCCAGCAGAAGCCCAGCCTTGGTTAAAATTCAGTGGAGAAATCTAAATTAGACTGCCCTCACTGGATTTAGCTTTGGACTGGATTGGTATTCTGTCAGTTTGCCATGCACCTAAAATAAAACAGCACTAGTTTCCGTGTAATGATGATTTAAAAAAAATGATCTTGAAACTCTCCAGTTATGAATGTCTAGAGCTTATCAGTTTTGTCAAGACTAAAATCTGATGTCATAATAACTAAAGGAAATTCTAACTGGTGTTGTAGTAAAAGTTTTTCTATTAATTTTAAAACATGGACACTTTCATTTTATTGTTTCTGTCAGTTGTGTGTTCTTTTGGGGAAAAACCTTTGGACTCAACCATACGGTGGTTTGTGAAGCTAATCACTGGTGGAGGCAAGAAGAAGCAAAACCATCACTGGGAGGAAAATATGCAGAAAAGAAAACAGATCATTGTAGGCACAGTGCATGGCACACTTCTGAAGACAGAGGGAGATTGCCATGGGCTCCAAGAGCATTGGTGCCCAAATATAACATTTTGGTGCAACATTTGGAAAGAAGGGAAGGAAGTAGGGGAGAGAACATGGCAGTGAAATTGATTTACCTACCTAAGGTAAAATTTATTGCTTTGGCAGACACTCTAGTCTAGTGGAGGCCAAGAGGTAGGTTGGTTGCTGATTTAATAGTTCATACAGGTTCCTTGCTTACACAATAGATTAGTTTGAATTCATAATAGAGTCAATATACTCCATAATCCCCTGAAACATATGACTATACAATTAATGAAAAAACTATAAACTGAGTTTATATTGATGTTGTCAAGGTGAACACAATCACAAGCTCTAGAATCCTAATATAAATGACGGGGTGCAGGGCTTCCCAGGTGGCGCAGTGGATGAGAGTCCGCCTGCCGATGCAGGGGACACGGGTTTGTGCCCCGGTCCAGGAAGATCCCACATGCCGCAGAGCGGCTGGGCCCGTGAGCCATGGCCGCTGAGCCTGCGCGTCCGGAGCCTGTGCTCTGCAACAGGAGAGGCCACAACAGTGAGAGGCCCGTGTACTGAAAAAAAAAAAAAAAAAATTACGGGGTGCAAATTCACACCAGTTAGATGCAGCAAGTTAAAATAACTGAGTCTGATTTAAAGACCTAAATGTAAGGCCAGACACTATAAAACTCTTCAAGGGAAACATATACAGAACACTGTATGACATAAATCACAGCAACATCCTTTTTGACCCACCTCCTAGAGAAATGGAAATAAAAACAAAAATAAACAAATGGGACATAATGAAACTTAAAAGATTTTGCACAGCAAAGGAAACCATAAACAAGATGAAAAGACAATGGGAGAAAATATTTTCAAACACATCAGTGGACAAAGGATTAATCTCCAAAATTTACAAGCAGCTCATGCAGCACAATATCAAAAAAACAAACAACCCAATCCAAAAATAGGCAGAAGACCTAAATAGACATTTCTCCAAAGAAGATATACAGATTGCCAACGAACACACATGAAAGGGTGCTCAACATCACTAATCATTAGAGAAATGAAAATCAAAACTACAATGAGGTATCACCTCACACCAGTCAGAATGGCCATCATCAAAAAATCTGCAAACAATAAATTCTGGAGAGGGTGTGGAGAAAAGGGAACCCTCTTGCACTGTTGGTGGGAATGTAAATTGATACAGCCACTATGGAAAACAGTATGGAGGTTCCTTAAAAAACTACAAATAGAACTACCATATGACCCAGCAATCCCACTACTGGGCATATACCCTGAGAAAACCATAATTCAAAGAGAGTCATGTACCACAATGTTCATTGCAGCTCTATTTACAATGGCTGGGACATGGAAGCAACCTAAGTGTCCATCAACAGATGAATGGATAAAGAAGATGTGTCACATATATACAATGGAATATTACTCAGCCCTAAAAAGGAACAAAACTGAGTTATTTGTAGTGAGGTGGATGAACCTAGAGTCTGTAACACAGAGTGAAGTAAGTCAGAAAGAGAAAAATAAATACCATATGATAACACATATATATGGAATCTAAAAACAAAAACAAAAAAAAACGGTTCTGAAGAACCTAGGGGCAGGACAGGAATAAAGAAGCAGACATAGGGAATGGACTTGAGGGCACAAGGAGGTGGAAGGGTAAGGTGGGACAAAGTGAGAGAGTGGCATGGACTTATATATACTACCAAATGTAAAATAGATAGCTAGTGGGAGGCAGTCGCATAGCACAGGAAGATCAGCTCAATGCTTTGTGACCACCTAGAGAGGTGGGAGGGAGACGCAAGAGGGAGGAGATATGGGCATATATGTATATATATAGCTGATTCACTTTGTTATAAAGCAGAAACTAACACACTGTTGTAAAGCAATTATACTCCAATAAAGATGTTAAAAAAATAAAAAAGATAAAATAAAATAACTGAGTCTTCTGGTTGTAGCCAATGTGACCCAAAGACTGTCCCTTGCTGGCTTTGAAGAAGCAAGCTGTCATGTTGTGAGCTGCTTCTGGAGAGCACCACGTGGCAAGGTACTGACGCAGCCTCCCTCCAACAGTCAGCAAGAAACTGAGGCCTTCAATCCAGCAGCATGCAAGGACTGGACGCTGCCAACAACCACATGGGCTGGAAACAGCTCCTTCCCAAGTCAAGCCTCATATGAGACCAAAGCCCCAGCTGATAACTTGATTGCATCCTTGTAAGACTCTGAATCAGTGGACCCAGCTATTTCATGTCTGGCCAGGCAGGCTAAGAGAGTCTCCTATCAAGTTGGTTTATAGTCATGTGTAAGGTCATCATATACACATAACCATGTATATTCCATCACCTTTGCTGCATTCTATTAGTGAGCAGGAAGTCATAGGTCCTGCCTATACTCGGGGGGAAGGGGATAAAAGTGTGTGAATCCCAAGAGGCAGGGGATCATGGTGGCCACCCTAGAGTTTGTCTACCACAGTGGGTAACCAACCTAGAAAGAAGAAACAAGTAGACATAATACCAAGTGGATTTCTAAAGGATAGTGAGGACAGTGTTATCCACAGGCAGAACAGACAAAACAACTTAATTTTTCCTCCTTCAAAGCAGTGGGAAGTGCACTGCCTCAACAGAGAAGCAGGTCATCTCTCCACCATTATACACTCTTGAGCAACTCAGTAACCTAAATGTTCTTCTGCTCCAACTCTGAGGTCCTTTCAGTTCTAAGCTTCTGTGACTTTGGACCTGCCCCTTCAAGCCTCTCAAGACATTTTGGAATGTCACAAATCCTGGCTGTATTCATACAATGCATTTGGTGACCATTGTGTTACTGTTGAAACCTTAAAATGGGGGTGGGGGCGGGGAAGAGCATATATAAAAGCTTAATCCCTTAGAAAACTTAAAAGACAAATCAGTTGGGGTGTTACTATCTGATCCAATGTTTGATTTTCCACTTGAATGTTTATATTTCTAAAGTATGACATCATTCTAAAAATACATGAAGATAAAACTATTAGACAATTCACTTTGTACAGACAAATTTTGGGCTAAAACTATGTTCTCCGTGGGGAACAGATTACATTTCACGTTACATCCAAGTAATATTGAGTGTATCAAAAATTACTTTGGCAGTATAAATTCACAGATTCTCAGGGTTAGATAGAGCCTTCACAGACATTTATCTAAACATCCATCTAATGGGCAAAAATCCTCCAGAACATGAAGAACAAATTGTCTTATTAATGTCTAAGTAAAAAGACTGTCATTGCACATCCTTGTGATATCATAAATGTAAATGACTATTAAAATTATGAATTTAATCTGAATGAGGCAACTCCAAATTGCTTTGCTCACTAGATAAATGACACTTTTTTTCTTCAGACAAAAAGTTAAATTCTAAAATATATGATATTTAAAAGTATATTCACAGTTATTCTTGTATGGACAGACTACACGATGAAATGAATGCTATAAATGTTCTCCAATACTTCCTTGAGAACACATTGAAAGTTGCAAGTCAGGTTGAAACTAGGAATGCTTCATTTCCATCTAGAGGCTGAAGAGGGATAAAAAGTTCAAAAAGGAAATGACATTTTTAGAGCTATATGAGATCAGAGTCTCTCAGAGTCTGGATTTCAAAACACTAAACACTAAAGCCACATTTTTGGAGATAGCATCACATTATAGCTCTTTATTATATGGCTTGCTCAAATACATATTAATGCACAATTAATTCTAAAATAAACCACATGCTACAGATTGTATTTTATTTGGACAAGTCCAGCAAAATGCTTTTTTTTTTTTTTTTTACTGTATTTTTTCAACCACATGGGAGTCCTTACTAAGTACAAATCTCTGAGATTGAGCCCATAGAAGAAAAAATAAAATTAAATATTTGGTCCTTGCCTTAAAAACAGCATACCTTCTAAAACAGAATTTCTCAAACTGTGGTTCAATGACAGCCTGTTTCAACATAACATAGAGTTTATTTAACATGCAGATTTTTGGGCCTCAGACTCAGAGGATTTCTAATTCTGTAGGCATAGGGTAAGCCTTGGAATATGCATATATAATAAGCCTGTGATTGTTATTACACACTGAAGTTTGAGAACCCATGGTCCAGGGGTCAAAACATATATTTTTAACTAATACAAGAGAGTGATCCAAAGGATCAGGTTATGTAATTACTGCATGAATTCTGACTATAGCCGTAGCCAACATCAAGGTTCCATATTGGAATACATGTTATAGCATAAACTTCCCTTAAAACAAGTTCAAATTTGTAGCAAATTTAATTTGTGTCTCTCAGAAAAAATCAGGATGGAGGGACCATTTATTTTTTTCTGGGTGCTAAAAAAATTTTTTTTCTGCATTTTTTTTATTGTGGTAAAAAACACCTAACACAAAATTTACAATCTTAACAAACTTTAAGTACAGTTAAGTAGTGTTAAGTATATTCACATTGTTGTGAAACAGATCTCCAGAACTTTTTTATCTTGCAAAACTGAAACTCTATACCCTTAAAACAACAACTCCCCCTTTCCACCCTCCTCCAAGCCCTTGGTAACCACCATGCTACTTTCTGTTTCTAAGATGAAGGAGCCATTTTTAAAACACTATCCAATGACGAAGTGTCAGGTCTGAGAAAAAGAGAGCAAGGAGAGTTGAGTCTAAACACCAAAATTGGGGGTTGGAGTTAAGAAATGAGATCATAAAGCAGAAGGAAGGAGCAAAGCAAAGACAGATGGATGTAGAAGCAGAGGCATTTTCCAGAACTGGGTTGATAGAATTTGGCCTTCTGGCTGTGGGTGTTGGAGGCCAGGGAGGTGTGCTCTCTGAAGCCAGATTAGAACTGTAAGCCACTGTCATGTCAGATAATCTTCCTACATCTTTGGTGAACAAATGACTATGATGAAAGTAGATGAGAAGGAGGTCAGAGGATGAAGACTGGGGATTATAAAGGATATTTACCACCTCCAAAATTTGCTGCAGACTTGGGAGATGGGCAGATCTGTGATAAAACCCACTGTGATAATTTACTAGGACTGGAGTGGTTGAGGCAGGCTGTGGGGCATTGTGGGTCTCTGCTTTCTGGGCACAGATGTCATTAGAATTAAGTGTCAAAAGGCACCATTCGAAATACAGAGCCATCAGAAGTTCTGAAGGACCATGGTTAATGCTTTGAGTAGGCCAGGATTGTCCAACAGGGCTGGGGAGATGGCCTGAAGGAAGTCAAGAACTTATATGAAGGTTCCTCCAAAACATTAAACTAATCAATCTGGAGAACTAGACACCTCTCCTGCTGTGTATGCTGGGGTGGCTCTGCAGCTCATCCAAGCCATGCTCTAGGAAAGAAAGCATGGAAAAAGTAGAAAGAGCCTACACTTTGAAGCCAGACACACCCAACTTCAAATTCTACTGCCGCTTACCATCCGGATGACCTTTAAACCAGTGGTTCCCACCCTTTCTGGCACCAGGGACCGGTTTTGTGGAAGACAATTTTTCCACAGTGGTGCGGGGCGGGGGAAGGGAGGGGATGGTTCAGGCAGTGATGCGAGCGATGGGGAGCGATGGAGAGCAGCAGATGAAGCTTCACTTGCCCGCCCGCCACTCACCTCCTGATGTGCGGCCCGGTCCCTAACAGGCCGCGGATGGGGGCTTGAGGACCCCTGCTTTAAACCATCTAAATATCAATTTCCCTATCTACACCTCAAATTCTAACAATAACTACCTACTGGGGAAGGACATGGGTCAAGTGCTGTGTAACAGGAAGATGCTCTCCTGGTGCAGAGGCACAATTTTTCTTCTCAATGATGAAAGCATCTTGCTAAGAATTAGATGTGGTAAGGATCCTAAGGTTGAGAAGGAACAAGGAAGTCTGGGAGGTATATGGAAGTCTGAGAGTTCTTTGGCTAATAGGTTATTCGGATCCCTAAGTTATGGCGTGGTTTTCATAGCAGAATTGGTGGTCCAAGTCATAGCACCAAAGGGTGTCTTAAGAGGGCCATTAGCTCCCATGACATCCATTAGCCTCCACACCCAAAGTCATCCCAAATAAGCATACAAAGTAAGTAAAAATAGGATGTTTGTTATGCAAAAGCAGCTTAATGGCAGACTCCTTAGCTCCCCCTCCCAGCTGAATTGCTGCCCCCAAGTCATGCATGGAAATTTTGACGCTGTTGGGAGCCTCTGATTCTACTATGGCTTGAACTTGTTGGTGGGCACTGATTGTTCTGATCTCTGTGGGGGGGGCCTGGCCAGCTTCATTTTCCCAGTAGCAGATGTGTGCTGCTCAGAGCAGTCCCCATATATGTGAGGTGCCCCAGCACAATACATGGATGGCTATGTGCCCACCTGGAGGTGGCAGCAGAGAGTGGTGACCATAACCAGCTATTGTGGCTTGCAGTTCACCCCTGGAGTTGTGTAGGCTGAGGACGGAAACTAACTCTTCAGGTAGCAATCTCCATTTGTCTAGATTTGGGGTTGATGAATTCCAAAGGCAGCTTGCAAAATGATTCCTAATGTGTGTTGCCTATGGTCATAGAGTAAGACACACCTGGAAAAGAGGGATTTTTTTTGCCCTGTGGCTCTTTCTGGCCCACCATGTTTACTGCAAGGACCAGAATTGCTTTGAGACTGAAGTTATGAGAGCACTTACTCAATGTGTCCTCAGAATTACTACCTGAACATTGCAGAGTACTAATCCCAGTGGACTTTTAAGCTCTAGACTGGTTCATCTCATGGCATCTCAACATCTCCACTTGGATGTTCCTGGGCATCTCAAACTCATGATGTTCAAGACTGGATTCCATTTCTTTTTCATTCAATTTTCCTCATGAGAAGTAGGTGAGAAGCAATAGCTTTCTTCAATGCAGCCACTGAAACCAGAAATCTGGTGTCATCCTAGAATCTTCCCTTTTTCCTCTCTCTTACTGACTTCAAACTGCTTGGATAATCTATGTGACATATCAGTGAATAAAATGAAATTTTGTTGCCTAATTGGGAAAAAAATCAGTAAAAGGTAAATCTGGGAAAGACTTTTATTCAAATGTCTCTCTTACAAGGGAATCATGAGCAAATGGGGGGTGGGGCTGGTGATTAGAAACATGGGGAGAGAATTCTGAAGATCTCTAGCTCTGATCTGCAGGAGGAGTTTGAGAACACAAATTCAAAGAGTTGTTTGACTCCTGTTGCCTGATTCTGAAATGCAGAAGTGCCCTGGCAGGCAACCCTGTGGAGAGTACAGACTACACCATCCTGCCATTGTCCACCACACAAGGGGCTGAGCAACTGGAGCAGAAGGAAGTTGTGGTTTTTTTGTATTGTTTTATTTTTGTCTTAAAGAGATATCCTTCTTAATATGTATATTAAAGTTGTGAATAAAGACGTAGAGGGTATGCAAACTTGAAAGAGATAGCAACCATACTGAATGACAGAATCAGAATCTCAAAAGATCTTGACAGGCTAAAGTACAGGGACAAATGACAGAAAGTGAAATTAATAGGAGCAAAGGTAAAATTCTGCATTGAGGTTAAAAAAAACAGTTGCACAAATTCAGAAGGGGGAGACATGGCTTAACAGGATCCCATACTTTTCAAACTTGTCATTGATGTTACATTAGTCAGCGTATGCTAATTGCTATAATTTCCAAGCCTCAGTGGTTTTAAGATATCCAAGGGAGGAAAAAGTGCCAAAGAGATGACAGTCCTGGCTCAGTCAATTGACTGCTTCTAGCAAGTCTTCAGACATTCCATTAACGTGTGCCCAGTAAGGAGATTTTCAGATAATATCTCATTTTAACTAGGTTAACACTCATTTTGGAAAAATGGTTTAAAAAGCTTTCTACAAAAAAGTAACTGGTGAAAGAAAGATAACAGCAAAATGAACTTAAAGAAAATGGCATAGCAAGCCTTTCTACTCTGAGTACAAGTCAGCTGCATTATGGTAAAAAAAAAAAAAAAAGAATGATAATGCGATTAGAACAGCAAGAAGGAGTCCCTCCAAATCTAAAATTATCAAGAAGACCATTTAAAATATGGATTTACATCGACTTACACTAATGGACATATACATTCATGATAAAATTCTCCCTAGTTGGCTAGCATATTATGTCTTGAGATCTTACCTATTAATAATATGAATTCCAGTGATTAACCAGACATTTAAAAGCTAAGCATTCAGAACAGGGAGACAAACTTCAGCAGTTTTTTGGAGATTTTTAAAGTTACGTGGAACAAACCCAGTTCTTGACAAATCTCATGAAACCTACTGATAATTGCTTAGAAGCCTCTTTTGAGGTTTTTCAGTTTACAATTAAGGAACAAAAGCCACGAACCATCAGTGTCTCTGGTTCTTCCTGCCACAGTAAAAGATGGTTGAAGTAATTATAAAACAAAGGACCAACAAACTCAAAAGCATTGCTTTGTCAGCACATTTTTGGTGAAGCCACATAGAAAACATTGCTGAAGATATGAAGAAACAAATATTAGAACAGATTGGCCATGTACTGGGGTGAAAGTACAAACGTTTGTAACATGTCTACATCTATGGTACTTGTTAGATTCTATTTCAACAGTTACATTCCCAAAGAACTGCTTTTTTTGTGAGGCATTTAAAAAATCTTACTGAAAAATCCTACCAAAGAATATCCCAGTGATAAATGATTTCATAAATAAAAACAATATTTTTATGGGAAACCTATTGAAGTGTAACCACTGAATTCGAAGAATAAAAGGTATTCCTGCAGAGGAATACAAGGATTTTGGAAACCCTGACAGGGATGTTCATCTCTGTGGTGTTCATCCAATGTTTCATTCTTTGGGGGAGCTAATTCAGTGAAGAAATTGAGGCTAGAAGTGCCAGTGATACTACTTGATGCCACTGATGTGATTGGTTTTAATGAAAACCTTTAAACAGTAGAACTTTACAAGATTGTAAGGAGATGGAGAGTCTGCTGAGTTTGAAAATCCATTTTCTTCTTCTACCTAATATCACTTCCTTCTCTTCCCTTCTACAAGCATGTTCCCAAAAACACTCCCTAATGCAATTCCTGTGTGATGAGTCTGCTTCCCAGGAAACTCAACTTGCAACAGTGGTAGGAGTGGTCCAAGAAAACAGATGCTCATGTGGGATTCTGAAGCTGCCACCTGACTAGCCAGCTAGCAGTGAGGACCCTGATCATCAGAAGGAGGAGGGCTGCTCTATATAATGGGACAGAGAAGAATGTGATGGTATCCTCCTGATCCACTGGAGTGCCTCTTGACAATTCCTTGCTCATCTTGATGATAGACGGATAAACACAGCAGTAATACTTAAGAAAGTCATGGAGATCAGGAGCTCAGAGGCCTCAGAAATGAATTCTGGGTCTTGCCAACAGGTAAAGCATCTACTCGGCAAAGACAGTGGCTGAGAATGAGACAATCTGGAATGGGTAGTAGATGATGAGTATCAGTTGTGGTCCCAAGTGTTTGGGCTCCAACTGCTTACAGCCAGGGGTGTAATTTATCTATTAACCTTCTTATCCATATCCCCCAGGAAAAGAGATCCAACAGAATCTTGGAGGAACTCTTCCCAGAATTTATATGAAGTGGATCTGAGTAGTGCAAATGGTGGACCATAGTGGAAGCTGTGATGTGCCACTCTGTCTCCTCGAAGACTGAAGGACTTATTCCTCCAGCTATTCAGGGCACCATTGGCTGACAGTCCTCAGAAATTACTATAGGCTGGAGAGTTCTGCCTTGCACAAAGTTCCCATGCTTCCTTCCCCAGGGCAGCTCAGATCTAATAACTGGTCAATGTATAATATAAAGGCCCAAATCCCTCACCTTATTTCAGGACATTAAAGGACATCAGAACTTCAGGGTCCCCAGAGGGTTAGCCTAGCCTTTGCTGAGACCACATCACAGTGCAGTTTCTTCTATTGCTTCCTTCTCTCCCTGATCCTGAGGGTGCTCCCTAGAAAAATTTCTGCACACTGATCTCCATCCCAGACTTTGCTTCCTGGGAACCCCACCCTACTACAAAAACACTGGGACACCTGATGAAATTTGAATATGGACTCTTTTTTAAACAATGGGGTTGTACCAATGTTAAATTTCCTGATTTTTGATCATATATTGTGTTTATATAAGAGAATGTTTTTGTTCTTAGGAAACACACTGACAAAAACAGGAATAAAGGCACACAATATCTGCAACTTAATTTCAAATGATTTAGAAAAAAATTGTACATGGAGAGGTGGAAGATCAGACAAAAAGAAGAAAATAGGGCAAAATGGAAACAATTGGCGAATGTGGGTAAAAACTGTGGAGGTTATTTATACACTTCTTGCAACTTTTAAGTTTGAATTTACATCAATATTAAAAATTACCAAAGTAAAATGACTAGACCTTATACCATTCTCAGAGATTCTGATTCCCTTGGGTATTATTATATTTCCAGCACTCAGCTCCAGTCTGTAGGTATTCGATAAATATTTATTGAGTAAATGAATGAGTTAATGAGTAACCTTGAAAGTTAAGATAATGAGTTCAATTTTGGATATGGAGACCTTTGAGTGCCTGTGAGTCCTCTTTTGAAAGTCCACTCTAGGGACTGAATAACCTTTTGCTCAATTCTGAAGGTAACAAGTGAAGATATAACTCCTGTGTCCTTTTTTGAGACCATTATTCTCCCTAGCATTTAGAAGTTTGAAGTCCCTATGAGACCTTGTGTAAACAATATCTCATCTCTTTGGACCTAATTTGATTTTTAAATGACATAATGACTGAGTATTGACCTTAAATGATGGAGAAATTGCCTGACTTTTGTGGGCATCCAAATTTCTGTATCCTGTTTTAACCACAGTACACATAATTATCTTTCCTTTTTTTATTTTTGAACTTTAGCCTAGCAAGTCATAAGCATATCACATTAAGGTGTTCTGGTAGAAGTTAACTCTAAAAGCATGGCATTTGTAAGTGGACAAGATGGACTAGCTAATGAGTAGAAGGGAAAAAAAAAAAGAGGGGGGGAACTCCAAGGATTGTTACTGCCATCCAGTGGTGGTGCTCTCAGATAAAGGTGGTTCAAAGCCCATCATTAATCTCTGTTTTCCACTGCAAAGTCCCAAATGCCATTCATTCAAGCTTAGGGACTAAATTGCAATGCTAACTTGCCATGAAATTTGTATTACGGTTTTCTGATTTTAAAGTAATGACTTCAGTTTGTCCTCTTGTGGTCCTGAAGAAGATCATATGCTTCCAGAGCAACCACTTTACTCTGAGAGTTATTCAATGTGGGGAGAATCTGGCCCATTAGAGCCCTTGTCTTGATGACACCCCAAACCCCTGCCCTGTTCTCCCTAGCTCTGCCCATTTACACACCCTGAGAGAGAGAGAACATCACTGATTCACCTTTCAGTCCCTACTGGACATTTCCAAGTCATTTTTTATCTGTGAGCGCCTACATTTTAACTGTGAGCGCCTATATTGACTATTTCAGGCCCAGGGAAATAAAAAAGGGAATTGGCCAAAGTCCAACTCATTAATTTTAACCCAGCAAGAGCCTTTGCCTACTGGAGAAAAAAAAAAAATTATCACCAAATTTAGAATAAAAGAAAAAAATTGGCCCAAGCATATCATGTAAGTTTTATATAAAGCACACTTTTTGGCCTTGACAAACACCATCCAGTTTACACAAAGCTCATAAAAGCGTTAATGTTTCCTACTTTTAAAATTCACATATAGTGTTCTCTGTGCACTAACGATGTGTCCTGTTAACCAAAGTTTGACCTTTCTGTGCTATAAATCCAAGCCCACACACCAGCTTGTACAATGCCATAATCTCTGGCAGTGATGTCATTCCTTGACACTAAAAACAAACACCACCCAGATCTGTTTCCTTTCTCCTGCAGGTTTGTAGTCCATTGTAGAGATGCCAATGGGTAGGGGCTCAGGAGACCACAGGGCTTTGCTTGTATCTAGTGGCTTGAGCAGCTGGCTTCCAGGGACTGGCCCAGACCAAAAACCAAAACAACAAGAACAACAAAAACCCCAAACCACCTCCAGAGAATGCTGTGCAAGCTCTGCTTATATAATTCATAAGGATGTAAAGACCAAAGCAAGCAGTTGGCATCCAATAAAAGGTCAATATATATTGTATTTACTGGCAGATAACTTATGCCAGTTTTACAAGGAAATTTGGTAGATGGGAATGTGGAGGAAAAAATTGAAATAGTTTTCATCTTACTTGTTTTAAAGAGAGTTTTAAAGGGGTTCTGTAGATATAGTATTCAATATACAGACGTCCAGATGAAAATCACTGGTTTTGATTATGCAAGAATATTCTACTAATCCTGGAAAAAAAATAAATTCACATGGTTAAAAAGAAATATATCAGTGACATTTGGTACTGAGTAGGCTATAAAACAAAACAAATTTACTGGTAAGTGAAATCCCATATCCCACATGGAATTCTGTATAAATAGATATCAATACACTCTTCCAACAAATAATGGAAACCAAAAGTTAATAACAACATGAGATAAATTTGAATAAACTTTTACAAAAGCTAAGACAAATCAACTAGCAAAACAGAATACATAAGAACAGTTTCTTCTACGGTTGCAAAAGGAGTCAGTAAAAACTTGGTACAAAACACACAGCAAGAAAATAAATGTGAAAGAATGCCCATTTCACACTCATACATATAGTAAAAGTAAATATTTCACAGGATATTAGTACAGTCATCCCTCCGTATCCGTGGGGGATTCGTTCCAGGACATCCACAGATCCTCAGACGCCTCATACATTGATAAAATGGCATAGGACCATTGGCCCTCCGTATCTGCAGGTTCCATATCCCAGAGGATTCAACTCTTGAATCTTAGAATGCAGAACCTGTGATATAGAGGGCCGACTATATACAGTAAACAGCAGAAAAAAATTAATGGATTCTAGTGCAAACCCTTGACACTAACATCATAGCAATGCCTCCACTGGCTCTTAGATGGACAATATCCACTTTGCTCTGATGTTGGTGTCTCCATGCTCTTTTCACTAGGAGATCTCATTATTGCTATTGTCTTCCTGTTTTTTACTCCACCCTTCCTTACTTCCTCTCTACATTGTTGGCTCTTTCATCTTTAATATGCGTACACTGGGGGATGGGGTGGAGAGGATGTATGCCGCCAGAGCAAATAAAGTAAATCTGTGCTTCCTAGATGCTAGGGCACTGCATTTGACTGTTCTATGCCTCTGAACTGAAGGCTTCCTAGACAAGCCCCTCTGGAAATATAATACACTCATGGTTTTAATTTTGCACCAATGTATGTACTTAGAGTTGTACACTGTTTGAGAAGTCAAGTTATAATTTCCAGTAATTGACTAACTTAGTTGCCTGCTTAAAGGGAGAATAATAAAAGATTTTATTATCTCAATCGATCAATGAACATTTTTATAATCCTATGTGACCTGGGTTTCTTGGATGACTCACTGAGTATTCCCCCCAAACAGAGGCCAGTTCAGGCATGTCAGACTTAAAGGTTTATTCTTGAGTTGCATGAGGTTTCTGTAGGCAACAAAACCAAAAGGAATATTTTCTTCAGCTGCAAAATAATTCAATAAAATTCAACATTTATATTCATATTAAGCCCTCTAGCAAATTAGGAATAGGAAGGAACATTCACCAGATAAAAGGCATACATGAAAACAAGCACACACCATATTAAAGAGGGTGACAGTGAAAGGATTTTCTTTCAAATCAGGATGGCTGCTCTCACCACTCTACAATTCAATATTGTACTGGAGGTCTTAACTAGCTCAGTAGACAAGAACCCTCTGTCCTTTCTCTCGATTTTTCAATAAACATAAAGCTGCCCCCAAACAAAGTCTATTAATTAAAAAAAAAAAACAAAAGCAATAATGAATATACTCCTTAAAACAAAAAAAGGGGGGGGAATGGAGGAATTGATCTTACCAAAAATGAAAGCTTTAAGAAAAAGCTATAATAATAAAAACCTATGGTATAGACTCAGAGATAAACCAAAAGTGATGGAATTGAACAGAGTGCTCAGAAGTAGAACCATGCATAGTGGGAACTTGATCTATGTCAGAGCTGTCACTGCAGATCAGTGGGGTAAAGGATGACTATTAAATAAAACGATTGCCTCCACCCACAGGAAAATACCCTGAAATAATGCTTCCTAGTGTTTTTCAAATGATGGGAAAAAGCCTATTTCACAGGTATTTATTTGGCACACTGGGATAAGAGGGAGGAAATTTGAGGCCACTAAATGGAGCTTGAAGGAAAAAAATTCATTAAAATTTCTTTACATTATACGTATACTCATTTTTAAGAAAGATAAAATATGAAAGCAGCAGGTATAATATTAAGTATGGGACAATTTTCCTAACCCTTCCTAATAAAATGTCTTTTAAAGTTTTATTGAGAAACTCGAGCTTGTAGCTGCAAACTTTAATGTTTTATCTTTTAAATGACCACCTGCAGTTCTTATCAAGACTTTTGCTTTGATCTCTCAGACTTTAACAGTCACCTTGAGTGAAAAATTTGCACAAATAGATGGCTAAAATTTTTTAAATCTTCTAAAAATCATTCAGAAACTTAAGACATTTAAAAGAATATTTAAAGAAGTTCTTCCTTTTTCACATTGGCAAATATAAAATTGAAATTTCTTGTCATAATGCCAGTGGGTTTGGAGTCTAATCAATGTTTTTCATGTCAAGTCTTTCAAATGTTGAAGCTCTAATCTGCAGAATGCAGTGTATTGTTAGAGCACTCACCGCCTGTTCTTATGCATCTGTGGAACACAGAAACAGCCAGCTTTCCAAAGATTTTTCCTGAGATTGCTTAAGCCATTCGAAAGTAAGGAATCATGTATGTGCTCACACTTAACAGGATTAAGAAATCAGGCTGGGAAAGAGAAGACATTTCGATAAAAGGAAATCGAAGAATTAGACAATTTTTGACATGGTAGGGACTTCGGAGCTCATGTTATTGATCAAAAACCAAAGTTACAAGAGATACAGGGTCTTGTTCAAGGTCTCATAGCTGGCTGTGGAAGAGCCAGAAATTAGGACCAGGTAGGTAGTCTAAGATGCCAAGTTCGGTGCTCTAAGGAAAGACAGATGAAGTGGCTGTGACGTTGCTTTCTTTTTCCTAGTGAAATTTAAGTCCAATACAATTTCAATCATCTCATCTTCTCCCTAGGGCTTCCACCCCATCCCACCCCACCCCCGCAGCCAGGCAGAATCAATTGGGTCATCCTTGTTTCCATAACACTGAGCTCTAGCTTCCACTGAATTACTTACCTCGTTGTAGTACAGCTAGTTGGGCTCACATCTGTTTTCTGAGCTAGCTGTGGGGTCAGACACTACAAGTTATTCATCTCCGTGTTCCCAGGGCCAAGCACAATACCTGGTAAAATAAGCATTTAACACATGTTTATTGGATAGATGAGATAATGACAATTCTCTTTGGCCTTTAAAATCTCAGCAGAAGCTAATTAGTGCCCATCCAGTTCTATGTGGGAAAAATCTAATCAAATCATTTCCCCCTTTTCAACCACTTTCCCTCTGCTCCCTGCCCACCTGTGGATAAGGTGTACATAACACCCCAAGGATCCCACCTGGTAGGAACTCCTGGGTCTAAAAGGAAAGGAGCTGAAATGGACCCTGCTGGGCGTGTTTCCTAGTGACCACCCCTTGCAGTTGCTCTTTGGGCTTCCAAATGGTGAGAGGAAAGGGCTGTTTTCTCTTCCAAGAGCTGGCCACCTAAGGCTCAGGAGCAACGTGACATCCTGTTCTGTATGCCGTAGGATGCCCTGGGATCTTTATAGCCCAGAATAATCTGTAGGGGACTGTAAAAGCCACAAGGGAAGGAACAAGCGGAGATCACCCCTATGGCGAGGAAGCAGAGTTTGCTTACAAATAGCAGAAAAATGATTCACCATTTAAGGACATTTGAGTCTGGAAATGGAATGAAAAGTTGAGATGCCTAAGGTTGAAGGGGAACGTTTAAAACAAGTCTTAAGAAGTAGGAAAACTTTCTTACCCGGGCCCGTAATCCTCACAGGAGAAGGGTTCCCTCTGCCTCTCTGAAGCCATCACTTACTGCTCTACCCGGTGCTCCTTCCACTGCATCCACACCGGCCTTGCTGGCCCGAATGTTCCCCAGACATCCCCACCTGAGGTTCTTTGTACTTCCTCTAAGACAGAAGAGTTCCTTCCCCAAGATATTTGCAGGCCTTTCATGCCCTTACTTCACTGAGGCCTTTGCTGAAATATAATCCCAGGAGATGCCTTCCCTGATATTACAGGAAATAGCTGTCTCCATCGCCCTCCATCTAACTTTAGAGAGGTTTTACTAGCATGATGTTATACTTATTATTGCCCCCTCACTAGAATGGAAGTTCCATGAAGACAGGAATATTGTTTATAAGATTGCTGCTGTATCCTAGCACCTCATATGCCAGCCGGTACATAGCAGTACTCAGTAAATCTTTATTGAGGGAATGAATGAATGGGAGGAGATATATGCACTTGAGCCTGACATTGTTCTTCAGCCTCTGTGACCTGGGGCTAATTAATGCTAAGTAACCAGGAGTCTGATAAAAGACTTGCCCTAAGAGACTCTGCAGGAGAATATCCTCTACACCCATTTTAATTTCCTGATGTAAACTGAGGAGTGTATGTTTTCTTCCTAAGCAAGAGTATGCAAGACTGTGGGCAATTGAGACATGATGGATGGGAGTATGGGCTGGGAACTCAGCTGAGGCTCTGGGTAATATTCCTTGTGGAACCCTGGGCCTTTCTTTAACCTCTCCAAGCCACAGTTCCTCGTGTATAATATGGAGATGGAGTAAGGTTCTCATGAAAATCAGACGATAGGCTTGACACAGAACAAGGGATCAATAAGTAGCAGGTTTAATGTTTGGAAAAGGAGACCAGAAAGAGATGGCACAGAAAGGGATGGTTAATGCAGCTGTGGCAGAAAGTGCTTTGCTGGGAGTGGGGCCCATAAGACCAATATGTAGAACACTATTGTATTTCTCTACAGTAGCAATAAGTAAACTGAAATTGAAGTTAAGAAAACAATTCCATTTATATTAGCACCAAAAAGAATAAAATACTTAGGAATAAATTTAATCAAGCAATGTACAATTTACATTCTGAAAACTGCATAAAGTTGTTGAAAGAAATTAAAGAAGATTTAGGTAAATGGAAAGATTGATCATGGTTTGGAAGACTTAATATTGTTAAGATGGCATTGCTCTCCAAATTGACCTACACATTCAGCGCAATCCCTATCAAAATCCCTGTCTGTGTCTTAAGATCCTGTTCAGGATGGGAGAACAAATCCACAGTTAAACTTGAGATTTCTGCAGGTCAGTGTGGCCAATTTTTCCAAGAGAGGAGCCAAGAAAACCTTAAACATAAAAGACCTTCTTAAAGGGGAATGATTTCAAAACTAGTTAAGGCTGTACTCAAAGGCGTGGCTTTATTGTTATCCAATTAATACATTTCCTCTTCCACCCCACCTAATTCTATCAGTTTGAGCTGATACAGCTCTTTCTGCCCTACACAAGGGCAGAGCCTGGTGCCTTCTGGATGCCCCCCCAGTTGACTGAAACAAACTCAGGTATCACCAGGAGAGCCTTGTAACAAAAACAGGCTGATCTGGGAGTTACAAGACCTGGGTTAAAATTCCTATATATGGAATCTTGCCAACTCAACTTCATTGATCCTGTTTCCCTCATTTATAAGAAAGAATCATTCAGTGGTGCTCTGGTAAATGTTTAATAATCTGCTCTCCATCTGCCAATTTCTTTGGTGTAAATACTCTCACATGGCCAGTTTCCAGCCACCAGTGAGCTGGGAATAGATATGCACGATTAGCTCTCATGAGCTGGTAACTGCCAGCTCCAGCAACACCTCTTAATACTTAGGTTACAGGGTTGTTATGATGATTAAGTGTGAAATGTATGAAAAATAATTAGTGGAGTGCTCTAGTAGACCATCAATAAATAAAATACTATCCAGTACTATTGGATAAGGTGAGAAAAAAGGCATTTACTTTGGGCCCACTTGGAGGGGTGAAGTTCAGGCTGGTTAATAGGAAAAGCTGGTGGGTTGGGGGGCAGAAATAGGAAAAAGAGAATGAAACTGAGCTTTTATCTCAAGATCTGTGCCTGGGAGCTCATTGTGTGTAGGATCTTCTTGAAAGAAGTCCCATGATTTCTGGAGCCTAGTGGGCACTGTTCGTGCCCCAGTCCAGTTATTTATGGCAGCGATTCTCAAACATTATCATGCATCAGAATTCTCTGGAGGGCTTAAACATTAAAACATTTCTGGGCTGCAACCCCGGAGTTTCTGGTCCAGTAGGTCTGGGGTAGAGCTGAGAATTTGCATTTCTAATGAGTTCCCAGGTGATGCCGATGTTGCTGTTTGGGGCCCACACTTGGAGAACACCTGAGTTATGGCAATGACGGCCAGAGGAGCTAGAGATGGAGTTTTCTCTGTCTTGGCAGGTATCTCTGGCTTTCTTTCTCCGGGGTTCAGGGCTCCGTAATCCTCCTTTTGCCCCTGTTTGCTGCTATGCCAAAAATGATTGATTATATTTGGCAGAAGTGAAATGTGTGTAGTGATCTCTGAAGGTAAGACAAGATGATTTATGTGAGTTCATTTGTTGTTTTTCTTAAACATTGATTGTAAATTTGCTTTGGAGGGCTGTGGCAGCCACAAAGACATTGTTTCCTTTGCCATAAACAGCTTTCTGCCCAGTACTTCACTGGGGAGCTACAGGTTGGAGGAGGGAATTGGGAGAGAATGGATCCTCGTGAAGTGTGAGGGCCAGTGTACGGTCAGACCATAGGGCTGTGCTGTCCACACTAGCCACAGGTGCCTATTTAAATTTAGATAAAATTATCTAAAAGTAGATGAAATCTAAAGCTCAGTTCCTCAGTTGCACTAGCTAATTTTCAAGTCCTCAATAGCCACATGTGGCTAGTGGCTATCATACAGGATAGCTCAGATATAGAACCTTCCCATCATGGCAGGAAGTTCTATGGGACAGCACTGGTCCAGAGAACTAATGAAGAGAATGCAAAGGAGGATTTGAAAAGGAGGGAAGGAGTGATATCCCTCGGGAAGTGAGTTTCTGGCCCATCAACCAGGCTGGGAAGATTTTGGAGGACATTTAACTGCTCTCAGACAATTTGCAGAAACTGCAGTGTTTTCAGTTCAGTGAACAAAGGTGAAAGTCGTCCAAAGGTGTCCCGGCCCTTGTCCAGCTAAGTAATTTTGCAGTTAGAGCTTGAAAATCATGAATGGCAATTGCACTGAATGAGTTGAGTGCTTTTCTGGTCAACAGATTGTTTCTTGGTCACACAGCTTCTTGGTCCTCAAGCTCAATGTCATGGCCTTGCTGGGAAGAAAGGTGTCCCAGGAAAACAGCCTGGGTGTTCTCAGACCGAGCCTACCATGCTATCCAGGAATTGCTTGCCTCTCACTCTACATGGTGGTGGAAGGTTTCTGGCCTATTCTCACTGAATCACCAGGACTCTGGTGATGGCAGGACTCTGGCTACACTGATGGCAGGGCCTCCCTCCTAGGGCCCTGGCTATGTCTCACGATCCCGTTCAGGGTGGGAGAATAAAGCCTCAGGTACACTTCAGATTATGTGGGTCAGTGTGGCCATTTTTCTCCAAAGAAGAGAGGATCCAAGAAGACCTTGAAAATTGAATACTTTTAAACTGTGTCTCAAATGACACTTAACCAGCTTGTGCAGCTAAAGGCATTTTGTTCTCTGATTAATTCCCTTTTTCTCCCACACCTTCTAACACAGATTCTGCCTCCAAAATCCCATGCTTTTTTTTGTTTTTAACAATGTTATGCTAGTTTCAGGTGTACTGCAAAGTGATTCAGTTATACATATACCTGTATCTATTCTTTTTCAAATTCCTTTCCTGGGGCTTTCCTGGTGGCGCAGTGGTTGAGAGTCCACCTGCCGATGCAGGGGATGCGGGTTCATGCCCCAGGCCGGGAAGATCCCATATGCCGCGGAGCGGCTAGGCCCGTGAGCCATGGTCGCTGAGCCTGCGCGTCCGGAGCCTGTGCTCCACAATGGGAGAGGCCACAACAGTGAGAGGCCCGCGTATTGAAAAAAAAAAAAAAATTCTTTTCCCATTTAGGTTATTACAGAGTATTGAGCAGAGTTCCCTCTGCTATACGATGTCTTTTTGTTAGAAGGTTTAGATGACTCCTAAATTTTACATATAACTTTTCTAGTTTGACCCTCCAAGATCTTTTGTTTCTGATCCTCCATTGCAGCCATTTCCTCCAGAAAATTATTTCAGTATCTGGGCAAGGAATAGGGTCTCTAGATCCTGGAGACGTGGAGAGTTTAAGTGAAAGTGTATCAAAACAAAGCCTCGGGTTTGGAGGAAAGCAGCTGGGAAGGGAAGAGAGAAGAAGGAATCCAGACTAATTCTTTGCTGTAGTAAAAGGATCATGTAGAAGAGTCAAGGTTTTAAAGTGTTTAGTGACATGGGGCAACGAATAATCATTCCTTATCTGCGCACAATGAATCCTGGTTTGTAAAGCTTTTCCTATATGATCTTATTTTGATCCCTTCTCCACTCCTGTGAAGTAGTAAGGGCAGGTATCATTGTCCCTATTTTATAGATAAGGAACATGGTTCAAAGAGTAACAGTTCTAAGAATTCCACTGCACCCCAGGCCAATTAAATCAGAACTTCTGGAAATAGGGCCGTCAGTTTCTCAAGCTCCCCAAGTGATTCCAATACACAGCCAAACAAAACCCACTTCTTTAAAACAATGCTTCTGAAAATTTAATATGCAGAGGAATCATCTGCGGAATCTTGTTTGTAGGCCAGAGATTCTGCATTTCTGAAGGTTTCTCAGGAAATACAGCTGGTCTGAGGACCACACTTTGAGTGTGCCTGGCTTCAGGGGTATTTGGGGAGGGGGTGGAATTCTCATGCAGGCTTCAGTGAATTCTTATGTAAATACATGTGTGGGCATGGGGAGCATGTGGGGAGGAAGCATCAGGATAATGAGTCCTAGTCAATATTCTGTGTTTGTTCACAAGAAAGCATTGCATGTTCTAGTTATGCTTAGAGTCATCTATAAAAAAGAAAAACACTCTTCATAAATGCCTTGGAAGATAACTGTTACTCCTTCAACAATGGCTGTCCTACACTCTCAAAGATAGGTGAAAGCTGCTGATGAAGCGGAGGGTAATCGTTAGTTAAATCCAATTCACCGGTAACCTGCCTTGACCTATCAAGGCCGTTTTAATTGTTGCCACAGAAGACTTACATGTCTTCCAAGGGGCAAGTAACTTAAAGAGTAAGATGTTTGGCCCAGGTGTCTTCCAGAAACTTGGAGTTAGCTGTGTCTATTTCAGTTGAGCTGGTTAAGACAAGATGGGACCACTGACTGTTCAACTGGGCAGGCGCAAGTGTCCACCTGGTGACCTGAAAGTACACAGACCTGTAGTTTAGCTACGCCTGTGCAGAATGATGATTACCATGATTCCCGCACCTTTTTCCAATCACGGCTCCACGCCTTTCCACGCCCCCCACGTTCCCGACACTCCCCACCAGTTTCCATACGCTGCCTGCCTCTTTATTCCTTAACTCAAATACTCCGAGCCCACGCCCTCTGGGAGGCTGATTTGAGATTTGTTCTCCAGTTTTCTCACTTGGCTGCCTTGCGAACAAGGTTTCTCTTTGCTGCAAACCTCTGCGTCTCCGTGTTTTGGCTTGCTGTGCGTCAGGCAAAACAAACCTGAGTTGGTAACAGATTTGTTGAGGGCAAGTCCAGGAGGGAAGTCTGGATGGACCATTTGCCCATGGCTCTTCAGCCCCGTGCAGGTACTGAGAACCTGTGGACAAGTCCCAGCAGCCGTCTCGTCCATTAGCTCTGGCACCATCCCTGGCTTTCCGCGGTGAGGTGCTGCCGACCTTCAGTGCTTAGTTTTGCAGCGGAGAAACAAACGGTTTTGGAGGTTTGGTTAGGAAGACATCTTTTGGGTGAGTAACTTCAATAAAGAACCACACCCGTTTCTAGATTGTGTTTGCAATTCTGACCAGATAGTGGGTTGGTGGCCCAACTGGGCAAAAACAGTTTGGTTTTGTCTGGATTTTGTCAGACAGTATAAAAAGTTACAGCTGCTGAGATACTCACTACCTGGATTAAAGGCCTGGGGCTCTGGTTTTTGTTTTCATCTTGTTTGTCCATGTCCGTTTACGTCTGATTGTCTTAATTGTTAAGAGCTGGCTACTGGGGGGCTTCCCTGGTGGCGCAGTGGTTGAGGGTCCGCCTGCCGAGACAGGGAACACGGGTTTGTGCCCCGGTCCGGGAGGATCCCACATGCCGCGCAGCGGCTGGGCCCGTGAGCCATGGCCGCTGAGCCTGCGCGTCTGGAGCTTGTGCTCCGCAACGGGAGAGGCCACAGCAGTGAGAGGCCTGCGTACCGCAAAAAACAAAAACAAAAACAAAAACAAAACCTGGCTATTGGGGATTAAACTTCTTGGCTAGGACCCTCAGAAAGATTTCATTGCTGTGACCCTTGGAAGCAATGCCTCTTTAAGGTGGGAAACGTTCATTCAATTCCCTCTTGCAGCCCTCTCTGCTGCATTCTCCAAAACTGGTACATTCAATTATGAATCTGGGGAAAAGAAAAAGATGGTATTTTTTGGTAATACTGCATGGCCACAATAGCTTTTAGACTCCAGAGCAAAATGGTCTGAAAATGGGCCCTTAAATTACAATATAATTTTGCAAATAGACGTATTTTGTAAATGGGGAGAAAAATGGGATGAAATACCTATGTACCGTCTTGTATGTTGTATCAAAATAAATGTGTGCAAAGAAAATAAGATTATGATCCAACAGGAAGGAAAGGCAAACCTGTTTTTCTTGATTCTAATGAAAAGGAGGACAACTTGCTGTTTAGTTGGACACTCAGAAGGCTCCTTCTCCCACCTTACGTAGATGCTGCCGCTGCTCCTTTGCTGCCAAGGCCTCAGCCACAGGCTTAGCATCCCCGACTCCCACCCTTGTCTCTGAAGAGGGAGAAATAGGAATGGTCTTGCCCCCTCGTACCTGCCAGGGAGCTACCCAAACTCAGGTGGAGCAATCTCCGTTAAGTCAGGTCCCCACTGGGGATGTGAATGCTGAGACTGGGTAGCTGATGGGATTGATCTGGGTCCACTCCCCTTTTTCAACTTTGGATTTATTTAGTTGGAAGAACAATATGTCAACTTAGAGATGACCCAAAGAGTATGGAAAATCCTTTTCATCAATTTTTTTTTTTTCTGCAACCCATAACCCAACCTAGGCAGCTGTTCAAAATGTATTAAATAACCTCCTCACTTGAGAAGAATGTAGAATGGTGCTGGATAAAGCTAGGAGAGAGGCAGGTGGGCTTCATAAAGAAACCCCTGGTAACCCAGTACTGGCTGCTGCAAGAGTAGCTGTGCCAACAGCGGATTCTAATGAAGTACAGGAGGTAAAACAAACTGCATTAGGATCCTTCAGAATTTCTAGAAGAGGTCTTTAAATCCTAGAAGCAATATACAGATCTACATCCTGAGGCCCAGAGAATTTATTTTTGTCTTTTCCATTGTGGTTTATTACAGGATATTGAATATAGTTACCCATGCTATACAGTGGGACCTTGTTGTTTACTCATTTCTATACAATTGTTTGCATCTGCTAGTGCCAAACTCCCAATCCAACCCTCCCCTGCCCCACCCCCACTTGGCAACCAGATAATTTAAATATGGTTAATGGCTTTTATTGGTCAGAGAGCCCCCATACACAGAAGAAATTGCAGAAGGTGGAAGAGGCTTTAGGACTGCCTATGTCTCTGTTACCAACCAGGGTTCTTGGCCTCCTTAATCAATAGAAATTGATAAGAGGCTGGACAAGAAATTCAGGCAAGGCTTTATTGGGGCTCCTGCTGCAGCACAAGGGAGCAAAAGCAAGTAACAGGTTCCCTTGGTTACTCCTCGAGGAGGGGCACGCTGGTTCCTTATATGGGGTGAGTGTAGGGGTGTGTCCAGGGGCTGGGCTGGAGGAGTGGCTTAGGTGTTTCGCCCAGCCGTTTGTGGTGGGTGTACAGGGAGCATGTGCGATACCCTGCTTTTGCTCCCAGCTCTTCAGAAGTGGCAGTTGGATCCTTTTGGTCTTTTTGTATCTTGTTGCCTATAATTTGTCCCAACTGCATGCAGTTATTTTTAGTTCCTTATAATTTCTTTGTATTCTGTTGCTCGAGGATACGTTTGTCCAGGTGAAGCACAGCAGCAAAGGGTTCCAGGTTCCAGCCTGTCTCATCTCAACTTGTTGAAATTGCCTTCAAAGTTTTTAACGACAGCGACCAGGTTCAGGAAAAAGGAACAAAAAAAGAATGAAATAGGCTATTCTGCTTGAAGCTGTCTTTATACAGGGAAGAGCCAGGCCCAATGAAGCACCCCAGCAAGGGACTCAGCAAAAGGTAGGAGGCCTCAAGCCCCTACCTTCCACTCGAATGAGGCACCTGATAGTAGGGACCTGCCAATGTGCATATTGCAAATAGGAGGGACGTTGGAAAAGAGACTGTCCCATCCTGAATAAGATTCTTGAAGGTAAATAACAGATGGCACATCAGATGGCCATGTAAATGAGAATGACAGTGAATGACAACGGGGCCCAGGGGTTCCTTTAAATCCCACTGAGTACATCAATATTGGAATCCCAGGTGACTATGTTGGTGGGAAATCAACTTTTAGACTTTCTGATCTATTGGGGGGCCACTTACTTGGTTTTAAATACCCGGCTTT
The DNA here is from genome assembly GCF_949774975.1 of Lagenorhynchus albirostris. Classification (NCBI taxonomy): domain Eukaryota; kingdom Metazoa; phylum Chordata; class Mammalia; order Artiodactyla; family Delphinidae; genus Lagenorhynchus; species Lagenorhynchus albirostris. The sequence continues at coordinate 62,948,721 of NC_083107.1, forward strand.
CTAAACTTTCTTCTGAGACTTAGTAACTGGGGTATCCAGAGAAATTTTGGAAAAACCTTTTTTCCAGTTGATAAACTGTCAAAAGGGGAGATCCATCTGAAGCATAGCTTTTTTTTTTTTTTTTTGGAAGCATAGCTTTCTATACATGCCTGAATGCCCCATTCCTCTTCTGGGATGAAATTTACTAACTAAATTAAATGCCAAGATTACATTTGCACCTGGACGAATGGACATTGAAGTACCACCAGAGCAGGCTTATGCATTGCAGACTATTGCTCGAAACCCAAAGAGAATGGCCAGCAACCATTCTGGAAGAGATACTACAGAAGGTGAGACCAGAGGTATGGGTAGGTGGGACACCAGCAAGAGCAAGGAGGCTATGTCTATAAAGGTTAGTCTTGGCCCTGGGGCAAAAATTCCAAACATAAAGGAGCAGGGAAAGTATGGAGTTCAACCCCTGCTAACAGACTTCCTTGAATATGTTTTAATATGCCCCTGCTGGTCACCTTGCAATACTCCAATTTTACCAGTCCATAAACCAGACACAGATGAATATCAGTTTATGCAGGACTTGAGAGCAAATAATCAAATTCTAGAAGATATTCATCCAGTAGTCCCTAACCCATACACTCTGCTCACTACTCTGTCCAGAGATTTTTGTTGGTTTACCGTATTGGATTTGAAGGATGCCCCCCCCCGGCCTTTTATTTTGCTATACCCTTCAGTTTTGAATTCTAGGAGTTGTTTGCTTTCGAATGTGAAGATCTAGATACAAAAGTTAAACAACAGTACTGCTAGACAGTACTGCAAGGATTTAAAAATTCCTCCACAATATTTGGAGAAATCCTGGCAAAAGATTTGAGGGACCCTTAACTAAACGAGGGAGCCCTGCTCCAGTATGTGGATGATACTCTGCTAGTAAGACAAAGGACCCCTCAGACCAAAATACAGTTTTGACTGAACTTTTTGGCTGAATGAGGCTATAAGGAGTCAAAGAAAAAGGCACAGATTTCTCAGCCTTCTAAAATCTTTGGGTTTGGAACTGACGGAAGAAATTTTGACATATTGATATATGGGAAAGTCATTCCGCTTACACGTGACTTAACTTGAATTTTATACTAAGTAAAACAGGCTGTTGGTGTCCTATCAAACATATATTGTACATCTGCTTTTTTAAACTTTTTTAAAGTTAGTTTTACAATATTATGTAAGTTATAGGTGTACAATATAGTGATTCACAATTTTTAAAGGTTATACTCTATTTATAGTGATTATAAAATATTGGCTATATTCCCTGTGTTGAACAATATATCCTTGTAGCTTATTTTATACACAATACTTTGTACCTCTTAATCCTGTCCACTGGTAACCACTAGTTTGTTCTCTATATCTGTGAGTCTGCTGCTTTGTTGTTATATTCACTAGTTTGTTGTATTTTTAGATTCCACATATAAGTGACATCATACAGTATTTCTTTCTCTGCCTGACATTTCACTTAGCATAATACCTCCAAGTTCATCTATGTTGTTGCAAATGGCAAAATTTTCTTCTGTTTAATGGCTAAGTCATATTCCGTTGTATATACACCACATCTTTATCCATTCATCTGTTGATGGACAGTTAAGTTGCTTCCATATCTTGGCCATTGTAAATAATGCTGCTATGAACATTGGGTGCATGAATCTTTCTGAATTAGTGTTTTCTTTGTTTTTTGGATATATATCCAGGAGTGGAATTGCTGAGTCATATGGTGGTTTGTTTTTAGCTTTGAGAAACCTTCATACTGTTTTCCACAGTGGCTGCACCAATTTATATTCCCACCAACAGAGTATGAGGGGTCCCTTTTCCCCAGATCCTCACCAACATTTATTATTTGTAGACTTTTTGATGACAGCCATTCTGACGGATATGAGGCGATATCTCATAGTGGTTTTGATTTGCATTTCCCTGATGATCAGTGATGTTGAGCATCTTTTCATGTGCCTGTTGACCATCTGCATTTTCTCTTTGGAAAAATGTCTATTCAGGTCCTCTGCCCATTTTGTTTCTGAAGTATGGTTGATTTACAGTACTATTTCAGGTGTACAGCAAAGTGATTCAGTTACATGTATACATGTATTTTTTCAGATTCTTTTCCATTATAGGTCATCACAAGATACTGAATATAGTTCCTTGTGCTATACAGTAAGTCCTTGTTGTTCATCTGTTTTATATAATAGTGTATATCTGTTAATCCCATACTCCTAATTTATTCCTTCCCCCTTCCCCTTTGGTAACCAAAACTTTGTTTTCTATGAATCTGTTTCTATTTTGTAAGTAAGTTTATTTGTAATTTTTAGATTCCACATACAAGTGATATCATATATTTATCTTTGTCTGACTTAGTATGATAACCTCTAGGTCCATTCATGTTGCTTCAAATGGCAATATTTCATTTTTATGGCCAAGTCATAGTCCATTTTGTGTGCGTATATGTATAATATATATATCTCATCTTCTTTATCCATTCATCTGTTGATGGACATTTAGTTTGCTTCCATGTCTTGGCTATTTTAAATAATTCTGCAGTGAACATAGGGGTGCAGGTATCTTTGAGTTTTCATTTTTTCTGGATATATGTCCAGGAGTGGGATTGTTGGATCATATGGTAACTCTGGGGGGTTTTTTGTTGTTGTTCATTGTTTTTTTAAATACATGAGTTAAAAGCATTATAACTATTATGGCCAACAAATTATTCTCCAATTGTATGGGGGGATGACAAAGCTGTACAAAAAGCACCCAAAAGTGCTCTCATCAGTGTACCAACCAGTGAGAGACCCAAGTGGTTCCCAAGGGTTGTGAGGTTAAAATGGAGTTCCCAGGGAATTCCCTGGCAGTCTAATGGTTAGGGCTTCATACTTCCCCTGCAGGGGCCCCAGGTTCGATCTTTGGTTGGGGAACTAAGATCCCGCAAGCCGTGTGGCATGGCCAAAAATATAAAATGGAGTTCCCAGCATCTGAAGATTAATTTGTTTTCTCAGGTTCTAAATCTAAATAGTTTACTCCTTTTCGGAGTAATTGCCTCTTGGCCTTGTCAACCACTGGTATAGAAATCCAGTAGCAGTATCCCTTTTTTGCAGAGTTCATCACTTAAGAATGTCTCTTATTAATTCAAGAAATATTACTAAAGGCCTACCATTCATTAAGCACTGTGTATAAAGATAAATTTTTAAAACGTGGAGTTTGCCATCTTATAAGAAAAACAACTATAAAGCAGTGTTTTATGATAACATGGGAGGGGGCGACTAAGGGAGCAGAAACAAAGGAACATGTAACTTTGACTGAAAAGGGCTGGAAAAATCCTTATGGATACAGTATCACTGGAGCTGAGTCCTAAAGAATAAGTAGGTATTCACTTGGCCACAAAGAAGGGCAAAGCATTCCGGGCAGAAGTAACAAGGTCTGCAAAGGGTTTTGGGGTGGGGGGGTGGGGGAACACACAGCACGTTGAGGAAGGAACTGGAATACGATTGCGATTGATCATGATGGTCCAAAAGGGGTGGGGTGAGCATGGGCAGTCTGTGATTTAAATCTTTATACTTTAGAAAGCACAAGGTATTTTCATAGTAAAACTTGTTTAAAAGCTAAGTTAAATAAAAATCTTAGCTATGTTAAGGATAAACAAGCAGACAAAGGGAGAAATTGAGCCTCTTGGGACAATTAGAAATCTCTCCCCATCAGAGTGTTTATCAAAAAGGAGCCTGGGAGCTTTCCTGGTGGCGCAGTGGTTGAGAGTCCGCCTGCTGATGCAGGGGACACGGGTTTGTGCCCCGGTCCAGGAAGATCCCACAAGCCGCAGAGCGGCTGGGCCCGTGAGCCATGGTCGCTGAGCCTGCGGGTCCGGAGCCTGTGCTCCACAACGGGAGAGGCCACAACAGTGAGAGGCCCGCATACCGCAAAATAAAACCAAAACCAAACAAACAAAAACAGCTCTTGGTTTTATTAACTTTATCTATTTTTTAACCTCTTATTTATTTCCTCTCTGATCTTTATTTCTTTCCTTCTGCTGACTTTAGGTTTTATTTGTTCTTTTTCTTTTAGGTGACAGGTTAGGTTATTTGAGATTTTTCTTTTTTGAGGAAGGTCTGTATCACAATGAACTTCCCTCTAGGAAGTGCTTTTGCTACATCCCATAAACTTTGGTTGTATTTTCATTTTCATTTGTCTCAGTATTTTTTAATTTCCTCTTTGGTTTCCTCATTGAGCCTTTTTTTTTTTTTTAAGTAGGATGTTTAGTCTCCATGTTATTGTTTTTTCTTGTTTCTCTTTCTGTGGTTGATTTCTAGTTTCATGCTGTTGTAGTCAGAAAAGATGCTTGAAGTGATTTCTATCCTCTTAAATTGTTGAGGTTCGTTTTGTGTCCTAGGATGTGGTCTATCCCAGAGAGTGTTCCATGTGCACTTAAAAAGAATGTGTATTCTGCTTTTTTTGGATGTAGTGTCCTTTAGATACCAATTAAGTCTAACTTTTGTCATTTAGTATCTCTGTTGCCTTACTGATTTTTTTCTGTCTGGAAGATCTGTCCATTGATGTCAGTGAGGTGTTAAAGTCTCCTGTTATTGTATTCCCATCAGTTTCTCTTTTTATGTCTGTCAGTATTTTTATGTATTTAGGTGCTCCTATATCTTTTTTTAAAATTGAAGTATAGTTGATTTACAATGTTGTGTTAATTTCTGCTGTACAGCCAAGTGATTTAATTATATATACTTCTTTTTTAAATATTATTTTCCATTGTGGCTTATCATAGGAAACTGAATATAGTTCTCTGTGCTATACAGTAGGACCTTGTTTATTCATTCCATAGATAATAGCTTACATCTGCTAACCCCAACCTCCCACCCCTCCCCTAACCCCCTCCCCCTTGTCCACCACAAGTCTGTTCTCTATGTCCATGAGTCTGTTTCTATTTCATAGATAGGTTCATTTGTGTCATATTTTAGAGTCCACATATAAGTGATATCACATGGTTTTTGTCTTTCTCTTTCTGACCTACTTCACTTAGTATGATAATCTCTAGTTGCATCCATGTTGCTGCAAATGGCATTATTTCATTCCTTTTTATGGCTGAGTAGTATTCCATTGTATATACGTACCACATCTTCTTTATCCATTCCTCTGTTGATGGACATTTAGGTTGTTTCCATGTCTTGGCTATTGTTAATAGTGCTGCTATAAATATAGGGCTGCATGTATCTTTTTGGATTGGAGTTTTGTCTGGATATATACCCAGGAGTGGGATGGCTGGATCATATGGTAATTCTGTTTTTAGTTTTCTGAGGAACCTCCCTACTGTTTTCCATAGTGGCTGTACCAACTAACATTCCCACCAACGGTGTAGGAGGGTTCCCTTTTCTCCATATCCTCTCCAGCAGTTGCTATTTATAGATTTTTTAAATGGTGGCCATTCTGACCAGTGTGGGTGGTACCTCATTGTAGTTTTGATTTGCATTTCTCTAATAATTAGTGATGTTGAGCATCTTTTCATGTGCCTATTGGCCATTTGCATTTCTTCTTTGGAGAAATGCCTACTTAGGTCTTCTGCCCATTTTTCAGTTGGGTTGTTTGTTTTCTTGTTGTTGAGTTGTATGGGTTGTTTGTGTATTTCAGAGATTAAGCCCTTGTTGGGATCATCATTTGCAAATATTTTCTCCCATTCTTTAGGTTGTCTTTTCATTTTGTTTATGGTTTCCTTTGCTGTGCAAAAGATTTTAAGTTTGATTAGGTCCCATTTGTTTCTATTTCTATTGCCTTGGGAGACTGACCTATGAAAACATTGATATGATATATGTCAGAGAATGTTTTGCCTTATGTTCTCTTCTAGGAGTTTTATGGTGTCATGTCTTATGTTTAAGTCTTTAAGCCATTTTGAGTGTATTTTTGTGTATGTGTTCTAACTTCATTGATTTACATGTGGCTGTTCAGCTTTCCCAACACCACTTGCTGAAGAGACTGTCTTTTCTCCATTGTATATTCTTGCCTCCTTTGTTTAAGATTAATTGACCATAGGTGTTTGGGGTTATTTCTGGGCTCTCTATTCTGTTCCATTGATCCATATGTCTGTTTTTGTGCCAGTACCACTCTGTTTTGATTACTGTGGTTTTGTAGTATTGTCTGAAGTCTGGGAGGGTTATGCCTCCTGCTTTGTTCTTTTTCTTCAGAATTGCCACAATTCTGGGTCTTTAATGGTTCCATATAAATTTTAGGATTATTTTTTCTAGTTCTGTGAAAAATGTTATGGGTAATTTGTTAGGAATCGCATTAAATCTGTAGATTGCTTTGGATAGTATTGCCATTTTAACAATATTGTTTCTTCCAATCCAAGAGCATGGGATTTCTTTCCATTTCTTTGAATCATCTTTAATTTCCTTTATTAATGCTTTATAGTTCTCAGTGTATAAGTCTTTCACTCTTTGGTCAGGTTTATTCCTAAGTATTTTATTTTTGGGGGTGTGGTTTTGAAAGGTATTGTTTTTTTACACTCCTTTTCTGATATTTCATTGTTAGTTAAAGAAATGAAACTGATTTCTGTATGTTAATCTTGTATCCTGCTACCTTGCTGAATTCGTTTATGAGTTCTAGTAGTTTTTGTGTGGAGTCTTTAGGGTTTTCTATATAGAGTATCATGTCATCTGCATATAATGACAGTTTTACCTCTTTCATTCCAATTTGGATACCTTTTATTTTTCTCATTTGATTTGCTGTGCTAGGGCTTCCAATACTATGTTAAATACAAGAAGTGAGAGTGGGTATCCTTGTCTTGTTCCAGATTTTAGCAGGAAGGCTTTCAGTTTTTCAACATTGAATATTATATTGGCTGTGTGTTTGTCATAAATAGCTTTTATTATGTTGAGGTATGTTCCATCTATATCCACTTTGGTAAGAGTTTTTATCATGAATGGATGTTGAATTTTATCAAATGTTTTTCCTGCATCTATTGAGATAATCATGTGTTTTTTGTCTTTCATTTATGTGGTGTATCACATTGATTGCATACGTTGAACCATCCTTGTGAATTTAGGATGAATCCCACTTGGTCATGGTGTACGATGTTTTTTACGTGTTGTTGGATTTGGTTTGCTAATACTTTGTTAAGAATTTTTGCATCTATATTCATCAAAGATATTGGCCTGTAATTTTCTTTTTTGGTGGTGTCTTTGTCTGGTTTTGGTATGAGGGTTATTGTGGCTTCATAGAATGTCTTTGGGAGTGTTGCCTCCTCTTCAATTTTTTGGAAGAGTTTAGAAGGATTGGTATTAGATGCTCCTATACTGGGTGCTCCTATATGTTAACGAGTGTGATATCTTCTTCTTGTATTGATCCTTTTATCATCATACTGTCCTTCTTTGTCTTTGTTTATGGACTTTGTTTTAAAGTCTGTTTTGTACTGCTACCCTCACTTTCTTGTCATTTCTAGAATGACAAGAAATATCTTTTTCCATTTCCTCACTTTCAATCTGTCTATGACTTTTGCCCTAATGTGGCTGTCTTGTAGGCAGCATATTGTAGGTTCTTTTCTGCCTATTTTTAAAATCGGGTTTCTTTTTTTTTTCTTTGATGTTGAGTTGTAGGACCTGTTTATGTATTTTATGTCTTTTGGATATTAACCCCCTATCGGTCATATAATTTATAAATATTTTCTCCCATTCAGGTTGTCTTTTCATTTTGTCAGTGGTTTCCTTTGCTGTGGAATTAAGTTTAATTTGGTCCCATTTATTTCTTTTGCCTTTATTTCCTTTGATTTAGGAGACAGATCCAAAAAATTTTGCTACTATTTATGTCAGAGTGTTCTATGTTTCCCTCTAGGAACGTTATGGTTTCTGATCTTCCATTTAGGTCTTTAATTCATTTTGAGTTTTTCTTTTTTTTTTTGAGGGATATTGGTATAATTTTTTTTTATTGAGGTATAGTTGATTTACAATGTTGTATTAGTTTCAGGTGTACAGCAAAGTGGTTTATACACACACACACACACACACACACACACATATACACACACACACGTTCTGTTTTCAGATTCTTTTCCCATATAGGTTATTACAAAATACTGAGTATAGTTCCCTGTGCTATACAGTAGGTCCTTGTTGTTTATCTATTTTATATATAGTAACGTGTATATGTTACTCCCAAATCCTAATTTATCCCTCCCAACCCACCTTTCCCCTTTGGTGACCAAAAGTTTGTTTTCTATGTCTGTGAGTCTGTTTTTGTTTTGTAAATAAATTCATTTGTATCATTTTTTAGATTCCACATATAAGTGATATCATATATTTCTCTTTCTCTGTCTGACTTACTTAGTATGATAATTTCTAGGTCCCTCCATATTGCTGCAAATGGCATTATTTCATTCTTCTTTATGGCTGAGTAATATTCCATTGTGTGTGTGTGTGTGTGTGTGTATGTATATATACATATATATATACACACACACACCACATCTTCTTTATTAATTCATCTGTCAATGGGCATTTAGATTGCTTCCGTGTCTTGGCTATTGTAAGTAGTGCTGCAGTGAACACTGAGGTGCATGTATCTGTTCAAAGTATGGGTTTCTGTGGATATATACCCAGGAGTGGGATTGCTGGGTCATATGGTAGCTCTATTTTTAGTTTTTTAAGGAACCTGTATACTGTTCTCCATAGTGGCTGTACCAATTTACATTCCCACCAACAGTGTAGGAAGATTCAGTTTTCTCCACACCTTCTCCAGACTTTATTATCTGTAGATTTTGGATGATGGCCATTCTGACCAGTGTGACGTGATACCTCATTGAAGTTTTGATTTGCATTTCTCTGATAATTAGCAACGTTGAGCATCTTTCATGTGCCTTTTGGCCATCTGTATGTCTTCTTTGGATAAATATCTATTCATATATTCTGCCCTTTTTTTTTTTTTTTTTTTGCGGTATGCGGGCCTCTCACTGCTGTGGCCTCTCCTGTTGCGGAGCACAGGCTCCGGATGTGCAGGCTCAGTGGCCATGGCCCACGGGCCCAGCTGCTCCATGGCATGTGGGATCTTCCTGGACCGGGGCACGAACCCGCATCCCCTGCACCGGCAGGCGGACTCTCAACCACTGTGCCACCGGGGAAGCCCTGCCCATTTTTTGATTGAGTTGTTTGTGTTTTCCTTTGATAATGAGCTGTATGAGATGTTTGTGTATTTCAGAGATTAATCCCTTGTGAGTTGCATCATTCGCAAATCATATTTTCTCCCATTCTAAGTGTTGTCTTTTCATTTTCTTTATGGTTTCCTTTGCTCTGTCAAAGCTTTTAAGTTTAATTAGGTCCCATTTGTTTATTTTTTATTTCCATTACTCTAGGAGACAGATCCAAAAAGATATTGCTGTGATTTATGTCAAAGAGTGTCTTGACTATGTTTTCTTCTAGGAGTTTTATAGTATCCAGCCTTACATTTAGGTTTTTAATCCATTTTGAGTTTATTTTTGTATATGGTGTTAGAGAATGTTCTAATTTCATTCTTTTACATGCAGCTGTCCAGTTTTCCCAGCACCACTTACTGAAGAGACTGTCTTTTCTCTATTGTAAATTTTTTTAAACTTTATTTCTATTTTTCTGTCTTAATTACCAGCAGTATAATGGTATTTAAAAAATAAAACAGCTTTATGGAGATATAATTCATATACTATAAAATTCACCCATTTAAAGTGTACAATTCAGTGTTTTTTAGTATATTCACAGAGTTGTGCAATCAATTTTAGAACATTTTCATCATCCCCAGAAGAAACTCCAGACCCATTAGCAGTACTCCCTATTCCTACTTGCTCCCAGCCCCCAGTTCTACTTTTCTCTCTATGGATTTGCCTATTATAGATGTTTCATAAAAATGATATCATATACTGTATGACATTTTGTGACTGTTCTTTTCCTTAGCATAATGTTTTCAAAATTCTCCCATGTTGTAGTATGTATTAGTACTTCATTTCTTTTTACTGCCTAAAATATCCCATTATTCCATTGTGTATTCTTGCCTCCATTGTCGTAGATTAATTGACCATAAGTGAGTAGATTTATTTCTGGGCTCTCTATTTGGTCCCATTGATCTGTGTGCCACGAACATACTGTTTTGATTACTGTAGCTTTGTACTATAGTCTGAAGTCAGGGAGCATGATTCCTCCAGCTCTGATTTTTCTCAAGATTGTTTTGGGTGTTCAGGTTCTTTTGTGTTTCCATACAAATTTAAAATTTTTTTGTTCTAATTCTGTGAAAAATGCCATTGTTATTTTGATAGAGATTGCATTGAATCTGTAGATTGCTTTGGGTAGTATGTCATTTTAACAATATTGATTCTTGCAAGAACATGGTATATCTTTCCATCTGTTTGTGTTGTCTTCAATTTCTTTCATCAATGTCTTATAGTTTTCCAAGTACAGGTCTTTTGCCTCCTTAGGTAGGTTTGTTCCTAGGTTATTTATTCTTTTTTGATGTGATGGTAAATGGGATTGTTTCCTTAATTTCTCTTTCGGATAGTTTGTTGGTGGTGTATATAAATGCAGCAGTATATTAATTTTATTTCCTGTAACTTTAGCAAATTCATTGAGCTCTAGTAGTTTTCTGGTGGCATTTCTAGGATTTTCTATGTATAGAGTCATGTCATCTACAAACAGTTTTACTCTTCCTTTCCAATTTGGATTCCTTTTATTTCTTGTCTGATTGCTGTGGCTAGGACTTCCAATACTATATTAAATAAAAATGGCAGGAATGTACATCCTTGTCTTTTTCCTAATCTTAGAGGAAATGATTTCAGTATTTCACTTTTGAGTATGATGTTTGCTGTGGGTTTGTCGTATATGGCCTTTATTTTTAAGTATGTTCCCTCTATGCCCACTTTCTGGAAAGTTATTTTATCATAAATGGATGTTGAATTTTGTCAAAAGCTTTTCCTGAATCTATTGAGATTATCATATGGTTTTTATTCTTCAGTTTGTTTATTTGGTAAATCACATTGAGTTGCAAATATTGAAAAATCCTTGCATCACTGGGGTATATCCCACTTGATTATGGTGTATGATTCTTTTAATATATTGTTGGATTCAGTTTGCTAATATTCTTTTGAGGATTTTTGCATCTATGTTCATCAGTGTTCTTGGCCCATAATTTTGTTTCTGTGATATCCATCTGGTTTTGCTATCAGGGTAATGCTGGCCTCATAGAATAAGTTTGGAAATGTTCCTCCTCTGCAGTTTTTTGGAATAGTTTGAGAAGGATAGATGTTAACTCTCCTCTAAGTGTTTGGTAGAATTCAAGCATTTAGAAGCCATCTGGTCTGGGACTTTTGTTTGTTGGGAATTTTTAAATTATTGATTCAGTTTCATTACTGGTAATTCATATTTTCTGTTTCTTCCTATTTCAGTCTTGGGAGAGTGTACTTTTTAAAAATCTGTCCCCTTTTAAAGGTTGTCCATTTTATCAGCATGTAGTTGTTCATAGTAGTCTCTTATCCTTTGTATTTCTGTGGTGTCAGTTCTAACGTCTCCTTTTTAATTTCTTATTTCATTGATTTAGGCCTTCTCCCTTTTTTTTTGTTCTTGATGAGTCTGGCTAAAGGTTTATCAATATTATCTTTTCAAAGAAACAGCTTTTATTTTCATTGATCTTTTCTATTGTTTTCTTTAGTCTCTATATTATTTATTTCTGCACTGATCTTTATGATTTCTTTCTTCTACTAACTTTGGGTTTGTTTATTCTCCTCTAGTTCCTTTTAGGTGTAAGCTTAGGTTGTTTGAGATTTTTTTTTGTTTCCTGAGGTAAGCTTATATTGCTATAAATTTCCCTCTTAGAACTACTTTTGCTGCATTCTGTAGGTTTTAGATTGTCCTGTTTCATTTTCATTTGTCTCTAGGTAATTTTTAGTTTCTTCTTTGATTTCTTCAGTGATCCATTGGTTGTTTAGTGTCATACAGTTTAGCCTCCACTTGTTTGGGTTTTTTTGCAGTTTTTTTCTTGTATTTGATTTCTAGTCTGATAGCGTTGTGGTTGGAAGAGATGGTTATGATTTCAAACTTACTGAGGCTTGTTTTGTGGCCTAGCATGTAAGCTATCCTGGAGAATGTTCCATGTGCCCTTGAAAAGAATGTGTAGTCTTCTGCTTTTGGATGGAATGCCCTGTATATATAGATATCAAGTACGTGTAGTCCAATCTGTCATTTAAGGCCAGTGATTCCTTATTTTTTTCCATCTGGATGATCTGTCCATTGATGTAAGTGGGGGGCTTAAAGTCCCCTAGTACTATTGTGTTACTATCAATTTCTCCTTTTATGCCCATTAATATTTGACTTACATATTTAGGTGCTCCTGTATTGAGTGCACATATATTTGCAATTGTTATTTTTTCTTGGATTGAATCCTTGATCATTATGTAGCGTCTTCGTCTCTTGTAACAGTATTTATTTTAAAGTCAATTTTTGTATGATATAAGTATTGCTACTCTGACTTTCTTTTGATTTCCATTTGCATGAAATACCTTTTTCCACCCCCTCACTTTCAATCCCTGTGTGTCTTTTCATCTGAAATGAGTCTCTTGTAGGCAGAATAAATATGGATCTTGTTTTTGTATCCATTCAGTCATTCTGTTTCTTTTGATTGGAGCATGTAGTCCATTTACATTTAAGGTGATTATTGATATGTATGTTCTTATTTCCATTTTGTTAATCGTTTTGTGGTTGTTTTTGTTTTGTCTTTTATTTTCCTTCTTTTGTTCTCTTGTGATTTGATGACTATCTTCAGTGTTATGTTTGGATTCCTTTGTGTGTGTGTGTATACTACAGATTTTTGGTTTGTGGTTACCATGAGGTGTATATATATGTGTGTGTGTGTGTGTGTATATACACACACACGATTGTTTTAAGTTGCTGATCTCTTAATTTCAAATGTATTTTTTAAAACCCTGCATTCATACTCTCTTCCACTCATGATTACTGTTTGTGATATGATATTTTACAGCTAATTTTTTTGTGTATCCGTTAACTGCTTATTGTGGATATAGATGATTTTACTACTTTTGTCTTCTAACCTTCCTACTAGCTTTGTGCATGGATGATTTCCTACCTTTACTGTAGGTTTGCCTTTACCAGTGAGCTTTTTCATTTTGTAACTTTGTTTCTAGTTATGGTATTTTTTTCCCGCAACTAGAGAGGTTCCTTTTAACACTCTTTGTAAAGCTGGTTTAGTGGTGCTGAACTCTTTTAGCTTTTGCTTGTCTGTAAAGTTTTTGATTTCTTCACCAAATCTGCATGAGAGCCTTGCTGGGTAGAGTATTCTTTGTTGTAGGTTTTTCCCTTTCATCACTTTAAATATATCATGTTACTCCCTTCTGACCTGCAGAATTTCTGCTGAAAAATCAGCTGATAGCCTTATGGGAGTTAACTTGTACGTTACTTTCCCTTGCTGCTTGTAGTATCCTCTCCTTATCTTTAATTTTTGTCATTTTAATTACAGTGTGTCTTGGTGTGTTTCTCTTTGGGTTAATGCTGTGTGGGACTCTCCATGCTTCTTGGACTTGGATGATTTTTTTTCCTTTCCCAAGTTAGGGATATTTTCAGCCATTATGTCTTCAAATATGTTCTCAGGCCCTTTCTCTCTCTCTTCTCCTCTGGGACCCCATAATGCAATTATTAGTGTGCTTGATGTTTTAATTTGCTAACTTTTGTTAAAAATTCTAATTCCTTGCTCTGTGCATCCATTCTTCTCCTCTTTACAATCATTACCCTGAACTCTTGCTTGGGTAGATTGCTTATCTCCACTTCACTTAGTTCTTCTGGGGTTTTATCTTGTTCCTTTGTCTGAAACATGTTCCTCTGCTGCTTTGTTTTGTCTAAGTTGCCGTTTGTAGTTTTATGTATCTGTAGGTTAGTTACATTTCCTGACCTTGGAGAAGTGGCCTTCTGTAGGAGGTGTCCTATGCATCCCAGCAGCACACCCCCCTTTTGTCACTCAAGCTATATGCTATAGGGGTTCCCTCTCTGAGGGCTGCGTTGGTCCTTCTGTTGTGGTGGGCTGACTATGTGGGTGGTCTGGTAGGCTTGGTTGGTCCCTAGTCCATTTGGTTGCTAGGCCCTGCCTTCTGCAGAGGCTGCCAGCTGCAGGTTGTAGGTCCTGGTCATTAGGTGGCTGACTACAGAACCCTAGGAGGCCCTGGGGCTAGTGCTGGCTCACTGGTGGGTAGAATCAGGGTCCAGAGGACTCAGGGGCCATTGCCCTCCCACTGGTGGGTGAAGCCAGGTCCTGGGATTAATGACAGGCTACTGGCAGGCAGAGCTGTGTCCTGGGTTCTGGCTGCAGGGCCCAGGGATCCCAGAGCTGGTGTCAGATTGCAGGTGAGTGAGGTTTATTTATGGCACAGTTGGATATGGGGTCCACGGTGTCCCAAATCTTGTGCTGGCCTGCTGGTGGGCAGGGCCGGGGTCTAGCTGGTCCTGGGGCAGGGTCTGGCCGGCTGTGGGCAGGCTGGGTTGGTAGGCTGCAGGATTGTGATTTTGTTGTATCTGGTGTCTGCTCCCTGGTGGGTGAGCCTTGTCCAGAAGCTAAGGCAGGCTTCCTGAAAGGCAGGGCCAGTGCCTGCCTGTTGTTGGGTGGAACTGTGTTCTGGACCTCTGGGCAGGGCTGCATCTAGACGTGCCTGTGGGTTCAGGAAGCTTTTAGGCAGCCTGTCTGCTAATGGGCAAGGCTGTGTCCCCACCCAGTTAGTTGCTTGGCCTGAGGTATCGCAGCATTGGTGCCTACCTACGGGCTATTGGGTGGGGCCAGGTCTTGGCACTAATGAGTTAGAGGGAGGATTTTGCATGTGGCACCTGCCAGTGCTAGGGCCACATGGTAGAAGGAGCTCCTAAGAATGGCTGTGGCCAGGGTCTATATACCCAGGGTGAGCCACAGCCATGCCCCATTTCTCAGAGACTCTCCAAGAGCAGCAGGTAGGTCTGGCCCAGGCTTCTATCAAATTACTGCTTTTGCCCTTGGTCCAGAGCATCTGAGGTTTTGTGTGTGCTTTTAAGAGTGAAGTCTCTATTTCCCCCAGCCCTTTAGGACTCCCGAAATTAAGCCCTCTTGGCCTTCAAAGCCAAATGCTCTTGGGGTTCATCTTCCTGGCGCAGGACTCCTAGGCTGGGGAGCCCAATGTTGAGCTTGGAATTCTCACTCCTGTTGGAGAACCTCTGCAATATAATTATTCTCCAGTCTGTGGGTCACCCAGCTGGGAGTATGAGACTTGATTATATTGCAAGTCCGTCCCTCCTACCCTTGTTGTGGTTTCTTCTTTATGTCTTCAGTTGTAGACAATCTCTTCTAGTAGCTTCCAGTCTTTTGCATTGATGGTTGTTCTGCGCATAGTTGCGATTCTGGTGAGCTCAGGGGCTGTCTACAACATCTTGGCCTGATCTCCACCCTCTGCTTTTCTTATTAAAGAAAAGGGTGTATTGACCAGAAGTAAAGAATGTTCATGTTTTAAAATAAAGATTAAATGCCTCTCTTTCTGGGATGTCAGTGCTGGGACTCCTTTGATGAGACTCCTTTCCCAGGTGCCAAGGCCGTACTGACTCACTGTGTACATGCTGGGTTTTTTTGTTTTGTTTTTTTAAATCTTGACTGTATCCCTGACTTATTTGTTCTTTGTTCTGACAAGATACAAAAGTGCTGAAATCATACTACTCCAGAGCAGTTTCCCAGAGTTAACAGAAGAGACAAGTCCTCAGGGGAAGCTCTGAGTGAACTGGGTTGGCTGACTTTTTTTTTTTTTTAAATGTGGCTTAAAGTTGGAAAGATTTGTACCATATAATAAAACAAAACTGAAAGAAAGTGGGAAATTGTGTTTCTAAAGCTTACCAGCTCCCGGATAGGCAGCCACCCACTGAAACTCCAGCTGGTTTCTATAATTGTTATGGAGCCAATACTTGAAAATACTTTTCTAACCCTAAAAACAGCTGGAGTAGAGCTCTTCTGACATTCCAAAACTCATTTTTGCCTGCACATTTAATGAAAGCTGGCTTGATGAAACACACTTCCAAAATTCTGTTTCTGAGAGAACAGAAGTATTCCAGAGAAAGCTTGAAATCGTAACTCTTAAGTCTTTGAAATGTAAACACAGGCCACATTGCCTGAGACTATAACCTTGACTCAACTAGTAGAACCTAAAACTGAAGGGGAAAAAAATGAAAAGAGGCCTCTTAAAATTCAAGCAGGAAAACTGAGATCTCTCTCTCTGGATTTATGTATATCTGTTATAAATGTTTTTACCCCTGGATGATATTGTTAACTTATGAAAGAGCTCTATTGAATTGACTTAAAAGTAAGCACTTACAAATCAAGTATTTCTAAATATAACAAAAACTAACGCAAAATTTTAAGGGATCATGTGATCTAGGATTATCTTTAATGAAAAACAAGTTCAAGTTGTTTAATACAGACATATCTTTAGAGTCATCAACATTAAGTACAATACTTTTATTGTACCTAGGTTTACTAAAATGTCTATAAGCTCATAAATTTGTCAACAAGAAATTGGTATGATATTTTTATAAGTAATAGAGTTAAATGGGATAAAAGTTCTTAGG
The DNA here is from genome assembly GCF_949774975.1 of Lagenorhynchus albirostris. Classification (NCBI taxonomy): domain Eukaryota; kingdom Metazoa; phylum Chordata; class Mammalia; order Artiodactyla; family Delphinidae; genus Lagenorhynchus; species Lagenorhynchus albirostris. The sequence continues at coordinate 62,965,319 of NC_083107.1, forward strand.
TGAACTCTTTAAGAATGGTTATGTTTTATGGTATGCCTAGTTAAAAATAGTTTCTCCAGACGTTTGGTAACTTGAAACTTTAGTGTTTGCTAAATTAAGTTAGATGATGGGAATTCACTGAAGATTCAGATCATTTCTAATTAAGATAAAATACTGACAAATCAATGGCTAAGCAAGTCTAAGTTGTCCTACTTTGTCTTATTGGAGAGACACTAAAGATGTTTGAGCTTAACTGGGCTCATGTCTTGTACTACACTGAGAAAAGAAATTCTGTTCTGAGAAAATGTATGTTTCTAGAGGTCATGGAATATGTTCATAAGTTTGCCAATCAGGAAATGCTAGTATGAAAAACAATTTACAATTTCTTGCTTCTTGGGTTTTGCTAGAGATTAAGGTTTTTTTTAAGGGTTAACAATTACATGTAGGGCTTCCCTGGTGGCGCAGTGGTTGAGAGTCTGCCTGCCAGTGCAGGGGACACGGGTTCGTGCCCTGGTCCGGGAAGATCCCACATGCTGCGGAGTGGATAGGCTTGTGAGCCATGGCCGCTGAGCCTGTGCGTCTGGAGCCTGTGATCCGCAACGGGAGAGGCCACAACAGTGAGAGGCCGACGTACCGCAAAAAAACAAAAACAAAAACATTACATGTAATTTGAAGCTACTAAAAACAATAAGGGAAATATTTCCATTTACTAGGAAAATAAGATGTGTGTTTTCAGCAAAGGGTATGAAGAATGGAAATGCACTTTAAGGGATAAGAAAGTGACTTTTTTTTTTTTTTTTGGTCCTGAAGCATCTCAGAGATTAATGAGTCTTCTTTGGTATGTTAAATTACATGGGAAGCATTGTCAAAAGGTAATATTAAGCCTTTCAATGCCAGTACAGTATGTACTATAAGTGCTCTAGAAATTATGTGAAATTCCTGGAAGTCTTATGTGTCCTGATATAAAGTGTTACCTGGTATCAAAACTGAGGGTCGCACTAAAGGGCCTGAACACGAGTATCAGGGAAATGCCCAGCTGACTTACATGCAAAGGCAACAACAGAATCTGTCAAGATTATGGCATGTATAAAGTTCATTCTGCTCCTGCAAAAAATTAACCCCTCATTGTCGGACTTTTCCTATCTTAATGTCCCTGTAACATGGCAACAGTCTGCTCCTAAATCAGAGAAACTACGATGGGAAATCAATAGCTGTGAATTAAACAATCAGTGTGCTACAGGAAACCCAAGGCAGCCACACAGCTCTTTCTAGCTCCCTGGCAAACCCCATTTTTTTGTATGATGGGTTAAAGCCTTCCCTTGCTGCAAGGCTGATGCCCTCACAATGACAAACTGTTAGATGTGTTTTCCACTTGGGGTATGTTACTCAGTCTCCGGTGATCAAGGCACCCAGTTCACTGGACAAATCATACAAGCCTTAACAAAAACCTCACAAACTTCTTGAAATTATCACTGTCACTATCACCCTCAGTCATCAGGCAAGGTCGACAGGACTAATGGAGAAACTGGACTCAAGCAGAAAAAGAATTAGTTTCATGGAATTGAATGAATTGATAAATAGGATAATTTTTATGACTTTTTTTCTGAAATATTACTGGCCTTTAATCTTTGCTTTACAGATATAAGGGAACCTTTCCCTTTAAGCTAATTATGACTTGCAGCAATTTAATAAGTTATACATTTATAAATAGAATTGAAGCACTTATCTTTATACCTGATCCTTCCAGAATTTGGAAACTCTTAGCTTCCCAACAGCCTTTCCAGGTGAATAAGAAAGGGCACTTTCTGACAGGTGCAAGAACCTCAAGAAGAGAGGAATCCACCTAAATCTGTAGGCATTGCAGGCAGAATTTAATGGCATGGCTCTCCTGGTCTTGAGAGACCTTTTTTTAAAGTTCAATTTGAGTTTCCTTAGGAAAAGTTCCAGGAAAGCCAAATTTAAAAGAGCCTATATGATCAATTACCCTTATGTAAATAATCAAACCAAGTTTATTGCAGCCAGATTTATTTTGCAAACAAATTAGTCTTAATTTGACTATTAGATAGAAATAAGGGTAATTTTAGAGAGAAATTTCAACAATACACCTTTGTAGATATTTCTAGTGTTACTATCTTTGAGGTTTGGTATTTTCTACCTTAAACTTACTTCCTAGAAGACTCCTCGTTACTATGTTACATTATTGTAAAGTTTAATTGAATTATTAAAAGGATATTCTAAATTTGTTTCTGAAGCTGATCTCGTAATCTACCTTTGGATGAAGATCAGATGCCCTGTGACTTATAACCAGGAGATCATGGAAACTGAAAAAGACATCATTTAAAGGGCTCTCTCTAACCTAGATGGAAGAACCCTTATCAGGTACTCCTAACTAGCTCATGCACGATGAAACTGAAGTGAATGGACTCCTGAATTCATACTTCCCACTTCAAAAGAGCCTCTGCACTGGACTGGCCTATAGAGAGAATTGTGAAACTCAAACTCACCTTAAAACAACCATCAAGCCAGGACAAGAAGATGACAACAGTGGTAGACAGCTCACTCAAGAATCTGGACCAGGCCTGTAAGACCCACCCTATTAGCTCAGTTGAACTGTTTACCAAATATTTGTCTCCTTATGAAAATCGAAAATTATTGTTTTCACTTTTGTCCCAATGTTCAGGACAGAAAGAAAATTCTTTTGTGAAGTTGTCACAAAGTATAGCTACTGGGATAGAACCCTCATAATGCCTATTACTGACTCTTCAGATATTCCTAACATCACCACTTACCCAGACCAACCTCTCTCTGGCCTAATCTCTCAGGTTCAAATTCTTCAACATATTAATAGGTCCATTCTTTGTCTGATACTATCCCTAGTCATTAGAGACCAACCACAACTTACCCCAGGACCCCCTCGCTCTGTCTCTTATTTAATGGAAAAATGTCTTAACGGGAAAAAGAGTAAATTAAGCCAGCAACTCCCATATGTTAAGTACCATGCAAAAGACTTGGAAACACTACAAGAGAAGAGATCCATAGTTGAATATTGTGTTGATGAAGCTTCCAAGTAATGAGGCGATCAACGAGAGCATTCTAGGAGGAATCGTTTGTGCTCCCCAGGTTTTGCCTTCATATGTGGTATTGGAATTGATCCACCTTTCCAAGGATGGGCATATGCATATTTATAATAGCTGCGCAAATACAATGATGATGTTTATTGGGACATTATGTTACCCCATTGTCTGTACATAAGGAAATAGATAAACTTCTTTTTTCTCCTCATTGCAGAGTTGAGAGGTCCATGTTAACAGGATACAAACAGGTGGCAAAACGCTTTGGGGATCTTGGTTCTTAATGAATGAATACATGCAAACAGATGATCAGAAATCTGTCAGCCACCATTGGTCAAATAGCTGAAAAGATTACAAAAAGCATTGCAACAAAACAGACATCGCTAAATTCCGTAGCCCAAGTAATAATAGGTACCAGGATTGCCTTAGATTTTCTACTGGCTAAACAAGGAGTCATTTGTGCTATTGCTCAGACTATTTGTTGCACTTTTAATCAATACCCCTGGAAAAGTTGAGACGCGCCTAGAAAAACTTTCGCAAAAGGTGCAATGGGCTACAAAATGTAAAAAACAAAAAAACTTCTTTATAAAATGATCTGTTCAATTGGCTTCCATCAGGAATAAACAGTCTTTTTTTCAGATTTATTTTATATTGGAGTATAGTTGATTTAACACAACCAATGTTGTGTTAGTTTCAGGTGTACAGCAAAGTTATTTTGTTTTATATATATATACACACACATATATATACATATATAACTAAATCTTTTAGTTATATATATATATAACTAAATCTTTTAGTTATATATATATAAAACTAAATCTTTTATTTATATATATATAACTAAATCTTTTAGTTATATATATATAAATCTTAGCTTTATATATATATAAAACTAAATCTTTTAGTTATATATATAAAACTAAATCTTTTAGTTATATATAATATATAACTAAATCTTTTAGTTATATATATATATAAAACTAAATCTTTTAGTTATATATATAACTAAATCTTTTAGTTATATGTATATAAAAAACTAAATCTTTTAGTTATATATATATATAAAACTAAATCTTTTTCATATTCTTTTCCCATACAGGTTATTAGAGTTTTGAGTAGAGTTCTCTGTGCTATACAGTAGGTCTTTGTTGATTATCTCTCTTATATATAGTACTGTGTATATATTAATCCCAACCTCCTAATTTATCCCTCCTGCCCCCCACCTTTCCCCTTTGGTAACCATAAGTTTGTTTTCTGAGTCTGTTTCTGTTTTGTAAATAAGTTTATTTGTATCATTTCTTTTAGCTTTCATATATAAGTGATATCATATGATATTTGTCTTTGACTTAATTCACTTAGTATGATAACCTCTAGGTCCATCCATGTTGTCACAAATGACATTATTTCATTTTTTATGGCCGAGTAATATTCCATTGTATATATGTACCACATCTTCTTTATCCATTCCTTTGTTGATGAATATTGAAGTTGCTTCCATGTCTTGGCTATTGTAAATAGTGCTGCAATGAACATTGGGGTGGATGGCTCTATTCGAAGTATGGTTTTCTCCAGATACACGCCCGGGAGTGGGATTGCTAGATCACATGGTAGCTCTATTTTTAGTTTTTTAAGGAATCTCCATACATTCTCCCTAATGATTGTACGGATTTACTTTCCCGCCAACAGTGTAGGAGGGTTCCCTTTTCTCCACACCCTCTCAAGCATTTATGGTTTGTAGACTTTCTGATGATGGTCATTCTGACTGGTGTGAAGTGATAAGTCATTGCAGTTTCGATTTGCATTTCTCTAAAAATTAGCGTTGCTGGGCATCTTTTCATGTGCCTTTTGACCATCTGTCTTCTATAGAGAAATGCCTATTTAGATCTGCCCATTTTTTGATTGGGTTATTTATTTTTTTTGCGGTATGCGGGCCTCTCACTGTTGTGGCCTCTCTCGTTGCGGAGCACAGGCTCTGGATGCGCAGGCTCAGCGGCCATGGCTCACGGGCCCAGCAGCTCCGCGGCATGTGGGATCTTCCCGGACTGGGGCATGAACCCATGTCCCCTGCATCAGCAGGTGGTCTTTCAACCATTGCGCCACCAGGGAAGCCCAGTTGTTTATTTTTTGATAGTGAACTGCATGAACTGCTTGTAAAATTTAGAGATTAATCCCTTGTTGGTCACATCGTTTGTAAATATTTTCTCCCATTCTGTGGGTTGTATTTTTGTTTTGTTTATGGTTTCCTTTGCTGTGCAACAGCTTTTATGTTTAATTAGGTCCCATTTGTTTATTTTTGGTTTTATTTTCATTACTCTAGGAGGTGGATCCAAGAAGATATTGCTTCAATTTATGTCAGTGTTCTGCCTATGTTTTCCTCTAAGCGTTTTATAGTATCCAGTCTTACATTTAGGTTTTTAATCCTTTTTGAGTTTATTTTCATGTATGGGGTTAGAAAATGTTCTAATTTCATTCTTTTACATGTAGCTGTCCAGTTTTCCCAGCACCGCTTGTTGAAGAGACTGTCTTTTCTCCATTGTATAGTCTTGCCTCCTTTGTTGTGGATTAATTGACCTTAGGTGCATGGGTTTATTTCTGGGCTTTCTGTCCTGTTCCATTCATCTATGTCTGTCTTTGTGCCACTTCCATACTGTTTTGATTACTGTAGCTTTACAGTATAGTCTGAAGTCAGGGCACCTGATTCCTCCAGCTCTGTTTTTCTTTCTCAAGATTGTTTGGATATCCAAGGTCTTTTGTGTTTCCATACAAATTTTAAGACTTTTTTGTTCTAGATCTGCAAAAAATGCCATTGGTAATTTGATAGGTGTTGCATTGAATCTGTAGATTATCTTGGGTAGTATAGTCATTTTGACAGTATTGTTCCTTCCAATCCAAGAACATGGTACAATATATCTGTCCATCTGTTTGTGTTGTCTTTGATTTCTTTCATCAGCATCTTGTAGTTTTCAGAGTACAGGCCTTTTGCCTCATTAGGTAATTTTATTCCTGGGCATTTTACTCTTTTTGATGTGGTGGTAAATGGGATTGTTTCCTTAATTTATCTTTCTTATCTTTTTTTGGTTAGTATATAGGAATGCAACAGATTTCTGTGTATTAATTTTTTAAACATCTTTATTGGAGTATAATTGCTTTACAGTGGTGTGTTAGTTTCTGCTTTATAACAAAGTGAATCGGTTATACATATACATATGTTTCCATATCTCTTCCCTCTTGCGTCTCCCTCCTTCCCACTCTCCCTATCCCACTCCTCTAGGTGGTCACAAACCACCAAGCTGATCTCCCTGTGCTATGCGGCTGCTTCCCACTAGCTATCTATTTTTGTGTATTAATTTTGTATGCTGCAAATTTACCGAATTCTCTGATGAGCTCTAGTAGTTTTCTGGCAGCATCTTTAGAATTTCGATGTATAGTATCATGTCATCTGCAAACAGTGACTCCAGTTTGGATTCCTTTTATTTCTTTTTCTTCTCTGATTGCCATGGCTGGGACTTCCATAACTATGTTGAATAGAAGTGGCAAGAGTGGACATCCTTTTCTTGTTCCTGATCAAGGAACAGTAGACAGTCTTTTCCACTTTGCTTTGTAGACAGTTATCATTGTCACAGTATGTATTATTTTCCTAGCCATCAAACTACTCACGACATAGATCACTGCTTGCTTTAAGCCTACTGCTAAAAGCATATATACAATGTTTGTGTGACCATCAATGTAATTGATAAAATGTATAGCCTACAAAATATCCCCATTAGCATACCTCTGTGCTTGTTCAGTGTACCTGATTAGTTCTCCCCCCCACCCCCAATGTGGATAAGTAGGCCAATCTCTTTCTCTCTCTCTCTCGTGCTCTCTCTCTCTCTCTCTCTCCCCCTCCCTCCCCCCTCCCTCCCCCTCTCTATATAAATATAAAAAATATATAAAAATATATAAATATACATATATAAATAAAAATAAATAAATAAATAAATAAATATATATATATATATATATATATATATATATGTAAACCAATAAAAGAAGGCCTAGCACTGAGGACCATGAAGAACCCAGGGAAGGTGGCAACCACCCTGGCAGTGAAGAACAAATATTTTGATCATCAGTGCTTTCTATTGAAAGACTTATGTTCAAAAGAGGGAAGTGATAGAAGATATTTTCACATAGTGAGGAATGGGGAAGTCATTTTGGCTTATACATGATTTAATTTGAATTTTATACTAACTAAAACAGCCTATTTGTAGCCTATCAAACATTATACACCTGCTTTAATTAGTAAAGAAAAGGGTTCATTGACCATAAGTTAAAAAAATAAAGATTAAAATGCCTCCCTTCCTGCGATGCCAATGCTGCTATTCCTTCAATGATTAGACTCCCTGCTCAGAGCCAAGTGCATACTGACTTGATGTGTACATGCTGGGGTTTTTTGGGTTTTTTTTTGAAGGTTGAAGGAAGGTATCCTTGACTTGTTTAATGTTCTTTGTTCTGATAAGATATAAAATAGTGCTGAAAAGAACCATGCTTCTCCAGAGCAGTTCCTCAGAGTTATCTGAGAGGCTGCCTCCCAGGCTATAGTCCTCAGTTTGGCTCAAATAAAACTCTTCTATTACTATTATCTTTTATTGATTGTTTTCATTGTCAGAACTTTCACAAGGACAGAAACTTGCTCCCTAACAGAAGGGAAGTTCTAGCTAGGGTTGCAGTTCCCACTACCAAGAGACAATTATGGGGATTCCTGGGAATGACTGGGTTCTGCTGCATTTGGATACCCAACTTTGGATTCATAACAAAACCCCTTTGTGAAGCTCTTAACTGGACTGGGGGAATGCCATAAGGAATTCCAGGTTATCAAAGAAAAAGTGCCCTGGTTTTAGGTCTTCCAGATATCAGAAAGCTTTCTGACTTATTTATGAGACACAAGGAGTCAGAGTCAGACTCTAACTTGGAGTTCTAAGTCAGAACCTGGGCAGCATAAGGAGACCTGTTGCATATTTCTCAAAGCCAGTAGATAGAGTCACTAAGGGATGGCCAGTCTGCCTGTGTACTACTCCCCTCACAGTGTACTCCCTCCCCTGGCTCCCGCACTAGAACAGAAGAGAGGATATAGGTTAACTGCAGGAAGATTGAGAAAATACTAGGCTTATATTATTGGATAATCCTACTGTTACTCTGAAAGCAGTCTTTATCTTGAATCCTACCACTTTATGCCCGATGAATACTAAATTGCCTATGCATGATTGTATTCAGATAATTCAGATAATTGAACAGATCTATTCCAGCCATTCTGACCTGACAGACTGGCCATTGAAGGGCCCTTTTCCAGACCTTGAGATGTTCACAGATGGAGAAGCTTTATGGACCAGGGATGACACAAGTCTGGGTAGATGGTAGTGACTCATCAAAAGACACTGGAAGCAGAAGCTGTTCCACCAGGTACCTCCATACAAAAGGTGGAGCTTATAGCCCTGATGAGATCCCTCTATCTAGGTAAGGACAAAAGTAATTATTTTCACTGATTCCAAATATGCATTCTTGGTGGTCCATGCCCATGGGGCCATTTGGAGAAAGAGAGCTGTTAACTGCAGAGAAGAAGGAAATTAAACATGCCAAAGAAAATTTAAACTTATTAGAAGCTTTCATGGAGCCAAAAGAATTGCTATTGTCCACTGTCTAGGACATCAGAAATTGACTGCTTGAGGAAAGAATCTAGCAGATCAAGTGGCAAAGCTAGCAGCCAGGACAGAAACACATAGATCCCTGATGTGAATTTGACAAGATGCTACCCAGAGTATTCTCCTGAAGACCTAGGTAGTACCAATGAACGCGGATTTGATTGGAGTCCTGGCCATTCTCAGGATGCTGACTATAGGTACACAAGGGTGGATTTATAATAGATGAGGCAAGGTCCTCAAACGCAAACAGCTTATGGAAGATGTAATAAACTACGTACACCAGAGTACCACTATGGTAGAGATGCCACCCTCCAGTGGATTCAGAAGTTCGTTATAGGGCTTCCCTGGTGGCTCAGTGGTTGAGTGTCCGCCTGCCGATGCAGGGGACACGGGTTCGTGCCCCGGTCCGGGAAGATCCCACATGCCGCGGAGCAGCTGGGCCCGTGAGCCATGGCCGCTGAGCCTGCGCGTCCGGAGCCTGTGCTCCGCAACGGGAGAGGCCACAACAGTGAGAGGCCTGCGTACCCCAAAAAAAAAAAAAAAAAAGTTCGTTATAGGACCAAATATGCAAAGGACAATTCAAAAGGTGATACAGATATGCATTGTATGTGCTAAAAATAATCCTAAAACTGGGCCACCGCCAGTCGTCAAAGGAGTTCAGACTCTAGGTGCTGGACTCAGGCAAAGACTGTTAGGTTGATGTCAGTGTGATGCCAGGAGCCACTAGAAACCTTGGGTATTTACCAGTATTTGTGGACATTTCTGCTTGTTGGGGTAGAAGCATTTCCTTGCTGGTCTGAAAAAGCTTGTGAGGTTGTTAACACCCTACTGAAAGAAATAATTCCAAGGTTTGGGTTACCTGTACCCATTCAGAGTGACAGTGGAGGGGATCTTCATAGCAAGAATAATTCAAGTATCAGGAGCCTTCATCAGAAATTACATGCTTCTTTGTGACCCCAATCTACCGGAAAAAATGAAAAAGATGAATTGTACTCTTATAAATACTGTAGCTAAAATTTGTCACACTAATCCTGGAATAAGGCTTTACCAGTTGCCCTGCTTCAAGTGAGGGTAGCCCATAAAAGCAGGCTCCAGTTGAGCCCCTATGAAATGTGGTATGGGAGACCCTTCTATGTTCCGGAAATGGTTTAGGAGATCTGGAAGGAACTCAAAGTAAGGAACTAGACACTGTCAATTATGTACAATTATTGGGAGCTACTCTGATATAAATAAGTTTGCTTCTAGGTTAATGTTTCCCACAGATGTTCCCCTCTGCCACTTCTGTCCTAGAAAGTGGGTCCTGCTGAAATCTTGGAAGAATAAACATCCAGAAAACCAGCTTCATCCTTGCCGGACTGGACCTTAAGAAGTGCTACTCGTGATCCATTCTTGGTGAGGATGAAGGGAATTAAGCCATGGATCCATCACACTCAAGTTTAGCCAGTCCTGCAGAGATAACGGAGACACCCATCGTATCTCCAGGAATGCAACAAGAAAGGGAAACCACACTGCAGAAGGGAACCGGGATTGAGATCAACCAAACCTTGGCTGATTTTTCACCCCTGATACTGCCTTTCCTGAGTGGAAAAGTGAAGCCCTAATGCTTTTAAATGCTTTCCAGGAGGAAGTTTTGAAAGAAATAGAGGTGAAGTGGATTGCTGCAGTGGTGACTTTGGTAAAGTAAAACTCTTTAGAAAGCAATCTAAATAACTTGTCATGTTACCAGAATGACTGTTCTTCTTTGTTATGCTTTCTTTTTGTTTCCAACCTCCCAGGCTTGGAAAGACAATTCAGTGATTAGGATTTCTCAAACTTTGGTCAAAGCAGCTAATCTCTAGCTGTTGGCTAAGTCATCCAGAACTTTTTTCTGTATTTGATCTTGTTGCCCTTTTGGTTGTGCTGTGATCAGCTTCTTGACTGTCCCTAACTTCACTGTGATTTATGATAGAAAGCCCTCAGATATAACATGCCAGTTTAGGTTAATCAGAGAATTTCCTGCCTCCTGCTTTTTCTTGACTAGGCCAAAATTGGGTCTTCTCCTCATATCCTCAGATTAAAAATGAAATGACCCTGGCATCTACCTCTGTCAAAGTTCTACTTGGTCAAAATACCATAGAAACTGTACTTATTTTTCGCAGCTTATGTCTCTTCCATATTTAACACCTAAGTGTTTCAGCCAAACTGATAGTGATCGAGACACTGTAATATGCAAAAAGGTACAACATAGTCTCAAGGGCCACCCACACCTCTGCTGATTTGCAAATTAAACGATTCCTTCTGGATGTAGCCTTACACCTATCCCTGGCTTGACCATGTCCTAAACAAAATTCCTAAAAATAAGAGCCTAAGTTTTAACAATTCGTCTGGCATTCTGGGTGCCCCCTCATGGTACATCTTTGTCTGCAGTTTTGATGATCATCTTGGGCCTGTGACTGCCTCAACATCTGGTGCATAGGTGGTATTTGTTTATTGGGATACTTAGTCACTCCCTTTTCTATCCACAATCCAAATGAGACCCAACATTGGACAGTTCTTTAGAATTGTTCTCTAGAATAAAAAAGACCACCTATTTCCCTGGATATCAAGAAGATAGGTTTTGGTACATATTCAGTAGAGCACTTTCACCATGGTGGGGGGTTGGATCACATGAGCGCATGATTAGAAACCTTTCAGCTCCCTTACAGGGAATAAGCCAATGAAAGTGCCTTATCTATGACTAACCTATGGAAGGAAATGGACTCGTAAGCCAAAGTAGTCCTAGATAACCATATAGCTCTAGATGTTGTACTGGCAGGACAGGGTGGGATTTGTGCTATTGCTAATATTGTTGTGAATATATTAATGCTCTGTTGAAAGAGAAACCCATATAGACAAAATTAGGCAACAGGCTACATGGCTACAACAAGTATTCCCGGAAGTACTGGATCCAGACTGATTTTGAGGACTAGTTTCCTGGATTCTCCAAGAGATTAGACCTATTCTTCAGGGACTATTAAGAAATGGGTTATCTATACATCTCATCCTCTTATTTTGGTTTTTAGTTATAAATTGTGCTCTTAAATGCTGTACCAAGACTGTTAAGGTATAAAAATTCTAATTATGCAAAATATTAACTTGAAACCAGTAACGAAAGGTTTTCCAATGAATGCTAACCATTGTTAGGTCTGCACTCCTTATCAACAAGAAGTAGCCAGAGTGGTCATTGCCCCTCTTCCTTCAAGATTAAGGAATGATCAAAATATGCCAGGACTGAAACCAAGGGTAATCATTAGTTAAATCCACTTCACCTGTAACCTGCCTTTACTAATCAAGGTCATTTTAATTGTTCCTACAAAAGACTTGCATGTCCTCCAAGTGGCATGTAGCCTAAACAGTAAGATGTTTCTCCAAATTGTTCTCAAGAAACTGCATCAGCTGTGTCTAGTTTAGCTGAGCTGCTTAAAACTGGATGGGACCACCAACCCTTCAACTGGGCATGTGTGTGTCCACCTGGTGACCTTTTGAATGTGCAGATGCCTGTAGCTTCATGACACTGGCACAGAGTGATGATTATCGTACCTTTTTACAATCACTGCTCCCTGTGCCTTTATTCTTCATCCCACAAATACCCTAAAGCCCCTTGCCTTTGGGGAGACATATTTGAGAGTTGTTCTGCAGTCTCCTTGCTTGGCTGCCTTGCAAATACATCCTTTCTTTGCTGCAAATCTCAGCATCTCAGTGTTTTGGACTGCTGTGGATCAGGCAAAATGAACCTGGGTCGGTAACGTATTCAGCGAAGGCAAGTCCATGAGAGAAGTCTAGATGGACCTTTTGCCCATGGCTCACTGGTCCTTTGCAGGAACTGAGAGCCTGTGGACAAGTCCGAGCACCTGCGTCATCTGTTAGTTCTGGGACTGTCCTTGGATTTCTCTGGTGGGTGCTGCCGACCTTCAATGCTTTGTTTAGTTTTGCAGCAGAGAAACAAGTTGTTTTGGGGTTTGGGTTTGGAAGACATCTTTTGGGTGAGTAACCTTGACAAAGAAACACACGTGTGCCTAGGTGGTCTTTGCAATCCTGACCAGATGGTGGGTTGGAGGCCAACCTGGCAGGATTTTGGCAGACAGTGAGTACCTCAGCAGCTGTAACTTTTTATACTATCTGTGTTAAAGGCCTGCGGCATTGTTTTTTGGTTTTGTTTTTGTCTGTTTGGACATGTCTATTTATGTTTGAGCGTCTTTATTATTAAGAAGTGGCTACTGGAGATTGAGCTTCTTGGTGACTGTAGCAAGGACCCTCAGAAAGATTTCATTGCCGCGACCCCCTGAAAGAAAACCCCCTTCAAAATGGGAAACATTAAATCTCTTCCCTTTTTCAGCCCTCTAGGCTGCATTCTCCAAAATTGGGGAACTTTCAGTTATGAATTTGGGGAAAAGAAAAAGATAGTATTTTTTGGTAACACTGTATGGCAACCATATCGTTTACTTCAAGTTTTTTTGTTTTTTTTTTTGGTGGTATGTGGGCCTCTCCCTGTTGTGACCTCTCCCGTTGCGGAGCACAGGCTCCGGATGCGCAGGCTCAACGGCCATGGCTCACGGGCCCAGCCGCTCTGCGGCACGCGGGATCTTCCCGGACCGGGGCACAAACCCGTGCCCCCTGCCTCGGCAGGCGGACTCTCAACCACTGCGCCACCAGGGAAGCCCAACCATATCGTTTAGATTCTGGAGCAAAATGGTCTGAAAATTAATCCTTAAATTACAATACAGTGTTTCAACTAGACTTATTTTGTAAATGGGAAGAAAAATGGGATGAAATACCTTATGGAGAGTCTTGTGTTTACTGTAACAGAATAAACCTGTGCAAATAAAATAAGATTGTTCCAATAGGAAGGAAAGGCAAAGAAACCTGTTCGGCTTGATTCTAATGAAAAGGAAGATGACTTGCTACTAATTCAGTTGAACACTGACTGCTCTCCCTCCACCTTTACATGATGCTGCCACTGCTCCTTTGCTTCCAGCGCCTGAGCCACAGCCTCAGGCTTGCTCTGCCCACCAACCCACCCCTTGTCTTTGGGGATGGAGAAATAGGAATGGTCTCCCCCTCTCACACCAGCCAGGGTACTCAATTTGGCCGGGGAGGTACCCTAACTCAGGTGGGACGATATCCATTAAGTCAAGTCCCCATTGGGGGTATGAATGCTGAGACTGGGCAGCTGGTGGGATTGATCTGGGTCCACTTCCTGTTTTCAACTTCACATTTATGGATTTATTTAATTAAAAACAGTATGACAACTTACACGACCCAAAGAGAATGTAAAATATTTTCTCATTTTTTCTTTTGTTGTTGCAACACACAACCCAACCTGGGCAGATGTTCAAAATGTATTAAGTACCCTCTTCACTTCAGAAGAATGTAGAATGCTGCTGGATAAAGCTAGGAAGGAGGTAGATGGGCTTCATACAGAAACCCCTGGCAACCCACTACTGGCTGCTGCAAGAGTAGCTATGCCAACAGTGAGTCCTAATTGGGATGTAAATGGAGGGGAGAGGCCAAAACTTGACCATTCTGGAGACTGCACTCTTGTGGGATTGTGAAGAGGGTACCAAACAAAGAAGCCTTAATAAAGTGCAGGAGGCAAAACAGAAACCCTGAATGAAGATCCTTCAGAATTTCTAGAAAGGGTCTTTAATGCCTGTAGGCAATATACAGATCTAGACCCTGAAGCCCAGAGAATTTACAGATGGTTAATGACTATTAGTCAGAGAGCCCCAGATACACAGAAGAACATGCAAAAGATGGAAGGGACTTTTCGACTGCCTGTGTCTCAACTTGTTAAAATTGCCTTCAAAATTTTTAATGGCAGGGACCAGGTTCAGGAGAAAAAGGAACAATGGAGAATGAAGGAGGCTGCTCTGCTGGCAGGTGCCTTGACAGTGATGAGCCAGACCAAATTGAAGACTCCCACAAGGAACTCAGCAAAAGGTAGGCCCCAAGCCCCAAACTTCAACTCAAATGGGACACCCGATAGTGAAACCCTGCCAGTGTGTATGTTGCAAACAGGAGGAACACTGGAAAAGAGACTGTCTCCAGGCTCCCCATGCCTCAGACCACTGTGCTTTATTCTTTACCCCATAAATACTCGGAGCCCCTTGCATTCCAGGAGGTGGATTTGAGATTTTTTCTCCCATCTCCTTGCTTGGCTGTCTCTCTCTGCCACAAACCTCGGTGTCTCAGCATTTTGACTTGGTGAGAGTCAAGTAAAACGAAACTGGGTTGATAACATTTAGGGAAGTCTGAGTCCTGTGACTGTAAATGTTTTGTCCTAAATTAGGAAGCTATTTTCCCTGAGAAATGTCTTATCAGATTGTAATTTATTCTTGCGCTTTGCAGATACCTTCTTATACTTTTTCTCATAGTTGCAATTACCCATTACTTTGATACTGATGCATGACAGCCATCTTTACTTTCTTCTTTTCTTTCCTCTCTTTTGAAAAAAATTTGTATTTTATATCAGTATATTTGATTTACAATGTTGTGTTAGTTTCAGGTGTACAGAAAAGTGATTTAGTTATACATACACATAAATCTGTTTTTTCAGATTCTTTTCCCATAAAGGCTATTACAGAGTATTGAATATACTCCCCTGTGCTATACAGTAGGTCCTTACTATTATCTATTTTATATTTAGTAGTGTGGATATGTTAATCCCAACCTCCTAATTTATCCCCCCACCACCTTTCCCCTTTGGTAACCATAAGTTTGTTTTCTAAGTCTGTGAGTTTGTTTCTGTTTTGTGAATGAGTTCATTTGTACCGTTTTTTTTAAGATTCCACATATAAGGGATATCATGTGATATTTGTCTTCCTCTGTATGGCTTACTTCACTTAGTATAATAATTTCTGGGTCCATCCATGTTGCTGCAAATGGCATTATTTCATTCTTTTTTATGGCTGAGTAATAATCCATTGAATATATGTGACACATCTTCTTTATCCACTCATCTGTCAGTGGACATTTAGGTTGCTTCCATGTCTTCACTATTGTAAATAGTGCCGCAGTGAACATTGGGGTGCATGTATCTTTCTGAAGTATGGTTTTCTCCAGATGTACACCCAGGAGTGGGATTGCTGGATCAGATGGTAGCTCTATTTTTAGTTTTTTAAGGAACCTCCATACTGTTCTCCATAGTGACTGTACCAATTTACATTCCCATCAACAGTGTAGGAGGGTCCCTTTTCTCCACACCTTCTCCAGTATTTATTGTTTGTAGACTTTTGGATGGCCATTCTGACCGGTGTGAGGTGATACCTCATTGTAGTTTTGATTTGCATTTCTCTAATAATTAGCAACGTTGAGCATCTTTTCATGTGCTTTTTGGCTATCTGTATGTCTTCTTTGGGGAAATGTCTATTTAGATCTTCTGCCCATTTTTTGATTGGGTTGTTTTTTTTGATATTGAGCTGTATGAGATGTTTGTGTATTTTGGAGATTAATCCCTTGTCAGTTGCATCATTTGCAAATATTTTCTCCCATTCTGTGGGTTGTATTTTTGTTTTGTTTATGGTTTCCTTTGCTGTGCAAAGCTTTTAAGTTTAATTAGGTCCCATTTGTTTATTTTTGGTTTTATTTCCATTACTCTAAGAGGTGGATACAAAAAGATCTTGCTGCAATTTATGTCAGAGAGTGTTCTACCTATGTTTTCTTCTAAGAGTTTTATAGTATCTGATCTTACATTTAGGTCTTTAATCCATTTTGAGTTTATTTTTGTGTATGTTGTTAGAGAATGTTCTAATTTCATTCTTTTACATGTAGCTGTCCAGTTTTCCCAGCACCGCTTGTTGAAGAGACTGTCTTTTCTCCATTGTATAGTCTTGCCTCCTTTGTTGTGGATTAATTGGCCATGGGTGTGTGGGTTTATTTCTGGGCTTTCTATCCTGTTCCATTGATCTATAAGTCTGTCTTTGTGCCAGTACCATAGTGTCTTGATTACTGTAGCTTTGTAGTATAGTCTGAAGCTGGGGGGCTGATTCCTCTAGCTCTGTTTTTCTTTCTCAAGATTGTTTTGGCTATTCATGGGTCTTTTGTGTTTCCATACAAATTTTAAGATTTTTTATTCTAGATCTGCAAAAAATGCCATTGGTAATTTGATAGGGATTGCATTGAATCTATCACCCTGGGTAGCATAGTCATTTTGACAATATTAATTCTTCCAACCCAAGAACACGGTATATCTTTCCATCTGTTGTGTCATCTTCAGTTTCTTCCATCAGCGACTTATAGTTTTTGGAGTACAGGTCTTTTGCCTCCTTAGGTAAGTTTATTCCTAGGTATTGTATTCTTTTTGATGCGATGGTAAATGTGATTGTTTCCTTAATTTCTCTTTCTAATCTTTTATTTTTAGTGTGTAGAAATGCAGCAAATTTCTGTGTATTAATTTTGTATCCTGCAACTTTACTGAATTCATTGATTAGCCTTAGTAGTTTTCTGGTAGCATCTTTAGAATTTTCTATGTACATTATCATGTCATCTGCAAACAGTGACAGTTTTGATTCTTCTTTTCCAATTTGGATTCCTTTTCTTTCTTTTTCTTCTCTGATTGCTGTGGCTAGGACTTCCAAACCTACATTGAATAAAACTGGTGAGAGTGGACATCCTTGTCTTGCTACTGATCTTAGACGAAATGCTTTGTTTTTCACCATTGAGAATGATGTTAACTGTGGGTTTGTCATATATGGCCTTTACTATGTTGAGATAGGTTACCTCTAGGCCCACTTTCTGGAGCGTTTTTGTCATAAATCGGTGTTGGATTTTGTCAAAAGCTTTTTCTGCATTTATTGAGATGATCATATGGTTTTTATTCTTCAGTTTCTTAATGTGGTGTATCACACTGATTGATTTGCAAATATTGAAGAATATTTGCATCCTTGTGATGAGTTTGGGAGCATTCTTTCCTTTGCAGTTGTTTGAAATAGTTTGAGAAGGATAGATGCTAACTCTTCTTTAAATGTTTGCTAGAATTCATATGTGAAGCCATCTGGTCCTGGACTTTTTTGGGGAGTTTTTAAATCACAGTTTCAATTTCAGTGCTTGTGACTGGCCTGTTCATATTTTCTATTTCTTCCTGGTACCGTTTTGGGAGAATTACACCTTTCTAAAAATTTGTCCATTTCTTCTAGATTGTTCATTTTATTGGCATATAGTTGCTTGTAGTAGTCTTTTATGATCTTTTGTATTTCTGTGGTGTCCATTGTAACTTCTCCTTTTTCATTTCTACTTTTATTGATTTGAGCCCTTTCCCTGTTTTTCTTGATGAGTCTGGCTAAAGGTTTATCAATTTTGTTTATCTTTTCAAAGAGCTAGCTTTTCGTTTCACTGATAGTTTCTATTCTTTTCTTCATCTCTATTTCATTTATTTTCTCCCTGATCTTTATGATTTCTTTCCTTCTGCTAACTTTGGGTTTTGTTTGTTCTTCTTTCTCTAGTTGCTTTAGGTGTAAGGTTAGGCTGTTTGAGATTTCTTTTTTCCTGAAGTAAGATTGAATTGCTATAAACTTCACTTTTAGAACTACTTTTGCTGTGTCCCATAGGTTTTGGATCTTCGTGTTTTTGTTTTCATTTATTCCTAAGAATTTTTTGATTTCCTCTTTGATTTCTTCAGTGATCCATTGGTTGTTTAGTCGCATATTGTTTAGCCTCCCTGTGTTTGTTTTTTACAGTTTTTTCCCCTTGTAGTTGATTTCTAATCTCATAGTGTTATGGTCGAAAAGATGCTTGATACGATTTCAATTTTTAAAAATTTACCGATCCTTGATTTGTGACCCAAGGTGTGATCTATTCCTGAGAAGGAAGTGTATTCTGCTGCTTTCAGATGGAATGCTCTATAAATATCAATTAAGTCCATCTGATCTAATGTGTCATTTAAGGCCTGTGTTTTCTTATTGATATTCTGTCTGGATGATCTGCCCACTGATGTAAGTGGGGTGTTAAAGCCCCTCTCTATTATTGTGTTACTGTCGGTTTCTCCTTTTATGGCTGTTAGCATTTGCCTTATATATTGAGGTGCTCCTATGTTGGGTGCGTAAATATTTATAATTGTTATATCTTCTTCTTGATTGATTCCTTGATCATTATGTAGTGTCCTTCCTTGTCTCTTGTAATAGTCTTTATTTTAAAGTCTATTTTGTCTGACAGGAGTATTGCTACTCCAGCTTTCTTTTGATTTCCATTTGCATGGGATACATTTTTCTATCCCCTCACTTTCAGTCTGTATGTGTCCCTAGATCTGAAGTGGGTCTCTTGTAGACAGCATACATATGGGTCTTGTTTTTCTATCCATTTAGCCAGTCTATGTCTTTTGGTTGGAGCATTTAATTCATTTACATTTAAGGTAATTATTGATATGTATGTTCTTATTGCCGTTTTGTTATTGTTTTGGGATTGTTTTCATAGGTCTTTTTTCTTCCCTTCCTCTTTTGTTCTCTTCTCTTGTGATTTGATGACTGTCTTTAATGTTGTGTTTGGATTCCTGTTTCTTCTTTGTGTGTATATCTATTGTAGATTTTTGGTTTGCAGTTACCATGAGATTTTGATATAGCAGTCTACACAGTAAGTCCCCTACAACCTTCAAGTTGAGAACTTTCAAAGATGCAAACGTGCGTTTGTGTCTCCAGTCACGTAAGTTAGTTCACATGTCTGTTGTACATTGTCACGTGCATGCATCCTCTACAAGTAGTTGTGCTTTTGTGTATTTTATAGTCCTATAGCATTTGTTGTAAAGCTGGTTTGGTAGTGCTGAATTTTCTTAGCTTTTGCTTGTCTGTAAAAGTTTTAATTTCTCTGTCGAATCTGAATGAGATCCTTGCTGGGTAGAGTAATCTTGGTTGTAGGTTCTTCCCTTTCATCACCTTAAATATATCATGCCACTCCCTTCTGGCCTGCAGAGTTTCTGCTGAAAAATCAGCTGATAGCCTTATGGGGATTACCTTGTATGTTATTTGTTGCTTTTCCCTTGTTGCTTTCAATATTTTCTCCTTGTCTTTAATTTTTGTCAGTTAGATTAATAAGTGTCACGGTTGTTCCTCTTTGGTTTATCCTTTATGGGACTCTCTGTGCCTCCTGGACTTGGGTGACTATTTCCTTTCCCATGTTAGGAAGTTTTCAGCTATTATTTCATCAAATATTTTTTCAGACCCTTTCTGTCTTCTCCTTCTGGGACCCTTGTAATGGGAATGTTGGTGTGAGTAATGTTGTCCCAGAGGTCTCTTAAGCTGTCCTCATTTCTTTTCATTCTCTTTTCTTTATTCTGTTCTGTGGCAGTGATTTCCACCATTCTGTCTTCCAGCTCACTTATCCATTCTTCTGCCTCATTTATTCTGCCATTGATTCTTTCTAGTATATTTTTCATTTCAGTTATTGTATTGTTCATCTGCTTGTCCTTTAAATTTTCTAGGTTTTTGTTAAATATTTCTTGTATCTTCTCAATCTGTTTCTCCATTTTTTTTCTGAGATCTTGGATCATCTTTAACTATCATAACTCTGAGTTCTTTTTCACATAGATTGCATATCTCTGCTTCACTTTGTTGTTCTTCTGGAGTTTTTAATCTTGTTCTTTTGTCTGCAGTATATTCCTCTGCCATCTCATTTTGTCTAACTTTCTGTGTTTGTGGTCCCATAGGCTTCAGGATTGTAGTTCCTCTTTCTTCTGGTGTCTGCTCCCTGGTGCATGAGGCTAGTCTGAGTCTTGTGCAGGCTTCCTGGTGGAAGGGACTGGTGCCTGCCCACTGGTGGGTGGAGCTGGATCTCGTCCCTCTGGTGGGCAGGGCCATGTCAAAGATGTGCTGGCTGTGGGCTGAGGAAAGCTTTAAGCTGCCTGTCTGCTGATGGGTGGGGATGTTTTCCTGCCCTGTTGGTTGTCTGGCCTGTGGTGTCCCAGCCCTGGAACCTTTGGGCTGTTGGGTGGAGTTAGGTCTTGGTGTCAAATTGGTGGCCTCCAGGACAGCTCAATCCAGTGAATACTCAGTAACTCCACCACCAGTGCTCTTGTCCCTGTAGTGAGCCACAGCCACCCCCAGCTCCCCATGAGACCTTCCAAGACCAGCAGGTAGGTCTGTCCCAGGCTCCTATGAAGTCACTGCTTTTTCCCCTGGGTCCCAGTGTACATGAGACCTTGTGTGCGCCCTCCAAGAGTGGTGCTTCTGTTTCCCCCAGTCCTGTGGAGTTCCTGCTATCAAGCCCTGCTGGTCTTCAAAGCCAAATGCTCCCGGGGCTCCTCCTCCCGATACCAGACCCCCAGATCGGGGAGCCTGATGTGGGGCTCGGAACTCTCACTCCTGTGAGAGAACTGCGATATAATTATTTTCCAGTTTGTGGGTCACCCACCTGGCAGGTAAGGGATTTGATTGTATTGTAAATGTACCCCTCCTCCCCTACCATCTCATTGTGACTTCTTCTTTGTCTTTGGAAGAATATCTTTTTTGGTAGGTTCCAGTCCTTTCTTGTTGGTGGTGGTTCAGCAGTTAGTTTTGATTTTGGTGTCTTCATGAGTAGAGGTGAGCTCAGGTCCTTCTACTCTACCATCTTGTCCCAAAATTGACCAGAATCTTTACTTCCTTCTTGCCAAAGATTTGAGTAGTAAATCATAGGTGTTCTAGTACATATTTAAATCATTCTTATTTGAGAGTCGAAGAGATGATTAGAAAGTGTTTTAATGCTGCACTTATTAGAGCAATTCATAAACCCATGGTTATGGTTTGTCCCCACAAGGAGGGGCATATGGCATTGACAGACATCTTAAGTGTCTTCTTGTACTGTTGACCCAACTGAAATGTTCATGAACCTCATTTTTTACATTTAGAGTTATTTTTGCCCATATGAGAACATTAAGATTTACCAGGAGAATTCAAATACATGTTAGAGTAAGAAAATTAGTCCTTTGTGTGTGAAAACACTAAAGCTAAACTATGGTATTCCTTTGAACCTATAAACATTTTTTTTTAGAGACATGATGAAATCATGCAAAACAACATTGATACACTTAAGGGTTTGGTTTGCTGGATTTGTACTTAGTACTCATTTCAACAAGTATTGCAGAGTTGAAGAATGTAAATTCAAATTTCATAGGCTTAAATTGGATAGCCAGGTCTAGTTTTGGAACAATGTTTCATTTTTATGCCAAAAGCATAGAATGCTTTTACTAACTGCTAGCAGTTTACTAACTGCTAGTATTTTAAGACACAGAGAACAGTTCTGTGGATGGACAGAGGAAGAGACCCCTTACTCAGGCAGCTGGAAAATACATATATTAGCATACTGGGTTAAATAAAATGGACGAGAAGGTACTTACTACATGCCTGTCTCTTCACGGCTAATAAATTAGGAGCACGGCCATAGAATCCCAAACTTGAGACTTGGAGGACAGTTTGGCATTAAAAGTAAAATTGTGTAACTACTGAAAAGAGCTAAAAGAATCATATATATTATAAAAACTTTTTTCCAGGGCTGTGAAACAAAACTTAACTTGAACTGTAACTTCTATTTTGTCTATGTATCTTCATTACATATATAGGCATTTCCTGCTTAATGTTAGTAACCTGTGAAAATTAAAGTTTCTGTGTGAAAATGCTAAAAGAATTTATGATTCACTGCAGCCAAAATCCCCCAGCCACTTTCCTAGGAATACAATTAAAACACAATAAAATGATGCTGGAATGTAATATGCTTAAAACACCTCTTCTTGATCATCAGTGAGATTTCCTTAGTGTGCAGTAGTCTTTTCTGTTGTGATTGCTTACTCACATGGATTCCTTCTCTACAATTTGACACTTGCTCAATCTTATTTGTGACTCCGTATCACTAGGAGAAAACAAGAGCTAGTTGGCCATGGGAAACACTGTGGAAATGCATTCAGGACCAGCACAGGAGCTAGTGGTGGTCATACTAAATATGATGTGCCGGGCTTCTCAGTGTCAGTGATGTCCCAGTGCACATCCACTTGGTCAATAGTGTTTGTGCTCTTCAAACATCTATGATTCCAACTATTATATTTGGAATATAACTCAAGACTGTGCCAACATCATTTAAAATGCTGTATTGAATTGTGGGGATATGAATCTTTACTATATAAACATTAGTTGAAAAATGTTGAGATAGGTACATTCTATGATGCTGGGGTATTGTTTTAGCTTTCTAGTGCTGCTGCAACAAATTACCACAAACTTAAGTGGCTTCAAACAACATACATTTGTTATCTTACAGTGATATAGGTTAGAGGTTGACACAAGCTTCACTAAACTAAAATCAAGGTGTCCACAGTGTTGCATTCTGGAGGCGCTAGGCAAGAATAACCACACCTTGCCTTTTCCAGCTGATTGAGATTATCCACATTTCTTGGCTCCTGCTGTCTCCTCTTTTCTCCATCTTTTTTTTTTTTTTTTTTTTTTTTTGTGGTATGCGGGCCTCTCACTGTTGTGGCCTCTCCCATTGCGGAGCACAGGCTCTGGATGCGCAGGCTCAGCGGCCATGGCTCACGGGCCCAGCCACTCCGCGGCATGTGGGATCTTCCCGGACCAGGGCACGAACCCGTGTCCCCTGCATCGGCAGGCGGACTCTCAACCGCTGTGCCACCAGGGAAGCCCCCCTTTCTCCATCTTTAAAGCCACCAGTGGCAGGCAGTCTCATATCGCATCTGACTTCTGTAGTCACACATCCCCCTGACTCTCTTCTCCTGCTGCCTTTCCTTCCACTCTTGCAGTTACAGGGGGCCCATCTGGATAATTTCTATTTTAAAGCCAGCTGATTACCAACCTTAATTCCCCTTTGATATATATGGTAACATTCACAGGCTCTAGAGATTAGGACATGGACATTTTATCTATCTATCTATCTGAAGTATAATTGATTTACAATGTTGTGCTAATTTCTGCTGTACAGCAAAGTGACTCAGTTATACACATATATACATTCTTTTTTATATTCTTTTCCATTATGGTTTATCCCAGGAGATTGGATATGGTTCCTTGTGCTATACAGTAGGACCTTGTTGTTTATCCATTCTAAATATAATCGTTCACATCTACTAACCGCAAACTCCCAGTCTATCTCCCTCCCTACCTCCTTCCCCCTTGGCAACCACAAGTCTGTTCTCTATGTCTGTGAGTCTGTTTCTGTTTTGTAGATAGGTTCATTTGTGCCATATTTTAGATTCCACATATAAGTGATGTGATATATGGTATTTTTCTTTCTCTTTCTGAATTCACTTAGTATGATAATCTCTAGTTGCACCCGTGTTGCTGCAAATGGCATTATTTCATTTTTTTATAGCTGAGTAGTATTCCATTGTATATATGTACTACATCTTTATCCATTCCTCTGTTGATAGACATTTAGGTTGTTTCCATGTCTTGGCTATTGTGAACAGTGCTGCTATGAACATAGGGGTGCATGTATCTTTTTGAATTATAATTTTGTCTGGATGTATGCCCAGGACTGGGATTGCTAGATCATATGGTAATTTTATTTTTAGTTTTCTGAGGAAGCTCCATACTGTTTTCCATAGTGGCTGTACCAACTTGCATTCCCACCAACAGTGTAGGAAAGTTCCCTTTTCTCCACACCCTCTCCAGCATTTGTTATTTGTAGACTTTTTAACGATGGCCATTCTGGCTGCTATGAGATGGTACCTCATTGTAGTTTTGATTTGCATTTCTCCAATAATTAGTGATGTTGAGCATCTTTTCAGGTGTCTACTGGACACCTGTATGTCTTCTGTGGAGAAATGTCTGTTTAGGTCTTTTGCCCATTTTTCAGTTGGGTTGTTTGTTTTTTGTTGTTGAATTGTATGAGCTGTTTGTATATTTTGGAGATTAAGCCCTTTTTGATATCATCATTTGCAAATATTTTCTCCCATTTCGTAGGTTGTCTTTTCATTTTGTTCATGGTTTCCTATGCTGTGCAAAAGCTTTTATGTTTGATTAGGTCCCATTATTTTAGTTTTGTTTTTACTTCTGTTACCTTAGGAGACTGACCTAAGAAGACATTGGTATGATTTATGTTAGAGAATGCTTTGCCCATGTTCTCTTCTAGGAGTTTTCATGGTGTCATGTCTTATGTTTGTCTTTAAGCCATTTTGAGTTTATTTTTGTGCATGGTGTCAGGGTGTGTTCTAACTTCGTTGATTTACATCCAGCTGTCCAACTTTCCCAACCCCACTTGCTGAAGAGACTGTCTTTTTCCCATTTTATATTCTTGCCTCCTCTCTTGAAGATAAATTGACTGTAGGTGTGTGGGTTTATTTCTGGGCTCTCTATTCTTTTCCATTGATCTGTATGTCTGTTTTTGTACCAATATCACACTGTTTTGATTACTTTAGCTTTGTAGTATTGTCTGAAGTCGGGGAGGGTTATGCCCATGCTTTGTCTTTTTTTCCTCAGGATTGCTTTGGCAATTCTGGGTCTTTTATGGTTCCATATAAATTTTTGGATTATTTGTTCTAGTCCTGTGAAAAATGTCATAGCTAATTTGATAGGGATCACATTAAATCTGTAGATTGCTTTGAATAGTATGGGCATTTTAACAATATTAATTCTTCCAGTTGAAGATTATGGGATACCTTTCCCTTTCTTTGAATCCTCTTTAATTTCCTTTATTAATGTTTTGTAGTTCTCAGCATATAAGTCTTTCATATATATATATATATATATATATATGTATGTATATATATTGGGTGTGATTTTAAAAGACGTTGTTTTACATTCCTTTTCTGATAGTTCATTGTTAGTATAGAGAAATGCAACTGATTTCTGAATGTTAATCTTGTATCCCGCTACTTTGCTGAATTCATTTATCAGTTCTAGTAGTTTTTGTTTGGAGTCCTTAGGGTTTTCTATATATAGTATCATGTCATCTGCAAATAGTGTCCGTTTTACCTCTTTCCTTCCAATTTGGATACCTTTTATTTCTTTTTCTTGTCTGATTGCTGTGGCTAGAACTTCCAATACTATGTTGAAGAGAAGATGTGAGAATGGGCATCCTTGTCTTGTTCCAGATTTGAGCGGGAAGGCTTTCACCTTTTCACCATTGAGTATTGTGTTGGCTGTAGGTATGTCATAAATAGCTTTTACTATGTTGAGATATGTTCCATCTCTACCCACTTTGGTAAGAGTATTTACCATGAATGGATATTGAATTTTATCAAATTCTTTTTCTCCATCTGTTGAGATGATCATGTGGTTTTTGACTTTTCTTTTGTTAATATGGTGTATTACATTGATTTTTGTATGTCAAACCATCCTTGTGAACTTGGGATGAATCCTACTTGGTTGTGGTGTATGATCTTTTTTATGTGTTGTTGGATTTGGTTTGCTAATATTTTGTTGAATTTTTGTGTTTATATTCATCAAAGATATTGGCCTGTAATTTTCTTTTTCGGTGGTATCTTTGACTGGTCTTGGTATCAGGGTGATGGTTGCTTCATAGAATGTCTTTGGGAGTGTTCCCTTCTCTTAATCTTTTGAAAGAGTTTGAGAAGGATCAGTATAAGTTCTTCTTTGTATGTTTGGTAGAAATCACCTGTTAAACCATCTGGTCCTGGGCTTTTATTTATAGGGATTTTAAAAAATCTATTTCTTCTTGATTCAATTTTGGTGGGCTGTATGTTTCTAGAAAGTTGTCCATTTCTTCTCGGTTGTCATATTTCTTGCCATATAATTGTTCATAGTATTCTTATTTTTTTTGTATTTCTGCAGTATCAGTTGAGATTTCTCCTTTTTCGTTTCTTATTTTGTTTATTTGTGTTCTCTCTCTATTATTCTTGGTGAGCCTGGCAAGAGGTTTTTCAGTTTGTTTACCCTTTCAAAGAACTAGCTCTTGGTTTTATTGATTTTTTTTTCTATTTTTTAAATTTCTATTTTATTTATTGCCTCTCTGATCTTTATTATTTCCTTCCTTCTGCTGACTTTAGGTTTTATTTGTTCTTCTTTTTCTAATTCTTCTTTTTTGAATTTTATTTGATTTTTTATACAGCAGGTTCTTATTAGTTATCTATTTTATACATATTAGTGTATATATGTCAATCTTTTTCTAATTCTTTTAGGTGGTAGTTTATGTTGTCTATTTGAGATTTTTCTTCTTTTTGAGGTGGGTGTGTATCACTATGAACTTTCCTCTAAGAACCACTTTTGCTACATCCCATAGATTTTGTATTGTTGTGTTTTCACTGTCATGTGTCTCAAGGTATTTTTTAATTTCCTTTTTGATTTCCTAATTGACCCAGTAGTTTTTAGTAGCATGTTGTTTTGTCTTTATGTAATCATTTTTTTCTCATTTCTTTTCCTGTGGTTGATTTCTAGTTTCATGCTGTTGTGATCAGAGAAGATGCTTGACACACTTTCTATAATCTTAACTTTGTTGAGGTTAGTTTTGTGCCCTAGTATATGGTCAGTCCTAGAGAATGTTCCATGTGCACTTGAAAAGAATCTGTATTCTGGTTTTTTTGGATGTAATGTCCTGAAAATATCAATTAAGTCTAACTGTTCTATTGTATCATTCAGGATCTCTATTGCCGTATTGATTTTCTGTCTAGAAGATCTGTGCATTGACGTGAATGTGGTGTTAAAGACTCCTACTATTATTGTATTCCCATCAATGTCCCCCTTTCTGTCTGTTAGTATTTGTTTTATGTATTTGGGTGCTCCTATGTCAGGTGTATATGTGTTGATGAGTGTAAAATCCTCTTCTTGTATTGATCCTTTTATCATTATATAGTGTCCTTCTTTATCTTTCTTTAGGGCGTTTGTTTTAAAGTCTATTTTGTCTGATATGAGTATTGTGACTCCTGGTTTCTTGTCATTTCCATTTGCATGAAACGTCTTTTCGTATCCCCTCACTTTCGATCTATGTGTGTTCTTTCCCCTAAGGTGGGTCTCTCATAGGCAGCATATTGTACGTTCTTGTGTTTTTATCCAGTCTGCCACTCTGTCTTTTCTTTTTCCCCCAGATTTCTATATCTTTTTTTTCTTACATCTTTATTGGAGTATAATTGCTTTACAATGGTGTGTTAGTTTCTGCTTTATAACAAAGTGAATCAGTTATACATATACATATGAACCATATCTCTTCCCTCTTGTGTCTCCCTCCCTCCCACCCTCCCTATCCCACCCCTCTAGGTGGTCACAAAGCACCGAGCAGATCTCCCGGTGCTATGCGGCTGCTTCCCACTAGCTATCTATTTTACGTTTGGTAGTGTATATATGTCCATGCCACTCTCTCACTTCGTCCCAGCTTACCCTTCCCCCTCCCCATATACTCAAGTCCATTCTCTAGTAGGTCTGTGTCTTTATTCCCTTCTTGCCCCTAGGTTCTCCATGACATTTCTTTTTTTCTTAAATTCCATATATATGTGTTAGCATACGGTATTTGTCTTCCTCTTTCTGACTTAATTCACTCTGTATGACAGACTCTAGGTCCATCCACCTCATTACAAATAGCTCAATTTCATTTCTTTTTATGGCTGAGTAATATTCCATTGTATATATGTGCCACATCTTCTTTATCCATTCATCTGATGATGGACACTTAGGTTGTTTCCATCTCCTGGCTATTGTAAATGGAGCTGCAATGAACACTTTGGTACATGACTCTTCTTGAATTATGGTTTTCTCAGGGTATATGCCCACTAGTGGGATTGCTGGGTCATATGGTAGTTCTATTTGTAGTTTTTTAAGGAACCTCCATACTGTTCTCCATAGTGGCTGTACCAATTCACATTCCCACCAGCAGTGCAAGAGTGTTCCCTTTTCTCCACACCCTCTCCAGCATTTATTGTTTCTAGATTTTTTGATGATGGCCATTCTGACTGGTGTGAGATGATATATCATTGTAGTTTTGATTTGCATTTCTCTAATAATTAATGATGTTGAGCATTCTTTCATGTGTTTGTTGGCAGTCTGTATATCTTCTTTGGAGAAATGTCCATTTAGGTCTTCTGCCCATTTTTGGATTGGGTTGTTTGATTTTTTGTTATTGAGCTGCATGAGCTGCTTGTACATTTTGGAGATTAATCCTTTGTCAGTTGCTTCATTTGCAAATATTTTCTCCCATTCTGAGGGTTGTCTTTTCATCTTGTTTATGGTTTCCTTTGCTACGCAAAAGCTTTGAAGTTTCATTAGGTCCCATTTGTTTATTTTTGTTTTTATTTCCATTTCTCTAGGAGGTGGGTCAAAAAGGATCTTGCTGTGATTTATGTCATAGAGTGTTCTGCCTATGTTTTCCTCTAAGAGTTTGATAGTTTCTGGCCTTACATTTAGGTCTTTAATCCATTTTGAGCTTATTTTTCTGTATGGTGTTAGGGAGTGATTTAATCTCATACTTTTACATGTACCTGTCCAGTTTTCCCAGCACCATTTATTGAAGAGGCTGTTCTTTCTCCACTGTACATTCCTGCCTCCTTTATCAAAGATAAGGTGACCATATGTGCGTGGGTTTATCTCTGGGCTTTCTATCCTGTTCCCTTGATCTATCTTTCTGTTTTTGTGCCAGTACCATACTGTCTTGATTACTGTACCTTTGTAGCTACAAAGTCAGGGAACCTGATTCCTACAGCCCTGTTTTTCGTTCTCAAGATTGCTTTGGCTATTTGGGGTCTTTTGTATTTCCATACAAATTGTGAAATTTTTTGTTCTAGTTCTGTGAAAAGTGCCAGTGGTAGTTTGATAGGGATTGCATTGAATCTGTAGATTGCTTTGGGTAGTATAGTCATTTTCAAAATGTTGATTCTTCCAATCCAAGAACATGGTATATCTATTTGTATCATCTTTAATTTCTTTCATCAGTGTCTTATAATTTTCTGCATACAGGTCTTTTGTCTACTTAGGTAGGTTTATTCCTAGATATTTTATTCTTTTTGTTGCAATGGTAAATAGGAGTGTTTTCTTGATTTCACTTTCAGATTTTTTCATCATTAGTGTATAGGAATGCCAGAGATTTCTGTGCATTAATTTTGTATCCTGCTACTTTACCAAATTCATTGATTAGGTCTAGTAGTTTTCTGGTAGCATCTTTAGGATTCTCTACGTATAGTATCATGTCATCTGCAAACAGTGACAGCTTTACTTCTTCTTTTTCAATTTGGATTCCTTTTATTTCCTTTTCTTCTCTCATTGCTGTGGCTGAAACTTCCAAAACTATGTTGAATAAGAGTGGTGAGAGTAGGCAACCTTGTCTTGTTCCTGATCTTAGTGGAAATGCTTTCAGTTTTTCACCATTGAGGACGATGTTGGCTGTGGGTTTGTCATATATGGCCTTTATTATGTTGAGGAAAGTTCCCTCTATGCCTACTTTCTGCAGGGTGGTTATCATAAATGGGTGTTGAATTTTGTCGAAAGCTCTCTCTGCATCTATTGAGATGATCATATGGTTTTTCTCCTTCAGTTTGTTAATATGGTGTATCATGTTGATTGATTTGCGTATACTGAAGAATCCTTGAATTCCTGGAATAAACCCCACTTGATCATGGTGTATGATCCTTTTAATGTGCTGCTGGATTCTGTTTGCTAGTATTTTGTTAAGGATTTTTGCATCTATGTTCATCAGTGATATTGGCCTGTAGTTTTCTTTCTTTGTGACATCTTTGTCTGGTTTTGGTATCAGGGTGATGGTGGCCTCGTAGAATGAGTTTGGGAGTGTTCCTCCCTCTGCTATATTTTGGAAGATTTTGAGAAGGATAGGTGTTAGCTCTTCTCTAAATGTTTGATAGAATTCGCCTGTGAATCCATCTGGTCCTGAACTTTTGTTTGTTGGAAGATTTTTAATCACATTTTCAATTTCAGTGCTTGTGATTGGTCTGTTCATATTTTCTATTTCTTCCTGATTCAGCATTGGCAGGTTGTGCATTTCTAAGAATTTGTCCATTTCTTCCAGGTTGTCCATTTTATTGGCATAGAGTTGCTTGTAGTAATCTCTCATGATCTTTTGTATTTCTGCAGTGTCAGTTGTTACTTCTCCTTTTTCATTTCTAATTCTATTGATTTGAGTCTTCTCCCTTTTTTTCTTGATGAGTCTGGCTAATGGTTTATCAATTTTGTTTATCTTCTCAGAGAACCAGCTTTGAGTTTTATTGATCTTTGCTATCGTT
This sequence comes from Lagenorhynchus albirostris, assembly GCF_949774975.1. Classification (NCBI taxonomy): domain Eukaryota; kingdom Metazoa; phylum Chordata; class Mammalia; order Artiodactyla; family Delphinidae; genus Lagenorhynchus; species Lagenorhynchus albirostris. The sequence continues at coordinate 62,996,155 of NC_083107.1, forward strand.
TCCTTCATTTCTTTTTCATTTATTTCTGATCTGATCTTTATGATTTCTTTCCTTCTGCTAACTTGGGGTTTTTTTGCTCTCCTTTCTCTAATTGCTTTAGGTGCAAGGTTAGCTTGTTTATTCGAGATGTTTCCTGTTTCTTAAGGTAGGATTGTATTGCTATAAACTTCCCTCTTAGAACTGCTTTTGCTGCATCCCATAGGTTTTGGGTCATCATGTCTCCATTGTCATTTGTTTCCAGGTATTTTTTGATTTCCTCTTTGATTTCTTCAGTGATCACTTCGTTATTAAGTAGTGTATTGTTTAGCCTCCATGTGTTTGTATTTTTTACAGATTTTTCCTGTAATTGATATATAGTCTCATAGCATTGTGGTCGGAAAAGATACTTGATACAATTTCAATTTTCTTAAATTTACCAAGGCTTGATTTGTGACCCAAGATATGATCTATCCTGGAGAATGTTCCATGAGCACTTGAGAAAAATGTGTATTCTGTTGTTTTTGGATGGAATGTCCTATAAATATTAATTAAGTCCATCTTGTTTAATGTATCATTTAAAGCTTGTGTTTCCTTATTTATTTTCATTTTGGATGATCTGTCCAGTGGTGAAAGCGCGGTGTTAAAGTCCCCTACTATGAATGTGTTCCTGTCGATTTCCCCTTTTATGGCTGTTAGTATTTGCCTTATATATTGAGGTGCTCCTATGTTGGGTACATAAATATTTACAATTGTTATATCTTCTTCTTGGATTGATCCCTTGATCATTATGTAGTGTCCTTCTTTGTCTCTTCTAATAGTCTTTATTTTCAAGTCTATTTTGTCTGATATGAGAATTGCTACTCCAGCTTTCTTTTGGTTTCCATTTGCATGGAATATCTTTTTCCATCCCCTCATTTTCAGTCTGTATGTGTCTCTAGGTCTGAAGTGGGTCCCTTGTAGACAGCATATATATGGTTCTTGTTTTTGTATCCATTCAGCCAGTCTGTGTCTTTTGGTGGGAGCATTTAATCCATTTACATTTAAGGTAATTATCAATATGTATGTTCCTATTCCCATTTTCTAAATTGTTTTGAGTTTGTTATTGTAGGTCTTTTCCTTCTCTTGTGTTTCTTGCCTAGAGAAGATCCTTTAGCATTTGTTGTAAAGCTGGTTTGGTGGTGCTGAACTCTCTCAGCTTTTGCTTGTCTGTACAGGTTTTAATTTCTCCATCAAATCTGAATGAGATCCTTGCTGGGTAGAGTAACCTTGGTTGCAGGTTTTTCTCCTTCATTACTTTAAATATGTCCTGCCAGTCCCTTCTGGCGTGCAGAGTTTCTGATGAAAGATCAGCTGTTAACCTTATGGGGATTCCCTTGTGTGTTATTTGTTGTTTTTCCCTTGCTGCTTTTAATATGTTTTCTATGTATTTAATTTTTGATAGTTTGATTAATATGTGTCTTGGCTTGTTTCTCCTTGGATTTATCCTATTTGGAACTCTCTGTGCTTCCTGGACTTGATTAACTATTTCCTTTCCCATATTAGGGAAGTTTTCAACTATAATCTCTTCAAATATTTTCTCAGTCCCTTTCTTTTTCTCGTCTTCTTTTGGAACCCTTGTAATTCGAATGTTGGTGTGTTTAATGTTGTCCCAGAGGTTTCTGAGACTGTCCTCAGTTCTTTTCTTTCTTTTTTCTTTATTATACTCTGCAGTAGTTATTTCCACTATTTTATCTTCCAGGTCACTTATCCGTTCTTCTGCCTCAGTTATTCTGCTATTGATCCCTTCTAGAGTATTTTTAATTTCATTTATTGTGTTGTTCATCATTGTTTGTTTCATCTTTAGTTCTTCTAGGTCCTTGTTAAATATTTCTTGCATTTTCTCTATTCTATTTCCAAGATTTTGGATCATCTTTACTATCATTATTCTGAATTCTTTTTCATGTAGACTGCCTATTTCGTCTTCATTTGTTAGGTCTGGTGGGTTTTTATCTTGCTCCTTCATCTGCTGTGTGTTTTTCTGTCTTCTCATTTTGCTTATCTTACTGTGTTTGGGGTCTCCTTTTTGCAGGCTGTAGGTTCGTAGTTCCGTTGTTTTTGGTGTCTGTCCCCAGTGGCTGTAGTTGGTTCAGTGGGTTGTGTAGGCTTCCTGGTGGGGGGGACTAGTGCCTGTGTTCTGGTGGATGAGGATGGATCTTGTCTTTCTGATGGGCAGGTCCATGTCTGGTTGTGTGTTTTGGGGTGTCTGTGGACTTATTATGATTTTAGGCAGCTTCTCTGCTAATGGGTGGGGTTGTATTCCTGTCTTGCTAGCTGTTTGGCATAGGGTGTCCAGCACTGTAGCTTGCTGGTCATTGAGTGAAGCTGGGTGTTGTTGTTGAGATGGAGTTCTCTGGGAGATTTTCGCCATTTGATATTACGTGGAGCTGGGAGGTCTCTTGTGGACGAGTGTCCTGAAGTTGGCTCTCCCACCTCAGAGGCACAGCACTAACTCCTGGCTGCAGCACCAAGAACCTTTCATCCACACGGCTCAGAATAAAAGGGAGAAAAAGTAGAAAGAAAGAAAGAAAGAGGATAAAATAAAATAAAGTAAGGTAAATAAAATAAAGTTATTAAAATAAAAAAATAATTAAGAAAAAATCTTTTTAAAGTAAAAAAAAAAAAAACGGATGATAGAACCCTAGGACAAATGATGAAAGCAAAGCTATACAGACAAAATCTCACACAGAAGCATACACATACACACAAAAAGTGGAAAGGGGGAAAAAATAATAAATCTTGCTGTCAAAGTCCACCTCCTCAATTTGGGATAATTTGTTGTCAGTTCATGTATTCCACAGATGCAGGGTACATCAAGTTGATTGTGGAGATTTAATCTGCTGCTCCTGAGGCTGCTGGGAGAGATTTCCCTTTCTCTCCTTTGTTCGCACAGCTCCTGGGTTTCAGCTTTGGATTTGGCCCCACCTCTGCGTGTAGGTCACCGGAGGGCATCTGTTCTTCGCTCAGACAGGACAGGGTTAAAGGAGCCACTGATTCGGGGGCTCCGGCTCACTCAGGCCGGGGGGAGGGAGGGGTACGGAATGCAGGGCGAGCCTGTGGCAGCAGAGGCTGGCGTGACGTTGCACCAGCCTGAGGCGCGCCGTGCGTTCTCCCGGGGAAGTTGTCCCTGGATCACGGGACCCTGGCTGTGGCGGGCTGCACAGGCTCCCCGGAAGGGAGGTGTGGATAGTGACCTGTGCTCGCACACAGGCTTCTTGGTGGTGGCAGCAGCAGCCTTAGTGTCTCATGCACGTCTCTGGGGTCCGCACTGTTTGCCGTGGCCCACGCTCGTCTCTGGAACTCCTTTAAGCAGCACTCTTAATCCCCTCTCCTTGCGCACCAGGAAACAAAGAGGGAAGAAAAAGTCTCTTGCCTCTTTGGCAGGTCCAAACTTTTCCCCGGACTCCGCCCCGGCTAGCCGTGGTGCACTAACCCCTTCAGGCTGTGTTCACGCCGCCAGTCCTCTCCCTGCGATCCGACCGAAGTCCGAGCCTCAGCTCCCAGCCCAGCCCGCCCCGGTGGGTGAGCAGACAAGCCTCTCGGGCTGGTGAGTGCTGGTCAGCACCGATCCTCTGTGGGGGAATCTCTCTGCTTTGCCCTTCACACCCCTGTTGCTGCGCTCTCCTCCGTGGTTCCAAAGCTCCCCACTTCCGCCACCCGCAGTCTCCGCCCACGAAGGGGCTTCTAGTGTGTGGAAACCTTTCCTCCTTCACGGCTCCCTCCCACTGGTGCAGGTCCCATCCCTATTCTTTTGCCTCTGTTTATTCTTTTTTCTTTTGCCCTACCCAGGTACGTGGGGAGTTTCTTGCCTTTTGGGAGGTCTGAGGTCTTCTGCCAGCATTCAGTGGGTGTTCTGTAGGATTTGTTCCACGTGTAGTTGTATTTCCAATGTATCTGTGGGGAGGAAGGTGATCTCTGTGTCTTACTCTTCTGCCATCTTCCCCCTCTCCCCCACTCTGTGTTTTGATTGGAGCATTCAGTCCATTGACATTTAAGGTAATTATTAATACATCTGTATTTATTGCCATTTTAAACCTTGTTTTCCAGTCGATTCTATGTTTCTTCTTTGTGTCTTTTTCTTTTTATGGTTTGATGTTCCTTTTATGTTTGTGTCCTCTTCTTTTTGGCTTTTATGAATCTATTGTATGTTATTGATTTGTGGTTACCCTGTTTTTCAGGTATTTTGACTCCTTCCTATAACTGCTTGCTTTAGACTGATAGTTTTAGAATAGACATTGTAAGAAGAAAAAAAAATCTACATTTTCTTATTCTCCTTCCCCACATTTTGTGATTTTGATGTCCTTTTTTACATCTTCATGTTTATCCTTTTGCTGTTCCTTATGTTTATCATTGCTTTCACAAATAGGTTAGTTTTTCTTTTTGATCTGTAAACCGGCTTAAGTGATTTAATTTCCAATTGTGATTCCCTCTTTCCTATATCTTCTTCTTTTCTATTTAGGAAAGACCTTTGAATCTTTCTTTTAAGATAGGTTTAGTATTGCTGTATTCTTTTAGTTTTTGCTTATCTGAGAAATTCTTTTTTTTTTAATTTACTTTTATGGCTGTGTCAGGTCTTAGTTGTGGCATGCGGGATCTTTCGTTGTGGTGCACGGGCTCTTCATTGCAGTGCACAGGCTTCTCTCTGGTTGTGGCTTGCAGGTTTTCTCTTCTCTAGTTGTGGTGCGCAGGCTCCAGAGAGCGTGGGTTCTGTAGTTTGCGGCATGTGGGCTCTCTAGTTGAGAGGTGTGAACTCATTAGTTGTGGTGTGCGGGATTAATTGCCCCGCAGCATGTGGCATCTTAGTTTCCCAACCAGGGATCGGAACTTTGACCCCTGCATTGGAAGGCAGATTCTTTATACCACCAGGGAAGTCCCTGAGAAATTCCTTCTCTCCTCCTAAGTGATAATCTTGCAGGGTAGAGTATTCTAAGTTGCAGATTTTTCCCTTTCAAGACTTTGAATATATTTTGCCACTCCTTCTGGCCTGCAGCATTTCTGTAGAGAAATCAGCTGATAGCCCTATAGGGGGTTCCCTTGTAATTAGCTTCTTGCTGCCTTTAGAATCCTCTCTTTAACTTCTTCCAGTTTTATTATAGTATGTCTTGGTGTAGGACTGTTTGGGTTCATCTTGTTTGGGACCCTCTGTGCTTCCTGTATCTGGATATCTATTTCCTTCTTTAGGTTTGAGAAGTTTTCAGCCATAATTTATTCAAATACATTTTTAATCCCCTTTTCTCTTTCTTCTCTTTCTGAAATCCCTATTATGCATAGACTGGCAAGCTTTGTATTTTTTTATATTATATTGGTCATATTTATTATATTATTCCATAGGTCTCTTATATTGCTTTCATCTTTTTTCATTTGGCTGTCTCCTGTTCTGATTGGGTAATTTCCATCACTGTATTCTATCTTGCAGATCACTTATTCTTTCTTCTGCATTATGTACAGTACGTGCCCTACATACAAATGAGTTCTGTTCCAAGAGTGCATTCATCAAGTCTCATTTGTTCGTAAGTCCAACAAAGTTAGCCTAGGTACCCAACTAACACAATCGGCTATATAGTACTCTACTATAATAGGTTTATAATACTTTTCAAATAATACATAATAATGTATTTACAACTAATACATAAAAAATAAACACAAAAATAAAACATTTTTAATCTTACAGTACAGTACCTTGAGAAGTACAGTCGTACAGTACAAGAGCTGGCATACAGGGGCTGGTGTTGAGTGAACAGGCAAGAAGAGTTACTGACTGGAGGAGGGAGAGGAGGTGGGAGATGGTAGGATCATCAGCAATAGGAGATGGAGGGCAAGCTGCAATTTCACTCATGCCTGACGTTGATGGAACGCATGTTCACATCTTGGAAAGTTCGCAACTTGAAGGTTCGTATGTAGGGGACTTAATGTATTCATCCTGCTATTCATTGCCTTGAGCTCAGCTTCTGTCTTGGCAAATGAATTTTCTAATTTTTCTTGGCTCCACCTTAATTTCGAGTTCCTTTTTACAGTAATCTGCATTTCTGTTGACAGCCTTTCTTAATTCCTTCAGTATTTTCATTACCTCCTTTCTGAACTCGGTGTCTATTAGACTGAAGAGGTCTGTTTCATTGTTTGTTCCTTCAGGGGAATTCTCTTGGTCTTTTAAGTGGGAGTGGTTTCTCTGCTTCTTCATTTTGCTTATACTATATTTCTTACTCTGTGAGTTGAGAAGGAACAATTACTGTAATCTTGGAGGTCTGTTTATAAGCGGGAGTGTTCCTGTGTGGTTTGTGTGCATTTAATAATTTTTTGGTGTGAGAGCTGCTTTTAGTTTGGGTGTCTTTTTTCCTTACCGTGTGCTGGCCATTATCCCCTTGACGGGGTGTGCGGGTGCGTGGCCCGTGCAAGCTCCTGGGAAGGCAGGGACAGCGGTTGGTGCCCGGTCATAGGGCTCTCGGTGGTAGAGGACACGGACATTTTAGATGTACCATTCCTCCTATGGCAGATACTAAAATCCAAAGCCTGTCTTACAAGAAAATGTTAAATGGGGATATTTTCTGCTGAGTATGCCTATCCATAGTTTGTTTTTGAAAACTCAGATGCTCTTATTAAAAATGATTCTGAGGGATTTCCCCAGTGGTCCAGTGGTTGGGACTTCGCCTTTCAATGCAGGGGGTGCGGGATTGATCCCTGGTCAGGGAGCTGGGATTCCACATTCCTCACGGCCAAAAAGCCGAAACATGGAACAGACGCAATATTGTAACAAATTCAATAGAGCCTTCGAAAACGGTCCACATCAAAAAAGTCTTAAAAAAAAAAAAAGATTCTGAAATTCAGGTTAAATAACTGTATGACTGTGGATTTGTATTAAGTAAGGCTTGGAACATTGAAAGCTATTCTTCCTATGTTATGCATCTGTATTCATTTGCTAAAGGCTGTCGAAGTACCACAGACTGGGTGGCTTAAATTTATTTTTTTTTAATTCTGGAGGCTAGACGTTCAAGATCGAGGTATTATAGAATTTTCTTCTTAGGCCTCTCTCCTTGGCTTGTAGATGGCTGTTGGCCCCCTGTGCCTTCCCAGGATCTTCCTGTGTATGTCCTAATTTCATATAAGAGCACCAGTCCTATTGGATTAGGGCCCACCCCGGTGACCTTCTTCAACCTTAATTAGCTCATCTAAAAATACATAGTCTGAGGTACTGAGGGGACATGACTCAACATGAATTCCAGGGACACAATTCCACCCATAACAGTATCTAACAAATGTAATAATTAACCTGTAAAAGACTCTACATTCATAGAAGACCATTGATAGAGTGGGCTGGTCGGGAACAACTTGTGTGCACATGGTCATTGACATTACTCGGATGTAGAAATTTTCTAAAAAAATGGTGATTTATTTTGCTTTAACATACAATGGTAAATATATTGGGATCATCAAGTTTTAAAATTTGCTGGTCCTACTTTACACATTGTAACACTAATGTAAGCTCATTAGTTCTTCCATTTGTAGGAAAGGGATCCAATGAACACCTACCAGCAGCTTGGCTAAAAATGGACATTAAAATCAGATACCACATTGTAAATATAAAGTACTTTTCTCCAAATGTGTATAAAAGTTTTGAAACAATTAATCACTGCCTGCTCCACAGGACAATTTGGATTTTAAAAATGTTCCAGACCAGGAATAGCATAACCCTGTGTAACAATACTTACAATAGTTTAAACAATATTTTATCAAAGGCTTTTGCACTTGACATTTGAAAGAAACAGTAGCCAAGGAACTGCATAACCAAAAAATGAAAATTATATAAAATATTTCCACCACTATTTAAATGCCAGATTTAATCAAGCAATAGTAAAAAATATCAAAACAAAAAACATAATAATACAACCTTCTGTTTAAAATAATAGCACTGTTCTGCCTCTTTTCCACTGAATTTTACATATGAACAGACTATATATACTGTTTTTTTCAGAGAAATGTCCATTTGGTCTGTCACACAAGTCAGGCTCACACTGAATCCTTTCGCTTCTGAGGATATACAATTCCATGATGTTTCCATATTTCCAACATTCTGGGTCAAGTGAAATGTCTGAAGTATAATACATTTCTCTTTCTCCTTTACACAGTGCAGAGTATACAGGTTTAGGTTATGTAGCTTCACTTTTACTCCAGGTCACTGTCTTTTTCTAAATTCAAGGCGGTATTCAATGGAGTGCAGTAGTTTGGCTTGTCGGAAGGTACAAAGCCGGGCAGACACACACACTTATAGGAACCTTCGGTGTTGATACACTTGGCATTCTTGCAGAGAGACATCCGGTTGTTCAACTCATCACATTCGTTGACATCTGCAATAAGCCAAACCACGCAGGTTAGCAAGCTTCAACATTGCTCCAGGAGGAAATGCAATCTACACCCTACCTGAGGCATCCGGCCTGAACACAGCCTGGCTGTTCTGTGCTCTCCCCCCAGTAAACTGCAGTCTTTCCCATTATTGTCTTTCAATTACATGCAAGAGAAATACTACTTTATAGATCTTAAAAAGGTGATTATCCAGGAGGTTCTAGAATTTCTTTCCCTGTTTGTTACTTAACACAACAGGGACCATTTTGTCAGCTTGACTTTTTATAGTCAAACCTTCAGGAAGCTGGAACAACTATCCTACTTCTAAATTCCTCTCTGCACATGCCGAAGAACTGTTAGGTTGTCAAGAGAAATAAAGAGAGCCTCTGAGCAGCCTCTCTAAAGGTTTAAGTTACTTTCTTAGATTTCTTTCCACAGGAAAGAAAGGCTCTATGCACTTGAAACACCTTTAATAACCCAGGTTACCTTTTTTTTTTAGACCCACTTCAGATTGGGACTAACAAAATTGAAGTGGGGAGAAACTACACGACGGAGCAAATCAGCCACAAAAATAGAGGAAAAAAATGCTACAAGTCAAGGGTCATTTAGCAAGGAGGCCAGCAGGCTCAGGAACACATCCTCAATCACACGGTAAGGATAAACATATTTTTACTCTTCTCTTAAAAGTAAGAGGGAAGGCAACGTGAGAGTTATGAAAAGAACTTTCTCTAAAATGGAAGTTGTATTTTCTTTTTCATCTATATTCCCCTCTTGCTGGTGTCAGGTATTCAGGGAAAACATTTGCTGCAGAGTCAAAAGCTCAATTTAAAAGAGTCAAACTAATTACCCCAAACTTTCTGGCCTTTCCTCCATAGGTATGTACCATTTATATGAATTCTTAAATATCAACTTTTAAAAAAGTTGTGGTAAAATATATGGAACATAAAATTGACCATTTTAACCATTTTTGAGTGGAGAGTCCAGTGGCATTAAGTACCTTCACAGTTTTGTGTAATCGTCACCACTGTCCATCTCCAGAACTTTTCTCATCTTCCCAAACTGAAACTCTGCAAATCTTAAATGTACTAGATTGTCTGAGGTCCAGCCACAGGGCATTCAGGAAAAGAGTAATTTCCCATCAAATACATATGATTCTTACCAACACAGGTCATCTTGGCCATATCCAAGTGATACCCATCAAAGCAATCGCAGGTGTAACCTTCCTGCACCCTGACACAGCGCCCGTTTTCACAGCCGTTGAGGATGCCACATTCTTCAGCCTGCAACTCCTCAAAGCTATTTAAAAAACCTGGAAGGGAAAGGACAGGAGGCAAGTTACAAATTTTCAACCTCTTACACTGTTTTTTATGATCATTAAGGTTATGGTTCATCATACATACATATTTCCCATTCCTTAAAGATAGCATTAAAATTTAAGTGAATATATCCGTACACGATATTAAGCAAACTATTACCAATCTTGTGTAGGTTGTACAGATTAGCCCCACATCTTGAATTCTGTTGTTCTACACTAAAATCACATAAAATGATACAGCAAGTAGGGTATTTTTTTGCCCTTAATTATTAAAATTTTTTGTCTAAGATTTTAAATTTTCTGAGTTCTCAGTAGGGTAAATGTCAGAACATCTTTCAGGATAGAACCGATGGAACTCACTATGAGAGTAGACATTTGCTAAGATGCACAAGCATTGGAGGCAGTGCTCTTTCACGGGGAGTTCCCAGGAGCGGAGAAAAGCCAGGCTGGCCTTGCCATGTGAGGTCTGTTTGCTCTGGCTTTGGAATGAGCCTTACAAAAGGGCTCTTGGGGGATCAAAGGATAAAGGCAGTAAAAGGGACTCACAACATCCTGATAAACGAGAAATACATGTTTCTGTTTAGAAAACCAAAATTCTTTTAAAGAAACAAAGACGCTCTTGTTTGGCTCTTTTTTTTTTTTTTTAGATATCTTTAAACTGATTCGGAGCTAGAGTTTAGTAGTACAAAAACAATGTAGCCAGGCATCAAGAATATTTTCCTCTGTTTCTAGAAAGTTGTAAATCCACGGTGACCCAAACACACTGTTGATGTGGGGGTCTTATCCTCTCCCCCACCTTCTGAAGGCACCATGTATTTGCTTTTTTTTTTTTTATAAATTTGGTTTTGGCTGTGTTGGGTCTTCATTGCTGTGCAAGGTTTTCTGTAGTTGCAGCGAGTGTGGGCTACTCTTCGTTGCAGTGTGTGGGCTTCTCATTGCAGTGGCTTCTCTCGTTGCAGAGCATGGGCTCTAGCGCAGGCTTCAGCAGTTGTGGCTCATGGGCTCTAGAGCACAGGCTCAGTCATTGTGGCGCACAGGCTTAGTTGCTCTGCAGCATGTGGGATCTTCCTGGACCAGGGCTCGAACCTGTGTCCCCTGCATTGGCAGGCAGATTCTTAACCACTGCACCACCAGGGAAGCCCCACGTATTAGCTTTTAAGGGAAAAAAAAAAAAATCAACCTAGGGTCAGAACTCTACATCTGGCCTTTGAAGTAATTCTCCAGTCGAACTGCAGGGGGCAGCAAAATATCATTTCTTCTGCAGGGCTGTAAGGTCTAACAATGATTTTAAAAATTAAGTAATACATCTAAAAAGGAAAAAAAATACGACTGGGCATCAAGACTGTCAGCAGATCCTGAAGCCAGTTTGAGAAATATTGACAAGAAAGTCAATGGAAATATGGAAATATTTCAAAGTCCAGGTAACACAGCAAAGTCCATTTTAACTAGTAAAATTATGTCTATTATAGAAGTTAAAACATGAAATTAAAATTTGAAACTCCTACACACGCATTAATCAGACTCCCCAAAATACTTCTACAGGACTCTAAAACAACAGCAGTCAGCAAAGGACAGCCCGTGCTCTAAAGTGGGCCTGCTACCTATTTTTATAAATGAAGTTTACTGGAACACAGCCTCACCTATTTGCTAATATCTGTCTGTGGCTGCTTTCCTGATTCCAGAGCACAGTTGAGTAGCTACAAAAGAGACTATATAGCCTGCAAAGCCTACAAATTTTACTATCTGGCCATTTATAGAAAAAGTTGATCTCTGCTCTAGAAAATTCCAGTTTTAGAAATACTGCTCTAACTAAAGGTGACACCAGTCATTAGCCCAACTTTCTTCAACAGAGAGGCACAAGATGATGAATAATAAAGGGGGTGTGATTCAGCCTCTCTTTTACTATCTTACCTCATACGATTTTATGTCTGCAGTAGGGCCAGAAAGCCTTTGATCCTGGTCTAGGAAGGAGGAGCTATTTCTCTGCAACTTGTAAGAAATTTAAAGGCCGTTACATAGTCAAACCTGGGGGTCTTCGAACTGCATCTGCAACTTCCTACGTTGCTAAACAGGAAATTGACCTGATACCAACATGCTTATTTCTTAACATTTGTAGTGAATTTTAAAAGTTTTAAAGCAATGACAGCTTAAAAAAAAACTACATAAGCCAGAACATTTCACCATTAAAATTCCTGGCATCTGAACTATAATGCATTAGAGGCTGCACACGCAAGCCCTGGGATTGTGTCAGTTACATGTAGATTTACCCTGGTATTTTGGATTTATGGGGCAGGTATTTTCAATTTATGGAGCAGGCAAACTGTACTTTCTTGCAACTTTAATATTCTCCCCCTTTTTTTTTAAAGTAAATGTTTACTGACCTATAAATATATACACAGAAGTGTAGAAATCATAAGTGCACAGGCTTATAGCTGTCAATGTATTTAAGCACATTTCTTGAAGTAGTGCATGATTATTTGTGGTTGATTAAAAGAAAACCTAAGGCAGGGGTCCCCAAGCCCTGGGCTACAGACTGGTACTGGTCCATGGCCTGTTAGGAACTGGGCCACAGAGCAGGAGGTGAGCAGCGGGCAAGTGAGTGGCGCTTCATCTGCCGCTCCCCATTGCTTGCATTACTGCCTGAGCTCCACCTCCTGTTAGCATTATGGTGAGTTGTATAATTATTTCATTATATATTACAATGTAATAATAAAATGCACAATGAATGTAATGAGCTTGAATCATCCTGCAACCACGCCCCCCCCCATCTGTGGAAAAATTGTCTTCCACAAAATCGGTCCCTGGTGCCAAAAAGGTTGGGGACCACTGATCTAAGGTGTTTGTTAGGATAGTGGTTACCCTGAGGGGGTGGGAGGGTGGCTGGGAAAAGGGAACCAGGGGTCCTTCTGGATGCTGGCAATGCTCTAGATCCGCTCAGGTCTAGAAGACCCAACCCAGCTGATTTAATAGAATGCTGTTTTCACGTAAATTTTAAAGCAGTTTTAATTTGGCTGAAGGATCAATATACTGCATACTTTAAAAAACAAAAGGAGGGGAGGGAAGGGAAAGGAGGAAAACACTCTTTGGCTCAGAACTGAAGTAGCTCCAGAGGCAGCCACAAAGCTTGTGTTGCTCCTTAGGACCCAGGTCACAGCTAGTTTGCTTTGTGCACAGGTGAAAGGTCCCAAAGAAAGAAGAGCATTGCTGTATTTTATAATTTCAGCAGTGTCCCCAAAGTCCTAACCCCAACTACCTGGTCTGCAGGGATTCTGTCTTGAAAATCTGGAGCAGCTTCACTTGCTGCAATGAGGCCCCCTATGTAGGATGTGGAACAGGCACCTGGACGCCACTGCTCTAGTCCCATTCTTGAAGGCAGACAACCCATTATCTACTGATATTTCAATCTGTACCATCCCATTTTTCAGACTTCACATAATTAGTCTGTATGTGAAAGCTCTGGTCTCTCCCACAGACATATTTAGCTTGTGTGGCTTCATTATCCGGGACACTCTGGTTGTACATTTAGGCATTTACTTTCTAAATGGGAACAGGATTCACACATACGCACTCCACCTCCCATTTGAAAAGTCTGCTCACAAATCCAGGAAAAGCATCACACATCCTTTCTTACTTAATAAACCCCCTCACAAGTGAATTCTAGAGATTAATCTCTGACCAGGAGAGCAATCGTTTTATCTCCCATTCTAAGAGAATGGACTTGAGGACATGGGGAGGGGGAAGGGTAAACTGGGATGAAATGAGAGAGAGGCATTGACATATATACACTACCAAATGTAAGTAGATAGCTAGTGGGAAGCAGCTGCATAGCACAGGGTGATCAGCTCAGTGCTATGTGACCATCTAGAGAGGTGGGATAGAGAGGTGGGATAGGGAGGGTGGGAGGGAGACCAAGAGGGAAGGGGATATTGGGATATATGTATACGTATAGCTGATTCACTTTGTTATACAGCAGAAACTAACACAACAACATTGTAAAGCAACTACAATAAAGATGTTAAAAAAAATCAACTCAGTACAGTTAATATTTACCATTTCCTTGTATGAAAAAAGACTGTAATATAATAACCAAGCTATCAAGAAAACTGACCCTTAAACTAGGCCACCACTTCATGGGTAAAAAAATGATTTTGTCATGGAAGTTATAACAAATAAGATTTTCTTTAAAGAAAATAAACGTCCCAAAGCAATCTACAGATTCAATGCAATCCCTATCAAATTACCAATGGCATTTTTTGCAGAACTAGAGCAAAAAATCTTGAAATTTGTATGGAGACACAAAAGACCCCGAATAGCCAAAGCAGTCTTGAGGGAAAAAAGCAGAGCTGGAGGAATCAGAGTCCCTGACTTCGGACTATACTACAAAGCTACAGTAATCGGACAATATGGTACTGGCTCAAAAACAGAAATATAGATTAATGGAACAAGATAGAAAGCCCAGAGATAAACCCACACACCTATGGTCAGCTAATCTATGACAAAGGAGGCAAGGATACACAGGACAGTCTCTTCAATAAATGGTGCTGGGAAAACTGGACAGCTACATGGAAAAGAATGAAATTAGAACACTCCCTAACACCATACACAAAAATAAACTCAAAATGGATTCGAGACCTAAATGTAAGACTAGATGCTATAAAGCTCTTAGAGGAAAACATAGGAAGAACACTCTTTGACATAAATCACAGCAAGATATTTTTTGATCCACCTCCTAGAGCAATGGAAATAAAAACAAAAATAAACAAGACCTAATGAAACTTCAAAGCTTTTACACAGCAAAGGAAACCATAAACAAGACGAAAAGACAGCCCTCAGAATGGGAGAAAATATTTGCAAATGAAGCAACGGACAAAGGATTAATCTCCCAAATATATAAACAGCTAATGCAGCTCAATATTAAAAAAACAAACAACCCAATCCAAAAATGGGCAGAAGACCTAAATAGACCTTTCTCCAAAGACACACAGATGGCCAAGAAGCACATGAAAAGCTGCTCAACATCACTAATTGAGAAATGCAAATCAAAACTACAATGAGGTATCACCTCACACCAGTTAGAATGGACATCATCAGAAAATCTACAAACAACAAATGCTAGAGAGGGTGTGGAGAAAAGGGAACCCTCTTGCACTGTTGGTGGGAATGTAAATTGATACAGCCACTATGGAGAACAGTATGGAGGTTCCTTAAAAAGCTAAAAATAGAATTCCCATATGATCCAGCAATCCCACTACTGGACATATACCCAGAGAAAACCATAATTCAAAAAGACACATGCACCCCAATGTTCACTGCAGCACTATTTACAATAGCCAGGTCATGGAAGCAACCTAAATGCCCATCAACAGACAAATGGATAAAGAAGATGTGGTACATATATACAATGGAATATTACTCAGCTATAAAAAGGAATGAAATTGGGTCATTTGTTGAGACGTGGATGGATCTAGAGACTGTCATACAGAGTGAAGTAAGTCAGAAAGAGAAAAATATCATATATTAACACATATATTTGGAACCTAGAAAAATGGTACAGATGAACTGGTTTGCAGGGCAGAAAGAGAGACACAGATGTAGAGAATAAATGTATGGACACCAAGGGGGGAAAGCGGTGGGGGGGCGGGTTGGGGTGGTGGTGTGATGCATGGGAGATTGGGATTGACATGTATACCCTGATGTGTGTCAAACTGATGACTAATAAGAACCTGCTGTATAAAAAAATAAATAGGGCTTCCCTGGTGGCACAGTGGGTGGAAATCTGCCTGCCAATGCAGGGGACACGGGTTCGATCCCTGGCCCGGGAAGATTCCCACATGCCGCGGAGCAACTAAGCCCATGTGCCACGACTACTGAGCCTGCGCTCTAGAGCCTGTGCTCTGCAGCAGGAGAGGCCACGAGAATGAGAAGCCCGTGCACCACCTGCTGCAACTAGAGAAAGCCTGTGCACAGAACAAAGACCCAACATAGCCAAAAATAAAAACAAATAAATTTATAAAAATAAATAAATAAAAATTCAAAAAATAAATAAATAAAATAAACGTAATAGCATTCCCACCAGTGAGACTCATAATCTGATCTGGTGGTTCTCAAACTTGAGTGTACGTAGGGCTTACGCAGAGGGCTGGTGAAGCCGATTGGTGGGTCTCACCCCAGTATCTGATTCAGCAGGCCTACAGCATAGCTCGCAAATTTGCATTTCTTACAAGTTCTCAGGGACTACATTTTGAGAACCACTGACTAAACTTCAGAACCACAGTTTAGTTCCAAAGTAACTAAAAAGGTTGCTTACGGTCCTGAATGAAGTAGGGATCAGCTTCGGGAGCGTACTGTTCACTGAAGTCGACCAAGGCATCCTGTCCATATGGCTGCCGGCGTCCCGTGACGGGGATGTTACACAGCTGGGCATAGTCATCTAAGAAGGAAATGACAATGAACGTGACACACCATCGCTGTTTGCTCGCACCTGGATGCACCCCGTCACCGCGTGCCCCATCTCCCACACACACCCCTCATCCTGAAACATCTCAATATTCCTTATGGGTGCTCTATTCATCCACATACAATTCATGCTGTACAGCATAATTAAGATTCTGAATAGCAGACCCAACACAGTAGCTGAACAGTTGGTAGAATGTATCCCAGGAGAGTAAAGGACTGAAAACATGAGCCATCGGAGAGTGCTGCAAGCCTTTTGGAAGAATGGCTTTATCTGAACCCATCAGGTGTTTTCATCAAAACATTTAAAGCGTATAGAGTAGTCATTCATACAGAGATGAACTTTTCCACTCAATAGAGAAAAAAGTGCATCTCTGGTGATCCAAAAATGAGACACAACCAAATGAAGATGCAACTAAGTACCATTTGAATTTAGTCCCTACTATTATACTTCTCTACTGAAGACCTGGTCCCTTATGAATAACATTATAGCAGTGATGATGATGATCTCATCATAACAGTAATAGTGACGTAATGGTACTAGTAACAATAGCTAAGAGTTGTATAATGTTGGCTCTGTGCCAGATCCTGTTTTAAGCACTTAATACACATTAATTCAGTAAAATATTTACACCACCCTATGAAAAGCTACTATTACCTCCATTTTACCAATGGGAAGTAGAAGCATGGAGTGGCTAAATGACAACTGGTATGAGGCAGCACCACACTTGAACTCAATCATGCAGCTGAAGGGTGTACACTTAACATTCTTCCTCTCCTACATCTACCTTAGCTCCTTTGTAATTCTTGTCTTTGCCTCTTCTGCACCTTAGCTAAATTCATCTGCAGTTACCACTTCTTGAGGCCACATTCCCATTCCCATGGCCATCTGACTTAACTCCCCCTTTAGTCCTCCTCACAGGACCCACCTATAGCACATGGGATCTTGGTTCTCCACACGTTCGGGGATGATTGTGCTTTCAGTGCATTTCACGGCCTCGGGCTCTTACCCATACTTTGGAGCAGAGTTATTTAGAAGGTCTAGAGAGGAAAGCTTTAGAAGAGATATCTTCATGCTCTGAATGCACATTTTATAGAAAATATACTGCCTGAGGATTCATCTAGCAGTTGGTGAAACAACATCTCTGCCGGAACTGAGCGCTGCAGGTCAGCCGGCCCCAGGACCGGCTGGACACTCAGGGCAGCCACACCAGGCAGCAGCCACACTTGCCTGGACCACAGATTGAAGGAGTTTTCCTCTACTTTAGTTCCTTCTGTAACAAAACTAAAGAAAAGCACTGAGGCAAGCGTGTGAACTCTCAAGGCTTTCTTCCATCACCTTCCTCTTAAAGGAGTCAAAGGTGTGTGTGAGCTATGTGTGTGTCTGCGCATGCATGCACGTGCACACACCCGCACATTCTCCCCTAAAGTGCAAAACGGGAGCGTAAAAGCAGAAAAGACCCTGAACCCCTAGACAGGGTAGGATCATGGTTGCCCCTTCCTAAAATTCTTCTTGTGGGAAGCATTCCAGGAATGGCGCACACCCCCATCCCAGACATCGCCGAGCACTTCCTCACGAAACCACTTCATGAGAAATATTAATTTCATTAAGGAAATAGCTAAACCTGGAAAAAGACCGTTGACTCACAAAAATAAAGCTTCAAACAAAGAGAACACAAATGGTTGTCAGTTCTGCTTCAGGTTTGAAAGAGAAGAATTAAGGATTTCCCTGCAAAGGCAAGATCGCAGAAATGTTTACAAGTTTCACACACTGAGGTCATTTTCTCTCATGACTTTTTTTTTTTTTTTTTTTTTTTTTTGCGGTACGCGGGCCTCTCACTGTTGTGGCCTCTCCCGTTGCGGAGCACAGGCTCCGGACGCGCAGGCTCAGCGGCCATGCCTCACGGGCCCAGCCACTCCGCGGCATGTGGGATCCTCCCAGACCGGGGCACGAACCCGTGTCCCCTGCATCGGCAGGCGGACTCTCAACCACTGCGCCACCAGGGAAGCCCTCTCATGACTTTTTATATATATTTGTTGTACATCTGAAAGGGAGACAACATTTTGTATCCAGGCAACAGTTGTGATCCAGAGTGGATATTAAAAAAAATTAATTCATGCTCTTATTTTGCAAACCTAAGTCCAGAGGTGGCTGAGCAGCATACGCTCCTCTTCAGCATCTCGCTCTCAAGTCCCGGGCCCATGGCTTTTCCCCAGACCATGCCTCTTCCACCAAGAAATGACCTGGTCTCCACCCTCCAAGCTCTCACCGTCTAACATCACAAAAGGAAGGGATCAAATGGGAGAGGAGTGGAGGAGGAATGGACTTCTGTTCCTGTGTGATGTTTAGGGACAGCTTCCTAGAAAAGGAACACTTGACCTGAAACTAAGTAGATGAGAAGGATTTACTTAATAGAAGATATTTGGGATTCTAAAAAGAGTTTACCCAAAGGCATCACAAAAGCAAACTGTAAGCTGTGTTTGGGGACTACCAAGTAGTTCCTAAGAAAGGCTTTGGACGTGACCCAGGCCGTAAAGGGAAGCAGAGGAGAGTAATGGGCGGGGGACCCTCTGCGGTTTGCTGCATCTTCCTTCCCCTCCCTTCATCCCTGGACATGCATTTTTCTCAAGTTTCTAGAGCTTACTGTCCTTTGCTGCTTCACTTTATCTAACACGTTACCAATCCAAACTTCAAGATTTTTGGTCAGTTATCAAAACATCATTTCTATATTAAATGTACTACTCTCTTTTGTATTTGAAGATGTGCTACAGTCCCATCAACACCAGGACATGCATTTTGAGTTATTTTTCTGGGAGCATGATGGGTCTATCCTAATCCATCCATGCTGCCTCTCCCATTGCACACATCTGCTCTCATTCTTGGCCAGGGTCGAGGGTGAAATGAGCACGGGATAATGAAAAGAATATGGGCTTCGGAGGCAGAAGCCGGGGCTCAAGTCCTGACTGTACCACTTACTTTCCAGCGTAGCAACTGTGGGCAAGCCTCAGTTTTCACATCTGTCACATGGGGATAATTCCTGTTTGCCTCTCTGTTACTGGTGTATTAAAAAATGAGATGATGTTATGGAACTGTTCATAAATTTTGAAGCACCAAGAAAATGGAGGTTACAATTTTTTTTAAGGTAAAATCACTCATGTCCCTGCTGAACACCTGGAAATAAATGAGGATTTGCAAAGACGGTATCAGAATGATTGATATAACATAGTGTTAGCAAAACTTTAAACGTAGCTGTCAATGGGCAAAGACCTGTACAATAAATTAAGAGCAATGAAAGCACAGTCTCCAGATGTTTTTAGATATTGTTTCAAGATCTGAAATTTTTAAATAGATGGAGGAAAACTCCAACTCAGTAAACAGAGAAAGATGTCTTCATCTCAAAAATTATTGACTGCCTGGGCAAATTTAATCACTTGATCAGACAGTGATAAGGTATCAGCAACAACACATTATAACACTAGATCAACAAAACTCAAAATACAGGGGGAAAAACTGATGTGCAGCAGTTGTTAGTATATGCTCGACCCCTTTAGAAATGCCTTGAGTAGCCAGTAGGTTTCTCATCATCTTTTAAGGCAACAACTGGAATATCGTGGAGTTTTCTAGTGAATCCTGGGTGAGGCGTCTCCTCCAGGATCTGGGCACATGCACCTTTCTAACATGTGCTGGATCTCTGAGCAACCCAAGCCACCCCAGAGCTCACTGAGCTTGGCAGCGCTTGGCCTTGGTTATCCCTAGGGCTGGGTCACGGCTATAGTCCAGCTGGGGAGGCAGTGAGTTGTGGTTGGCTGAGGCTGTGGAGCTGGGAATAGCAGACCCCTGAACTGTTGCCACAGCTCCCGATGGCGGCCCATGAGAATCTCTTGGCTGCCACTTCATCCAGCTCAACACGTCGAGATGAACACATTTTTTTGTCCCTAGAGTTGTTTTCCTTCTGCAAGACACTCCTTACTTAAGCAAGTTGACAACAATTAAGCACCTAGTTGTCTGGGGCTTGGTGCAAAGGAAGAGCTCTGCTTAGCAGGGCTTGTACTTTGTGAGGCAAATGCCCTTTCTGGGACACAATGTGTCCGTCCAGGATCTAGCCAAATATGAATGTGAAATGAACAGGAAGTAGAAATATTCACACCTCAAAGTCCCCCCACTCATGGCACTCCTCACCTCTGCAGGCACAAATGCTAAGCTCTTGATCAAAGCTATGAAAGACACACATGGGATGGTGTGGGCTGCCATCACTTACGTGGTCTAAACAAGATCCAGGCCATGGATCACGCTCAGTTCCCTGCCATGGCAGATTCACATGACAGATGGTACTGCTTTGATTTTAATACTAAATTGAAAAAAAAGTTTAAAAATTGCCCCCCTGGAGCCAAGAGGTCTGGGGCCCCCGCTGTCAGCAGCAATGGGAAGCACATTATCATATCCTGGCAGGAAATCTCCTTCCTTATGACAGACACATCTGTAGGGCTGGTCTGGACAGTCACACATCACAATGCCAATCAGGCATGTGAGGAAACTGGGAGGTGAAGTCTGACTGAGGCAGATTAAATTCAGCTGCTTTTAGAAATGATGAAGAGGCTGCATTTTGTTCTCCACACATCAGGGATGAAAACCCAGTGCTCTAAAGTTTGAAGTGCATGATTTTCAAAAAAAGGAGAAGGACCAATTCATATGCATAAGGAAAAACGGGTCATATTTTACTGAAACTTCTAGATCAGGTGTTTTTCCTACAGGCCTCCACATGTACTATTAATTGATGATGGTGTTTGGAAAACATACACACCAGGAAACGGAGGAAGGAGACAGGGAGAATGGAACGAATATTTACCTGAGCGCATGCTGAGCCAGTAGTATAATTGGCACTTTTCTTTGAAATTAGCAAAAGCTATGGAATTAGAAAAATGTTGACCATTTACAGAACATACCGTCCAGTACTGATGACAGAAGAAGGAACGTAAGAGAGAGGATTCTACTGCTGATGCCACACCCTGTGGAACTGGACATGTGTTTAGGTGTCTGTCTGCTTATGCTTATTCTCAGAGAGTACACTCTTATCCACAGTGCCTGGTGAGCAGGTAGTAAACCTGCTTTCCTGATGTTAAAACTTGCTGAGTGGTGAGAGAAAATTAGGTATCCGAAAAAGCAGCAGTCCCCAACCTTTGTGGCACCAGGGACAGGTTTCGTGGAAGACAATTTTTCCACGGACTGGGGGGAGGTTCAGGTGGTGATGCGAGCGATGGGGAGCGGCAGATGAAGCTTCGCTCGCTCATCCGCCGCTCGCCTCCTGCTGTGCGGCCCGGTACCAGTCCGCGGCCTGGGGGTTGGGGACCCCTGCTAAAAAGAGAAGCACCCAGAGTCAAAAGCCCGGGGTTCTAGTCCTACTGCTTCCTATTCTTCGGACTAGATACCCTCCTTTGAGCTGTGTCTATTGCACAGGATTATGGTACTGTGCCTTAGCAGCATTAAAGGCAGTGCATTGCTCCATTCAGTGATTGACTCACTCATCCAACCAGAGGCTGAGAATATTACAGGCAGTGTGGAGTTTGGGAGAGAGAGAGAGGAAGGATAAAATGACAGTACACTGACATGTGCAATAGTGCTTGAAGAAGAGGTAATGCCTAGAGTCAGCCAGGAAGAGCTGGGGAAGCCTTCACTTTGGAGATGAGCATCTACAGGAAGGGGGTCAGCCAGGTGAAGCAGAGGAGGGAAGGTAACTCAGAGTCATAGGCATATATAATAGATCAGAAAGTCTTAGGGAAATGAAAGGACCCCATAAACGCTGCCTACTACCGATCCCTGCTAAAGAACAATCGAAAAAAGGAAAGTTGGTGAACATGCACTATTAAGCTCCTGTGTGCTAGGCGCTGTGTACCTTTGCACACACTTTTCCCTTTAAATCTCAGAATCCTATGAAATAACTGTAATTAGCTCCTTTTGTTTCCGGTAAGGAAGCTAAGGTTTATAGCATAACTGTCCTAGCTTAGTTGAAGGATTGACTCTGTTGGTCTATCTGCAAAACCATGCTCTTTCAATTCCACAGCTGCCCTTCTGAAACCCTTAGAAGAAAATTATTAAATACATTCCCTAGACTGTAAGTATCAGGTAAGTACTTAGTTCAGAAATAAGCATTTCTGACTAAAATTCCAGGGAGAGTAATAACCGTGAATGCTGGTGAGCTCAGCCCCACCAGGGTCAGCTTTATCATTAGCAGGATTTATATTTATTGAATTTGCTCAATTTATTAGGTGGAAGAGATCAAATTGCTTAATGTTCAATTAAATTGTACTTGTCGAGGAGAGGGAAGTAATGAAGTCTAGTCTCAGCAGGGTTTACATTCTGTGGGACGCCTGTAAATGTTAATGCTCTAAGGAAACTCACAGGCTGTAGACCAATCAAGTTCCCTCACCCCCAACCTTCACCTAATGCTGCCCCTTCCAAGTTCAGTCACTCCCAGCATCTTCCATCACACTGCTGTTTACGTAGCCAGACTATAACTGGAGAGAGAGATTTGTTGGGTGTGAATGCCAAAACAATGGAGGTTCCATTTAGAAATCCATTTCTAAAACCTGGATTCAAAATTTATAGACTTGTAACAGCATTAAATTATGCCACACATAAAAACCTTAAAATAATGATTGATAACATGAATTTCTCAGGAAGGACTGCATGAAAGGTTTCCCCTATTTCTAAGTAAACAGGGCTTTAGAAATAAAACATTAAGTCTTGCATTCAGCCAATCTCAGAGGAAATTAGGAATGAAGTAACTTCTAATATTCGATAAGAGACAAGACTGGACAATGCAATGAACAGGCAAATACGAGGAAAGTTCAACATGTTAATTTTCTAAGCTGACCTGCTTCGTATTTTTCCAACTGGAAGGACAGATAAACTGTTTCATTTCCTGCTTTCCTACTCATTAAGTACTACTCTGAAGTGACAATCTGAGAAGTCAACAATTAGGTAAAATAAATATTATATGGAAGGAATACATTTTGTTTTTTCTATTATGTTTTTTGCATTAATCAAGTAAGAATTATTTTAAAATTTGAGCTACACATGTGCTTAAGATTAAAGAGGATGTTGTACAACATACGGAATATACTAAATGCCACTGAATTATTCACTATAAAATGCTTAACTTTGTCATGTGAATTTAACCCCAATTAAAGAACAAGTCAAGAGAAACAAAAAAATGTATTCTTTAAAGTCTGGTATTCATCTAACCTTTCTACTTTTAATTGGTAAAATGAGAAAACAAGACTAGTTGATCTCTAAGGTCCTTTCCAGCTTACATATTCTACAATTCTAAGCAGACATTTTTACTATTAGGCTGCAAAATATTGGGAAGACAATCTGTCACTGAAACTTGTGGGCTATAATATGAGATTATCACCACCAGATGGCGCTACTGTCTTCAGGTGATGCTCACACGGGTGTTTCCAGACGACTGACAATCATGGAATTGAATGCACTGTAAGTAATCATGGACAGTCTAACCTCATTCATTTTCCTGCTGAGGAAACGGAGGTCCAGAGAAATTTAATGATATTTCAAAGGTCAAGTCAGGTTAAATTTTCAAAATATTGTTTTCTTTTAATAAAACTAAATTATTAAAATCTAAGGGTAAAAATAATTGTATCTTAAGTTTTGAAGCTGTTCAAAACTCTCTTGATGAATATTCAGAAGTATAGACCTCAAGGTCATGAAATAAAGATGTACTACTGGATCGTCATTTGAAAAGCAAGTTCTAGGTAATTAATGCAATATTAAAGTACTGCTAAACATAATTAATAGATTATTCATAAATATGTATCCCATTTAATTATAGGAAATAAGCTAAAGCTGCAAAGCAAAACTGAACTGTTTTAAGATCTGTAACTCTGTTTTATGATTTGCTCATATATTGCTATTTATCTTAATCTGAAGTAACTCCCTTCTTACCTTCCCCTCCGGATCTATTCAGAATCAGATACAGTCCTAGTAACTCTTCCCTCTGGCAATGATTTATTTGGCTACCTTGGTAGGCACTGAAAGATTATGAT
Source organism: Lagenorhynchus albirostris (assembly GCF_949774975.1). Classification (NCBI taxonomy): domain Eukaryota; kingdom Metazoa; phylum Chordata; class Mammalia; order Artiodactyla; family Delphinidae; genus Lagenorhynchus; species Lagenorhynchus albirostris. The sequence goes on from NC_083107.1 coordinate 63,020,333, forward strand.
GTGAATGGTAACTTCTAGGGTTGAACAGTGCACAACCAACACAACTGTTCATAACAGCTCTGCTTGCCACTGAGACTTGAAGCTCAGAAGGAAGCATAAAAGAAGGCCTTGTTGTGCCTGGAAGCCTTCCAATGAGCTAATCTTTTGTAATTTGCTTCTTAAGACACTGGCTACTGATGTTGAGCAAAATAATTATCATCCTAGTTTCTGCTCCTTGCAGATTTATGCCAACATGCTTCCTAAGCACTTCCTAGATGCTTTCCTCACAGTCATAAGAGGTACAATCTGTCTGCTGCATGAAGGGAGAGGAGATAAAATTTCCCTCACCCTTCCTCTGCCAGGCATGCCTGCTCTAGCCATGAGGTCAGCATATCAAAGACATGGGCAGCCAGTGGCTTTTCTCCAGCCATAGTTGTCTTACAAAGTCAATTAGGAAAAGGTCAAAATAAATACAACATTATTTGATTTCAAAACCTCAAACACAGAACAGGGCTTTAAGCAATTACATACAGTGATATTTTTCATAGTCCCACTCAGCACAGTTCATTTTCTTAGAGTACATTTCAACTATCAATGAAGAGAAAAAAATCCTATCAGCAAAATTTCTTTAAAATACATGAAAGTAAAATTTCCACTAAAAAGAAAATCAACAACAAAAAGGCATTTCTAGAAAATCAAATGCCTATTCATAATGTCTGATTTCAAGGTAGAAAGTTTAAACTGCTAAAAATTTGACTGCTTGTTAGTGAAAAATAAAAGTGCTGCTTTTTGTGATCTGATGGTTCATTTTACCTGCATATCTTAATTTCTCTACTTTGGCTTTACATTAGAAAGATTCTAATAGATAGGTATGATTATAATAATAATGCAAGTTATTCTCTAGTCAGAATATTTTCAATAACAGAGCATGGCCAAATACCTTCTCAGCACTTCAATGTAGTATAGCTATTAAGAAAATAAGCCTTGAATAAAATTGATACCCCAACCCCGAATAGCCAAAGCAATCTTGAGAAAGAAAAACAGGGCTGTAGGAATCAGGCTCCCTGACTTCAGACTATACTACAAAGCTACAGTAATCAAGACAGTTTGGCACTGGCACAAAAACAGAAAGATAGATCAATGGAACAGGATAGAAAGCCCAGAGATAAACCCACGCACATATGGTCACCTTATCTTTGATAAAGGAGGCAGGAATGTACAGTGGAGAAAGGACAGCCTCTTCAATAAGTGGTGCTGGGAAAACTGGACAGGTACATGTAAAAATATGAGATTAGATCACTCCCTAACACCATACAGAAAAATAAGCTCAAAATGGATTAAAGACCTAAATGTAAGGCCAGAAACTATCAAACTCTTAGAGGAAAACATAGGCAGAACACTCTATGACATAAATCACAGCAAGATCCTTTTTGACCCACCTCCTAGAGGAATGGAAATAAAAACAAAAATAAACAAATGGGACCTAATGAAACTTCAAAGCTTTTGCGTAGCAAAGGAAACCATAAACAAGATGAAAAGACAACCCTCAGAATGGGAGAAAATATTTGCAAATGAAGCAACTGACAAAGGATTAATCTCCAAAATTTATAAGCAGCTCATGCAGCTCAATAATAAAAAAACAAACAACCCAATCCAAAAATGGGCAGAAGACCTAAATAGACATTTCTCCAAAGAAGATATACAGACTGCCAACAAACACATGAAAGAATGCTCAACATCATTAATTATTAGAGAAATGCAAATCACAACTATAATGAGATATCATCTCCCACCAGTCAGAATGGCCATCATCAAAAAATCTAGAAACAATAAATGCTGGAGAGGGTGTGGAGAAAAGGGAACACTCTTGCACTGCTGGTGGGAATGTAAATTGATACAGCCACTGTGGAGAACAGTATGGAGGTTCCTTAAAAAACTACAAATAGAACTACCATATGACCCAGCAATCCCACTACTGGGCATATACCCTGAGAAAACCATAATTCAAAAAGAGTCATGTACCAAAATGTTCATTGCAGCTCTATTTACAATAGCCCGGAGATGGAAACAACCTAAGTGCCCATCATCGGATGAATGGATAAAGAAGATGTGGCCCATATATACAATGGAATATTACTCAGCCATAAAAAGAAACGAAATTGAGCTATTTGTAATGAGGTGAGTCTGTCATACAGGGTGAAGTAAGTCAGAAAGAGAAAGACAAATACCGTATGCTAACACATATATATGGAATTTAAGAAAAAAAATGTCATGAAGAACCTAGGCGTAAGACAGGAATAAAGACACAGACCTACTAGAGAATGGACTTGAGGATATGGGGAGGGGAAGGGTAAGCTGTGACAAAGTGAGAGAGTGGCATGGACATATATACACTACCAAACGTAAGGTAGATAGCTAGTGGGAAGCAGCCGCATAGCACAGGGAGATCAACTCAGTGCTTTGTGACCACCTAGAGAGGTGGGATAGGGAGGGTGGGAGGGAGGGAGACACAAGAGGGAAGAGATATGGGAACATATGTATATGTATAACTGATTCACTTTGTTATAAAGCAGAAACTAACACACCATTGTAAAGCAATTATACTCCAATAAAGATGTAATAAAAAAACTTATTTCCAACAGCAACAAAAATAAAAATAAAACTGATACCCCAAAGTCCAAATCGTACACAAACTAAAATTTCAGAAGTGTTCTTATCACCAACTTTCCATCTTTCCATCAAATTCCCCTCACATTTAGCTGTTCTATAATAGTTGTCGAGGCCACTGAGACAGCTTCAACCAGCGTGCTGGTCCTTCCCAGCTGGCATCCCAAACCCTCGCTGACTCACACCAACTCCAGGGAATTGGGTTTGGGAACTGCAGCCCAGTTCCAGGACACTCCTCCCAAGTTCTGTCACCAACAGTTTAGCAGGAAATGGAGTAAGTTTTCCCCTTTATGAGAGTTTTTAAAATTTTCCTTTTTAGCTTTCCTTACCCTGAGACAAATCATGTTTCCTAATATGACTGCAATATGATCATAACCTGAACATGGCTTACTTGCCCATTACTTTCTCTTCCTTTAAAGCACCTGCCCCAAACAATGTTGTTTTAAGAATCCACATTTGGCTTCATTTCTAGTGTTCTTCCTCTCATGCAGTCCCTCTTTTTGTGCCTGGCCTTTGTATCATTCATTCCTGTTTATTCACTCCCTTCCACAAGTCCAATATCTCTTTCCTGGTTTTCCCTGACCTGCCATAAAAGCCCTGTCCAGCCGGGGGTCCTGATTGAGTGTTCAGGATCCCACCTCCTCCCTGCCCTTTTCCAGTGTATATCTGGGGAAGGAGAAGAACGACATTTCACTCCCAACTGAAAATAAAGACCTTTGCTTAAGTGTGTGTTTGTACAGGATGGTAGTGGGAGCTGGAGAAGCTCTACAAAATGGAAATATTTTCTTTAACTGGTTCTCAACCTTTTTTTCAATCCCAGTTGTGATGGCTAATATCATGTGTCAACTAGGTTAGGCCACGGAGTGCCCAGATGAAGTTGGTCAAACATTATTTTGGGTGTTTCTGGATGGGGTTAACATTTACATTGGTGGATCTGAGTAAATCAAATTACCCTCCATAATGTGAGTGGGCCTCCTTCAATGGGTTGATGGCTTGATTAGAACAGAAAGACTGGCCCTCCTATGAGAAAGAGAATTCCACTGCCCACTGCCCAACTGCCTTTGGACTTCAGACGTCATCTACAAAACTGGCTCTTTCTGGCTGACGGCTTTTGACCTGGAACCTCGGCTTTCTTTGGGCCTCCACAACATCAGGCCACCCTAGAGATTTTGAATTTACCAGCTTCTATAATCACATGAGCCAATTCCTTAAAATGAATCAGTGACTCAATCCATCAATCAATCAATCTTTCTCTCTTTCTCTCTCTCCTATTGGTTCTGTTTTTCTGGAGAACCCTGAATATTGCCCCAAACCTTCTTTACTGGGTCAGGGGAAGTTTGTCATTTGTGTGGTAGAGAATTTCAATAAGGTGAGCACATACCTTTAGCAGAAGGTACCTGATTCTTGAAGGGAGTTATGTGTAGTTAGAGAAAAGCTTTTATTAATTTTATCTGCCCTATTATTCCCTTGAGAGTCACTGCAATGGAAGGTATTGCTTATAAAAACAGTACACATTAGGAACACGTGGGGTCCCCTGTTAACATGGAAACAATAGAATGTGCTCCGCATGTCACACATGGCTACTTAGACTCACACTGTGCGTATACACATCCCATGTCCTGGTCTTAATTCTCTAATAACTGACAATCACAGTCATGAATTTTTCTACCCAGTAACCTTAGCTGGCCTAAGATGATAATTCTGCTACACAGTTAATGACATACATTAAGTTTAGAATATTAATACTTTACTGTGAAAGTTTCAGAGTAAGGGTTTTTTTGTTGTTGTTATTTAATATGTCTATAATGTTTAAGAGAACCATATACTAGATAATCTGATGGGCCTTGTGATTTCAATTTGAAATATCTAGGATTTTATATTACATGAGAATTCACAGAACTGTATTAGGTCAGTAAGTATTTAGATTCATTAGGGAATTCAATTTGTTGCATTTTAAGTTTGATTTATTAGATTGATAAGAGCCGCTTAAATACCTAAGAAGAAAATGCTTATTAGGATTGGAGGCTGCCCTTTCAGGTATATAAAATGCATGAGATAAAATCAAATACATAAAATTTATAAATCAGAGGCCAAAGTGTTAGAGACTCAATTAACAGAGTTTTGATATAGAAATAACTCTCAAGGAAAGTTTAATCTGTTCCTTGAGCTATATAAACATTAATCACAAAATAAAACTTGATCTTATTTTATATAAAAATATTGGACTTATAAACAGAAGGACAAAATGTTTACGTTGAACTTAAATTCTTAGGTAAGTCCAGGTTTTAACACTGATAAATTGGATACACGGAATGTTCGTTTAAAACCCAACCCTGAATGGTCTTTTCCAGGCACAAGGCCTCCTCAGACATTATATAATAACTCACGCTGGTAGCCTGGGAGCCTCGAGCGGCACAGAAGCAGCAGGGTCTCTCAGCGGCTGCAGAGATTATCTGGCTCTGCGTTAGTCCCCAAACCCTCACCTGCCCCTCATCGTCTTTGACTCTTGCTTACTTTCAAAGAGACTTCTAGCACTGTATAGTGAGGTAACAATGGGGAATAATCATTAGCTCAACTCATCTCCTGGAACAAGATTTGATCTATGATCATCGCTAACACCTACGAAGCATTTACTGTATGCCAAGCATCTAACATGTGTTAGCACATTTTTAACCCTCAAACAATCCTCAGGAAGATGTTGCTACTACCATTTTACAAGTGAGGAAACTAACGTAATGACCACATTTAATACCAAGGCTCTATGTGCATAATTCACTACTAAATTTTATTTTGCAATAAGCCTTTTATAGTGAGAAAAGTACTTTCACCCTTTTCGGGAAAATAAGGGGTAGCCTTCTAAATAAATACAAAGAATCTTTTCAATAAGAAACAATATAAATTGCTTACTTGTCCTTCCATATGGTATCCAATTCAGTCTAGTTCCACGGATACCAAGAATTCTGTCCCAAAGAACTGGACCACTTACCTCTGAGAGTATTCTCTCTGTATATACAGTGTACACATATGGTGGCCACTCAAATTAGGAGGCCTTTTATATCTTTCCAGTTTGGTTTACATTCTCCACTATAGCTTATTAATAGCTGCACTTGCTTTGATCATAATAATCAGGATCTATGATCACAATGATAAATGCTTTCATACTTACAGAGTATTAATTACCATAACCTCAAAAGAGTTCTCAACTTCGCATATAGGAAACTGAAGCAACTCGCCCAGTGCAATTGACAGAAGCAGTGCCAAAAGCAGAATGAGATCCCTGGACTGCCCACACCAAAGGCGGTGACCACTCACTGTGCCTCACATGTAGGATGTTCCAGAGTTGTTATTAACATTCTTTGGAAACATAGTTCTTGGAAAAGCCTTTAAACTGTGACTGCTGAAAGGCCTTTTGCAACCACTGCCCAATTACAATATTTTTTCAAGTTTAGTCCACGAGTCAAATCCCTGTCTTCCTTCACACCTCCAAGGGTATTATGAAATTTCTTACACTCAGATCTTTGGGAACAGGTAAGAGCCATGCACAGACAGGAAAGAAATCACAAGCTTAACTATTCAAAAACAGATTCCAGATTCTTTCACTCTTGCAAAACCATATGAAAAGACGGGGTAGATAAGTTACTAGGAAGTATTAAAAAATAGTGTGTCACAGGAGATGATGAATTTATTACATAAGGATGTTATCTGTACATTTGAACGAGCAACGTTGAGGAATGAACTTCTAATTTAGCGGTACAACATAATTTTATATCATGTCAGTTCTACAGAATTTTACATTTCCTGTAAATACAGACTGTACGTCTGCTCCAAAATTTATTGCCTAGATGTTGCCTTGTAGGTGGTTCAAGTAAAAAATGAAATGAAGGAATACGTAGATAATTTAACTGAAACTGAAGACAGGCAAACTATAAGTAATTTAGACTGCATTTCAGACACGGTTCTTACTAACTGTACCTTGCATATAATAGTTTACTAAATATGTTGTTATTTGACTTTTTAAAAAATAAGAATTAGACATAAATCTATATTATGATCTATAGGATTCTTTACTGACAGAATTGATTTCAATTTTTTCTTATGCCGTAATGATTGTATTTTTCTTCCTGGCACTCAAGGACAAGGATAATCTCTATTCCCACAACCAGAGTTTTCTTATCAAATCTATCTATATATCTATATTTTTGAATTGCTCTCTGAGCAAAACTGAGAGGACCGATGCCTCCACATTTTGATTGACAGCAGCGTTTCACAAAAAATTTTAAGCATTTGCCAATTTCTTTTGTGGCACTTCAGTTTCCTTGGAGATTTTTTTTTTTTTAACCCCACTGTGACCTTTCTATGCCTGACCTGCACCTAGTACTTCAGAGGTTAAAACACCTGTGGTGCAGTACACTGTATCAACCAAGAGGTGGCAATCTCTCAACACACTAAGTCTCCCCTCGAAATTTCTTCTACGTTTTAGATCAAGACTTTATCAATTCTTTATGTTCAGTTCACAATAAGTCTAATTATTTTAATAATTTACTTAACAGAAGTCTAATTATTTTAACAAGATAACCACAGACACTGGGATCCCTGGGTACTTTAGATTCCAGTGTTCAAATGTGTTTAATTTTCTTTCATTTGCAGGTCAATAGGTTTTTATTTCCATGAGATAATAGCACCCTACATATCTTGTAACCCATAGGTACATTCTTCCAGAAAATTTTGAGTTTATACTTTTAAGAGTAGCAATAAATAAAAACATTAAAAGTTCATTTTATCTGTGTGCTAGGCATCACCAACAGTTTAATTCACTGAGGATTACTGACTTGCTTTAATCCATTAATTCATCAAGTATGTATTGTTATCTATTACGGCCACCGTGTGCTCGACTCTGATACAGAGTCTAAGTTGGCTAAGCTTACTGACTGGCTCTAAGGCTGTAGAGTTTCTCTCTAAGCACACAACGCATGAGGAAATTGAAAAAAAATCTCATCTTTAACTTTTCACTTTGTTACTTTTATGTTCTAAGTGATACTATTTATCTAAGATGTGCTTTGAGACCTTGGGGAGACAGGGACTGGGGTAACGCTAAAGTGGTTGATAGCACGGATGCCTAGATTTGAATCTGCCACTTCCTGGTATCTGACCACGGATGGTAATCTTGTGTGTCTCAGTTCCTCTCCCCGCAAAAGGAGGTAATTCTATACTTACCTCATAGGATGGCTTGGAGAATTAAATATCTTAATTGATGGTAAGCCTCTTGAACGGTGCCTGGCATTGTGTTATACACGTGTCGGCTACCATCATTTTTTTACTCAGGTGGAGACCCAGAAAAACCAAGCTACATAAAACTCATATTCAATAAACTCCAGATTTGAGGGTTCATGACTTCCTTCTAGCACGGCACTGAAAATTTCCAGAAAGATCAAACAATGACCACCCTTTCTCATTCAAAATATGGACACAGTGGTTTGTCTTTCCTGACTTGGTTTTTCGAATAGCTTTTTCTCTCAGAGGCTGGCCATGATATCGTGATAAAGAACCCAAATTTGATGGTCCTCCCAAAGCAGTTCAGCCACTCCCCCCAAACCAAGGGAAAAAAAAATTTTAAGAACAGGCAGAATTAGAGGGTATTGAGAGGGGCAGGAGAAGAAGAGGATGCTGGGGCAGGAATAAGAGAAACTCCAGGGCTTCCCTGGTGGCGCAGTGGTTGAGAGTCCGCCTGCCGATGCAGGGGACATGGGTTCGTGCCCTGCTCGGGGAAGATCCCACATGCCACGGAGCGGCTGGGCCCGTGAGCCATGGCCACTGAGCCTGCGCGTCCGGAGCCTGTGCTCTGCAACGGGAGAGGCCACAGCAGTGAGAGGCCCACGTACCCCCCCCACACACACACAAAAGGAGGCTGAGGAGGGGGAGGATGTCAGGACACGACCACTTCAGCAAACTCACTGCCGGGCCGCCCTCAACCATCTGAAACCTCCTAATGCCTGGTGTCTGGCCTCCCAGACTTTAGCTGAGGATTAAAATGGGAGCCCCAAGCAGCTCCAGAAATGTACTGAATGGTACAACTAGGCAATTCTTCTCATGTAAAGTTACCCTGACACAATCCATCAGCCTCCACTCACTCACCCTGCATGTGGTACCAGTCTGCACCTGGTACCAATCTGCAAGTTGCCATCTAACTTCAGAGAACACTATTTCAGGAGCCACTCCTACCTCCTCCAACTACCAGTATTCTCAGATGCAGTTGCTGCCTTAGTGAGAATTAGTGCCCATAACCTATTGGACCAGAAGTGTGAAAGCCTGTTTGGGAGCCAAAGCTTTACTTTACACTGCACTTTAATGCTCAAAGCTGATGACAAGCACTGCGATTTATTACTTAAATTCCTCCAGCACTGTTTCCATCAGTAACTAATTGTTCCCCAAAGCAGTGCTGCATTCCTAGGGAAACTGGAAGGTTCAGTGCCTGACAGGCTGGAATTCATCCAGTGCTCTTATTAACAAATAGACAATATGGTCCTTTCTCAACTATCATGTATTCCTGAAGAGCAACATTTAAAAGGCTCAATGGCAGAATGAGCAAATCAGTTTTAAAGTTCACACATTCTCTGCTTCCTCTAAAAATTAATAACGGCATTAAAGTCGGTTTTAACAAAATCCGGCTGAATGCTGCTACGTGTCTCTAGAACCTTGCTAGTGTGGTCTGAAGACCAGCAGCAGCATTGCATTGGGACTTAAGAATGCAGAATCCTGCCCACCCACCTCCACCTAGAAACCAGAATCTTTTTTTTTTTAATAACATCACCAGGTAATTAACATGCCCATTAATGTTTATGAAGCAGTGGTCTAGAAGAGAAAGTTTTATATGAGGACAATTATTTCTGCATTTGTCTATCCTTAATTTCTTAATTCATGTTCAGATGCTATTAGGTAAGTGTGTTTTTCATAAGAACCTTAGATTTCAGTTACATTTGAAAATGCATTTGATCTGACTCACCCGGCAGTAGTAGCATTAGGTGCTACAACCTTCTAATGCTTACTACGTGTCAAGCACTATGCTAAGTGTTCATGTATTAACTGATTCTTACAACAACCCTGTGAGGCAGGTGATATTAGTTTCGTGTGAGGAAACTAGGGCACAGAGAGACAGAGGAACAAGGCTGTGTAGATAGAAAGTTGCCAAACCAGGATTCCCACCCAGGCAACCTGGCTCCAGAGTCCATGTGCTAACCCCTCTGCTCTGGGTCTTGTTGCTTGCTATACTCGGGCAGAAACATGCTCAATGGGAGATGGTTTGGTGTAGATATGACCAGAACATCAGGTACCAATCAAGGAAATGCCAGCTAATCACAGGGCCTCTGGAAAAATTGCTTAACTTTGCCGTGGGCTTCTCCCTGGATTCAGGGTAGAGTATCCCTAAGTCTAGCTCAAGGCCCATAATTTCAGGAGTATAAAAGAAATACTCCTTCTGGGATGTCTAACTACTTCCTACACTCCAACAGAAACAGAATAGTGTTTTTCAATATGTGTTTCCTGGAACCCTGGGGTCCTTCACAGATACCTCGAGAGCCTAACTAGTTGTTCTCCCTACCAGTAGCTCCAGCAGCTTTGAAGTTAATGAATTTATATATGTTGGAAGTTAAAATAATAATTCAGTTGACAAAAGACTACCTTTTTCTAAAAAAATAAAAGACTGAAAATCACTGATTTTTGAGGATTTGGCTGATTGTAGACTAGTGATTCTTTTTGGAAAATTTATCACCAGTACTGTGCATATATAAGCTAGAAAGAGCGCAGCAAAGATACTAAGCTTTTTTTTTTTTTAATTTGGCACGTGGTACCACTATTCCCTCGTACCCCATACTTTCCTAAAAATATTATACAGTATATATTTGTTCACATGGATTTGTCTGAAGTTACATTTAAAATTTTGTTTTGTAAAGCCTCAGTTAAAGATAACTGATGCAATATTCTAAAATTCATTTCTAACACCAAAATAACTTGAATATTCTTTTAAAAACTTAGTCAATTAGATTTGATTTGCAAAGGCAACTAGCTCATCAGATTTTCATTCAGTAAATACTTAATATCACAGCATCAGGACAGGGACAGAATAAAATGAAAATACATGCAGAACCTTTCATAAAGAAGTTTCCAAAACCCAAATGTTGGGGTTGTGGACAGAATACGCACAACGCTCCTACAAATCAGCAAGAAAAAGACACAAAGTCCAACCAAAGAAATGAGCAAAGGATATAATTCACTGACAAAGGAATACAAATCATCTATAAACAAGGAAAAGATGCTCCACTTCCCTAGAAATAGGGAGACGCATATAAGATACCCTTCTTACCCACAGGATAACAATTTTAAAGGCTGAGAATATCTAGTGGTAAAAGGGTATTAGAAAAGGCATTTCAAACACTGTCAATGTGAGTGTAAATCTGTCCTGTATTTTTTGGAGAGTAATATAGTATAGTATTTTCATTTGTAGGAATTTTCTTATCAAGACACTTCCACAGCTATATATAAGATACATATGTGAAGGTTCACTGCAGCATTGTTTATAATAGGAAAATCAAGACTGGGGAAGGGCAGGGGTTGGGGGAGACAGACAGCCCAAATGTCCAGTGCTGGAGGTGATTAAATAAACCATGGTACAGGCATACCTTGTTCTACTGTGCTTCGCTTTACTGTGTTTTTTTTTTTTTTTTTAAACAAATTGAAGGCTTGTGGCCGCCTTGCATCAAGCAAGTCTATTGCACCATATTTCCAACCACATTCGCTCACTGCCTGTCTGTGTCACATTTTGGAAATTCTCATAATATTTCAAACTTTACCACTATTACTATATTTGTTATGGTATTAGTGATCTTTGATGTTACTATTGTAATTGTTGTAGGGTGCCACAAACCCCACCTATATGAGACAGTAAACTTAACTGTTGAAACAAAGGACTTAGAATATTACATAAAACTAATTGAGAAAGCAGCAGCAGGGGTTGAGAGGACTGACTTGAATTCTGAAGGAAGCTCTACTCTAGGGAAAATGCTATTAAACAGCATTGCATACCACAGAGAAATCGTTTGTCAAGGCAGAATCAATTGAGGTGCAATCTTCACTGTTGGCTGTTTTAAGAAATTACCACAGTCACCCCCATCCCCAGCAATCACCTCCCTGATCAGTCAGCAGCTACCAACAGCGAGGCAAGACCCTCCACCAACAAAAAGATGACTTGCTGAAACCTCAGGTGATGGTTAGCATTTTTTAGCAATACAGTATTTTTAACTGTCATGTATATTTTTTTAGACATAATGCTATTGCACACTTAACAGACATAAACACTGTACAGTGTAAATTTAACTTTTATATGCCCTGGGAAACCAAAAAATTTGGGTGACTTGCTTTATTGCAATATTCACTTTATTGTGGTGGTCTGGAACTGAACCCATAATATCTCCAAGGTATGCCTGTACATCCATAAAACAGAGTCTGTGCAGCTATTTAAAAGTTACCATCTTTCACCAGTTCTAAGATATCCTAGATTTCAAAATACATCCTGATACAACAGACACTAAAATGTGAAAAAATTGCTTGTGGCCATTAATAGATGCCATCAATTGTAAGATACCCCCAATTTCAGAGATGCTAACGCATAAATCAAAAAACATGTGCCTCAGATCGATGATACGGATTTCAGCTTTAAATATTCTCTTAAATATAAATTTATAATAACTAATATGGATTAAAAATATAACAATAATTAACGTATAGAAAAAAGACTTGGATAATTAAAACCAACTGTTAAGAGTGAACATCTTCAGAGGTACAAGCTATTAGGTATAAAATAAGTTATAAGGATATATTGTACAACATGGGGAATATAGCCAATATTTCACAATAACTATAAATGGAGTATAATGTTTAAAAATTGTGAATAATTACATTGTACACCTGTAATGGTACATTACATGTACCACTGGTACATCAACACTGTACTTCAATTAAAAAAAAAGAGTGAACACCTTCAAGGAGCAGAGTTCAGCTGTGATGGGGTAGATGGAGGGGGACATAACCTCTTTGATTAATTCTTTAGAAGAATGATATATTTTTTTAAAAAATTAAACAATATAGCACAGGGAGATCAGCTCAGTGCTTTGTGACCGCCTGGAGGGGTGGGATAGGGAGGGTGGGAGGGAGGGAGACGCAAGAGGGAAGAGATATGGGAACATATGTGTATGTATAACTGATTCACTTTGTTATAAAGCAGAAACTAACACACCATTGTAAAGCAATTATACTCCAATAAAGATGTAAAAAAAAAGTAAAACATACATATAAAACATGCAAAAAAAATTAAACAATAAAAACACTGCCTAAGTAGAAAGGTTTGAGGTATTCAAGCATCGTGAGAAGATGACTCAAGTCATATATATTATAGTCACTTCCTTAAGATTTCACTTTCTTCTCCTTGTGGCAATTGCCTCTTAGGACAGAGGCTATAGTGACACTAATAATATACCCCACTCCTTGTGTTCCTGCCCTATCTACAACCTCCCAGTTCTCACAACAACCCAACAAGACAGATGCCTCCATTAATGAGCTGCATTGGGTGAGGTTCTTTTTCCCCAAGTCACGCAGCTGCTGTGGGCAGTTCTGAATTCCAGATCCAGATTTTTCTGGCCCCAGAACCCAACCTCTTTCCATTTCTGGGCTACTATCATTACCATCTATATCTTTAAGAGGTTGCTCTTCATCCTTTGCTGTTCCTTTTCCTTTTCTGGCATTTCAAATTACTTTCTTTTTTTGTGCTACATTGGTTTCAGTTACTTCCAAGCTAAAAAGCTAATTTATTATTAAATATCTTGAAGATTACATTCTAATTAACTAAAAATTAATGCAGTTCCTCTTTTCAAGCAATTCTTCCCCTCTTGGCCATTCTGAGAATTTGTTCATTATAAACTCTTTCACTTTATATCCACACAGTATTTTTCCAGCTTTAACAAATCGATTCTATAGCCAAAGACAAAATGCTATACTGAACACTTTCAAGTGCTTTTCTTTAACAGGCAGTAAGTAGCTGCAGCGTCAAGAAGAGAAATAAGCAATCAGCGCACAACCCAACAGTCACCAAGTAGCCCAGCCTGGGAGCCAAGAGTCAGCACCTTCCAGCCCTCCTCCCACACGAGGAGAGGGGAGGAAACTGAGAGCTTAGCCAGTCCCATTTTTTTTCCATTTGACCAAAGGTTTTAACCCCAGGTCTAAAACTTGAAAGCCAAGGAGATTTGTTCAAGTACATTTTACTTACTTTCTACTCTCTTCCTTTATGGTTCTAACCCTTCTGTGATCTCTCCCACAAAGAGGTTGACATAAAAACTTGGGCTTTGACCTATACTGTCTATATTAATACTTTTTGCTCTAAGTAGAAACTGTTAGAAATGAGAAGGACTGTAGGGGAAAAAAAAAAAAAAAGAAGTATCAGGAAATATAAATTCTAAAGACCTATGCCACCAACTGCTAAGATGCATTATATTTCTTTGGGTTATTTAGCATTCTTTGGGGAAATGGAATGAGGGTTTCAAAAATTAATGACAAGGGCTTTCCTGGTGGCGCAGTGGTTGAGAGTCCGCCTGCCGATGCAGGGGACATGGGTTCGTGCCCCAGTCCGGGAAGATCCCACATGCCGTGGAGCGGCTGGGCCCGTGAGCCATGGCCACTGAGCCTGTGCGTCCGGAGCCTGTGCTCCGCAACGGGAGAGACCACAGCGGTGAGAGGCCCGTGTACCGCAAAAAAAAAAAAAAAAAAAAAAAAAAAAAATTAATGACAAGGTCTGGATTGGAGGTAAACCAGGAGCCGGATGTTATGCAGTCCTGCTCTTCCACTCCCTAAACACGCACGTGCGTGCACACACACACCCCTCTGATGAAAGCAAGCTATCAGGAGTGCAGGTGAAGATATATAAGTAAAAGAGGATTTTCAGGCTCCAAAGGATACTTCCAAAGGCCTGCAATAGAAGGAACTAGGTAAGGGCTCACCTGAATCTTTCATGGGGCAGAGGGCGCACTGCATGCCCCAGGCCTCTCCATACAAACAGCAGCACTCAGTATATGTTGTCTGCTTGCCAACAAGAGGCCGGCTACACACATACTCATCACTCAGATGTTCCCAGCACAGATCTTGGTAGACATCGGTTTCTTCAATTTGTTCTGAAAGGGAAGACATGGTTCCATGACAATTGCACTGTTATTCCTATTTCATAAACACTGTGGTAGAAGCCAGCGAGTCTCAAAGTTTCCATCCCTATTTCTAAGAGTGACTTCCAAGCAAAAGTCTGAGGCCAGTCTGGGTCTTTCCGTGGATCAAACCTCTGTCATCTCCAACTGGGTGTCACTCCCATCAGCTGAAATTCAACCTGCCCATCATGTTCCAATTAAATCCTTCCCTCTGTTGCTTCCATCATTACATAAAACCCTCCACTGTCTTGCCTGTACTTCATAATCCTGATGGACTTCTTATTCTTCTGATCTTTGATGTTTCACATTTACTTGTCTGTCAAATCCTACTATTTCTTTCTACATAAAATTTTTGGGATTCGTCCTTTTTCATCCATTTCATTTGCCGAAGCCCTGAACTAGTAATACTTCATCCTAGGGTCCTTAACGCGAACCTTTCTACTTTCCAATTGATTTCGACCAAAGCCGCCTCCTGAACGTGCTGATACACTGATCAATTAAGCCACTGATCAGTCAGTGGCACATTACCTTCTCGGGGAAGAACAGGGATTCCTACTGATGGACTTCAGAGTCCTCCACCAATCTGATGAATTCTGCCCTCTGCTCTGTCCAGGCTCACCTGTGTCCTCCAGTCCAGTCAAGCAAACCTAATTATTTTTCCCTCAACTTACATCTTCCTCAGTTGCCTTCAATGGTTCAATGTGATCAACCCTCAGACACCGAACAGCTCTGCCATCTGCTCAGCCACTCTGTATTCTGTTGTCCATTAAATCAGTGTATGCAAGATGTTAAATCTCCTACATATTGATGATATGCATCTTATTCTTTCTCTCAGCATCTCATTTTAATTATTTCAAAATACCCAAGGAATAAATTTTTAAATTTTCCAACAGCTCACATTTCAGTCAAAAGGAAAACCTTATGACATTTATTTGGACACAGACTTGCATCTCATATCCAAACATACCATGTGATTCAGTTGGTCGGATACATCTTTTTTCCGAAGCATCCAGGACCATTGGGTGGGTACAGAAGCAGTTATAAGAGCCTTCTGTATTAACGCACTGGCCATCAATACAACTGTTGGGGTCTTGACACTCATCTATATCTTAAGAGAAAAAAAGTGAAAGAAAATCAGCAATCAGCTGCACCTCATACACTTAACCAAACTTAATACACTGCTAAATTTAGTCCAGATTCCAGGGGCTGCCACATTTTAATCAGCTATACGTCATCATCCAAAAGAGAACAGCTCCGACTATAAAAATGTTAAGTTGTATTGATTGGAAAAATAACATTGCTCTACAGCTGCTGACATTAAATAAGGAAAGAAAACATTTAAGAACAGGATACGCTTAGAAATTTAAGATAAAATGTCTCTTTATGACAGTTTTTAAATTATTTCCTTTTGCTATGTTTTTCTGCCTAGTGTATATGGTTTTCTGCTTAGGCATTAAAGTCTGGGTCAGTATTTAAAAATGACTTTCAGTGCATGGTATGAGTGATGAAACAGGAGGCTCCCCAGACCAAAAGAACACTTCAGTTATACCAGTGACCTCAATTATAATTCTACATTGAATATTAACTCTTTGAAATCTATTCAAATAGTAGTATGAAGAGTTTTTATTTTCTTAAATATTGCTCAAGAAAAAGATCCATAAAACATTCACAGATCTTTTCAACACATGATTTAGATTCAAAGAAATTGTTTTTATATGTAGCATTACTTATTTTTTCCATGTATTTGCATAGCACATCACACTATATCCTCTTAAAACTTACCAAAGCACTGCAATTTGATGGGATCATAGTATGTCCCCTGCTTACAGTAGCATTCATAACCAGGCTGAGTGTTCAAACAGAAGCCATTTTTGCAGATTTCTTGTCCAAAAAGTAGGCATTCATCTGCATCTATGGGGGAAAAATGGAGAAATATTTAGAAAGAGGAGTTATTTGGGGATTTTCAGTTAAATAGAAGAGTCTAATCAATATTGGGCAAGTTAGATATTGTAATATTTATATTACAAAGAGTCTTAAAAACACAGCAATATCAAATTCTTAAAGTTAGGACTAATTCACAGAGGTAGAAATATAATCAGGCTTCTCTGTTTAAGGAGCAATGCCCAAAACATTATCAGAGAAGGTATATTTGTAAATAGAGCTTCAGAGATGCTACCTCGTATCTGAGGAAATAGTCTACGGGTTCCATAATGGCACCAATAATATTCTCTGAAGAAAATAGCCTTTAAGACACGTGCCTTTCTATAAATGTATATTTTGGCCCATTAACTAGTTGAGATGAAGAAAACTCCCACGAAGAGTTTGATGCAACTTGATGGAAGTCTTCTTTCTTGATAATGAGCTAATGAAAGCACAGCTGCTAAGAATGCTGGCAGACCCATTCCTCCACAGAATTTACAGAGCTTATTGTCCACAAACCTCAGTTTACTCAATGGTAAACTGGAGATAAGAGGAACATTGACCTGATAGGATTGAAAGGATTCAATGAGAAAATCCATGCAGAGGACTCGGTATACTCTCAAAGAGTGTGATCTATTGCTTTTGTGCAAGTATTATTAGCATCATTTCTAACATTTTAAAGCTAATGTCATCTAGTCCTCATTTAAAAAACTGGAGACTTCATAGATAAATTGCTCAAAGTTACACAGCTGGAAAATGGCAAAACCAAGTCGACAATATATGACTGTTTGAATCTAATATTCTTTCAACCATTTACAGCACTGCTAAGATAGGGTGAAGAGGAATTTATTTTTATTTTAAAAAAGAGGATGACTTTATGGTGAAATCAGGGCTCCACTTCATAGCACAAAGTGAAATTTAACTACATCTCTGAAAGAACATAGTATATGATATTTGCGAATTTGAAAACCGTTAAACACATTTTGCCAACTAAGTCCTGTTATTTCACTGAATTAAATCATAGATGTACTTAAAAACACACATATGGAATTTCTTATCCAGCTGCTGAATTATACCATGTTAGTAAAACACTGGTTTGAAAAAATGGATAGACAATAAAAATGTTTTTAGTCTGTTTTCCAGCCACTTAACAGTTTTCAATATTAAACTGTAAAGAAAAAAAATCACTTTGTATATAAAAGGTCATAATATCTCTATCACTGAAATGTTAAAAGTTAGTGGTTAATGAGGAAGTACTCATATCTGTAGTTTAAATTTCACCAAAATTAAAAAGCTGCACATTTATTTTAGAATTACAGGCTAATAGCATTAAATATATAAAACACACATCTACTTTTGCTTTCTTCCTTTCCATTCCTTATTATTAATCTGTGGCCATTAGTAAATGGTCCTAGCAAAGTAGGATGCTTTCTAAAAAGGCAAGAATCTTTGCTTTGTTGATGACCATTAAAGGCCAACATGATGGTGGTCAAATTTGTATTGGTCCTAACATATGATTTCTAATATAATTCTACAATGAAAGAATGAATTTATTAAGTACAGAATTTTGTGTTAAGTACTTTTACATATGTTATCTCATTTAATCCTCATGATAACCTTTGAAACATTATTCCTATCTCAGAAGTGGAAACTCAGAATCTTAAGTGAAGTCCCACTGTCATACAGCCTTAAGTGTTCTAACGCCCAAGCCACGGTTCTCCCTAGAGTCCATTGAAACCTTCTTCCAATGGTAGAATTCAAGGCTTTGTAATTAGTTTCCATGGCTGAAAAGAATTCTTCTTCTGCCTAACCCAAGCCACGCATTTACCTGAATGTCAAATATGCACACACATTGCAAATTAGTTTCTGCTCGATTCTGACCTTTATAGTTCTCGCCATCAACGTCGTAAGAGGATTCTCCAGTGGGGACAAAACCTTTCCCTCTAGGACACATTTCCGTGAATTCAGCTGATTTCAGGAGAGATAAGGGGAAAAAAAAATTGAAAAAAAAAAAACACCAATATCTTCCATGAGTATGTTTTAAATTCAGTTTTGCTTTCTCAGACTCAGAGACTTTAAGGCAAATCTTGCCATCTAAATTCAGACAAATAAATTCAGTACAATCTCAAAAATTACAGACTAGGTGCAAATAAACCTAATGACTTCATAAGTATAATTTACAAAAAACCTTGCTAGTTCACCCATATATTATTTACACATGTTTTAGCTATGGGTACGATGGTGTGTTATGACCACTCCATTACTGTGGTCTCTAGTATTTTCAAATTTCAATAAGAATCCAAAATCCTAGCTTAAATATGCAAGCTCCAGTTAGGAATAATGCTGTGTCATTGTTAGCAAAAATGATGAGTTTTACCTTACAAATGGAATAAAACTGAATTATCTTTCTGCCAAAATATTATATGGAATATCACTATAACAGCATATTCTGTGAGAAACAGAAGTTTAAGAATTCATACTGAAGTGGGATAAGGGTATGGGTCCAGCCCTGAATGAAACCCACTCTAAGGTAATCTCACTTCAATTAGACTATGGCAGGTACCAGTAGATGTTACCATTTCAAGGCTTCAATAACCCAAATGAGAACATTCCAAGGCCCATGAACACCACACAACAAATACCAGTATGAACACAGCACTTAGCTAATTCTTACCAGTCCCCAAGACCGGGCAGGGGAAAATCTCACAGTTATCTCCCCACCCAGCACCAGAGGTACAGCAGCATTCTTGTTTGGTGACATTGGGGGCCAGCACGTTGTCACAAAGACTGGCATCGTTTAGATTATAGTAGCACTCTTTCTTTTCTTCTTTGGGTTGATCTACTTCTAAGTCTAAAAAGAGCAGAGAAAGTAAAAAAGAGTGTTGACAGGATACATCAGATCCACCTGTATCACAACGGAATTGAAAACACAGTGGTAAAAAAGAGTGGACGTGCCAATGCACTTCATTTACAGAAAGCTGCTTTCCACTTTATGTTGGATTCTTCCACTTCAAGATAAAAATGCACGTGAATCCTGAATTTTGGTGGATTTCTAACCCACCCCAAGAGTGTAAGTCTGTCAAAATCATTTCCTTTTACCTTAACCGATTACTTTATTCTTGTAAATTTGGCTGTGAGTACAGTTTCCATATCTGTTTTCTTGCCAAACACAGGGTCGTTCTTTACTGAGCTAGAACACCTACGTAAATCAATGAAAATATTCCCCAACACTGGACCAGAGATATGGGGCCACACATAATATTTAACCCTTAGATGGTTATAGAGATAACCATGCCCCCCCCCAAATTTTCTAAACAGTACAAAGCAGAAGAAGACAAATAGAAAAACACTGCAGTAACCTGAGTCTATTAAAAAGAACCCTTTCATTACTAGAAATCTACTTACAGTGCTGCAAATATATGATTCTGAATGAAACAATAAGAGCCAGCTAATCCTCAGGGTAGAATTTCAAGGCTGGGTTCTAATCTCAGCTCAAGTATGTCCTAAAGAATACATTGATATATTTCAACAGAGTCTGTTTAACCCTCTGTGATAAAAGTCAAGGTGATATGATAGAATACAAATGATAAGAACAACTCCACCTACTTTCAGTTAATACTAAAAATGATTTAATTCCATCAGATTTGAAGTCTACAAACAAGTTTGTGCTTTTCAAAAATGATAAAAAAAAACTCTTCCCTACTAAATGCTATAGAGTTCAAATTACTGCCCATGATCCAGTTAGAATTTCTTATTTTAATTATATGCTATGTCAGATAAACTGACAACTGCCGTCACAATTACTTAGATTAATACTAATGAAATATTTTCATTAGAACTGCTATCTACAGATTCTTAACCCAAAGAAACTATAGGGACAAGGGGATAACACTTGCCAGTAAGGATAAGACTTTAATCTCAATACCTACCTTTTAACAAAAAGTTGGCAGATCATTATACTATGAGGAAAGTTTAATGATTTATTTTCATAATAGTTTCCTATATATTTACTTTGGCAGGGTCAAACTGACTGCGGAAACCTGATTAATATGTCATATAACAAAGGTATTCTTAAAATGTAAGTTCATAAAATTCTATCAGAAGAGCTACTGCCCTTTGTTTCCCCTTATGGCAGTAAAAGCAAGCAAAGCTTCGACGTATATATTACTCCCAGAATGCAGAATATCAATGAGAATGTAAAGGATCCCTCTCACCCTTGATTCTGGCTAATTCTCAGATTATTCTACCTTTGACAATTCAGCTTGGACTCTAACTTAGTCTTAATAGCTGATGACGAATTCAAACCTAGAATAAGTGTCCAGGAAAAAACTGAAATGCGGATTCCTATGCAGTTTATGAAGTGGTTTTAAATCATTTCCTTGTGTGTGAAATTGGATAAAACCTGCCACATCCCTCGTCTCAACTAGCTTTTCAAGTGTGCAGGGGACAGACATGTGCTTTGCCTGCTTTCATAGAATGGATGGCCATCACCAGTTCATTCCCTTCAGGAGGGGCTCCAAGCTCTTACACAGGGTATTATTGAGGAAAATTAAGGGTAGGTATTTTAAATTAATATGAAATCAATCATGAACGCTGTAAAAAATTTTATAAACTTTCTCCCAATATGCGTGAATAAACTGACAGACTATTACTATGGACAATTCCACTCATTTTATTCAGTTTGCCTAAAACACAGTTATTAATGAATGCACTTAGAAATATAAATCAAGTCAGCAACACAACTAGAGTTTTGCCAATCAGGTTTACAGTCTATGTTAAAAGAGTGCTCAATAATTGTTTTTCTCTTTGTACAAAGTTGTAGATATGTCACAGTTTTTATTACAATATGGAAACACTGTACAGTAACACTTCAATGAAGGCTGCTATATTCATAGGTAATTAGAGACCACAGGCTTCTGAGTCAAAAACTTCATATACATTTAAACACTATTTCTACCATGTTTTTTTATACTCACAGAAATAAAATAGTTTTTTCTTTTTTCTTTGGAAGGAAACTCAAAGGTGACTGCATAGGGAAATAATATCACTGTATTATTCAGGTTTTACATTGGTTATTACAAGTTTTGCTCTTATTTTCTTTCCAAGCAGTTTGAAGCTTCAATGTTTACACAGCTGAAATTGAGGGTTAGTCAGGCCCTCATCCCTGTTTGGAAAGAGATGCAAATTCCTTTTAAAAAAACTGGTCCACAAAGGTCATTCTGTGAAAAGCTACAATTTCCTTATCTTCTTAACCTTTAAATAATTAACCGCCTAGAGCATTTTTCCACAGGGGGAACACTCCGATCAGTAAAGACATGTAATGTGATTTCTTTAAAAAATCTCTATGAGCTTGTCACTGTCGTTAGGGGAGAAATTTTTCTATCACAAAATAACTTTAAAAGATCAAATCAAAAGTTACAGAAGGTGCCAAGCTCAGAAAAGAATGAATTCTATTTTTTGGAAAGATTTTATTAATAAGGTTAGCCATACTTCATATCTCATGCCATAGACTTCTAGGAAATATATTACTTCACCTCCAGTATTTTCAGATTTGATTTTTCAATATGTATTAAGGGGCTTCCCTGGTGGCGCAGTGGTTGAGAGTCCACCTGCCGATGCAGGGGACACGGGTTCGTGCCCCGGTCCCACATGCCACGGAGCGGCTGGGCCCGTGAGCCATGGCCGCTGAGCCTGCACGTCTGGAGCCTGTGCTCCGCAACGGGAGAGGCCACAACAGTGAGAGGCCCGCACCGCAAAAAAAAAAAAAAAAAAAAATATATATATATATATATGTGTGTGTGTGTGTGTATTAAGAGGTTAGCTTAACATCTGTGTATAAAAAGCAATGTGTATATTTTAATCCCAGGGGTATGTATGGCTGGTGATAAGAAATGAGTTTTTCGACCTCTCATGTGTGTGCCTTTTTTGAAGAAACTTTCACAGATGCCTTTTCATGTGATACACAAAGTAACTCCATGAGCTAGACGGCACAGGTTATAGAGCATCCTCACTTTTTGGAGGAGAACATTTAGGTTGGGTCCAATGTCCAGTGCCTAATGCTTTCCCTAAACCTCTTCGATGGGGCTCAGCTTCTTAACATTTCAGCGAGCATGAGTTTGTTTTGCTTTGCCTTTGCCCAGGGGGCAGCAGATAATCCTGCTGATGTAGAGTTCAGTGACAAAGCAGCATGCAGCGTGACCCTCTTCCCTTGCTCTGAATATTTAAAGACAGGGTTTGAGCAGCAGGTACCACTGGTGAACTGCCCTTTCTAGAAGCTCTTCTCTCTTGCTTCGTCAGAAAGAAGAGGATGTGGGTGTGCACTTACAGGATTATTTCCTGCTTTAGTCTTTCCCTAAATATGTCTAATCTTAGGTTTGCTGTTGGAGTGGGGAGATCTGGAACATTTCTTTGGTTAGAGTGGACACAAACATTCTAAATGGCCCTTGCCTTTGCTTTCACTTTCCATTTGCAATATTTTCTGAAGGCCTTCAGATGCCAATCCCCTCCATATCCTTCTGAGACAGGATGACGACAGTGACCCAAGAGTCACATCACAAATACGTGTGAGTAAACAATGCCCCCAAATGAAACACCTGCCCTAGTCCTGAAAAAGACATCAATTTGTAAAAGTCTGTGTCTGTAATAATGTTCAGCAAATGACTTTGAATAGGATTACTCAGTAAGCTTTATTCTCTTTATTTTAAAAATCACCACAGGCACTAATGTTTTAGTATATGTGCTGCCGAAGCGAGCACAGCACTAATGTTTTATACCAACTCATAATTTTGTGAGAAAAAGCATTCCAGTGTAATAATCCAAAGGGAGTAAAAGAGAACTTGGAAATTCATTTTTTTCCCCTAGTTTTCTCATTCAAAGACTTGGAAGATGAGAAGTGTGTATGTGTTTTAAAGAAAGCCATTGGTGAGTTTCAGAAAATAAGCACTGACAATAGGAATGGACTGAACATGAAGGGATGCAAATAGAAAGGAAGATCGTAGAAAGGTGGTAACTTCAGATAGTAAAAGACATGGAAGAAGTCAAAATAAAGTTTAGAAAGTGAAGTACAAGAGCAAAAATACTTTCAAAGCAGTGCCTGTCCTTAAAGAGGTCAATCAGGTGGTCAGGTATGACAGTGTAAGGAAAGCAAGCTGGGTGTGTAAGCCACACTGTAAAGGGTCAGGGGGCAAGGCAATCCTGGAAGGCTGCCTGGAGGAGCTGACATTTTGAGTCAAGTTCTTGAAAAATAAACTTAAAAAAAATTGGCTAGAAAGTAAGGTGTGACAGAGGTGAGGAGGAATAAAAAGTACAACTCTCCTTAGGTCTGTGTGGGTAGAGCGGGCAAGGGGAGAAGTGGTCTGTGGAAGGAGTCACAGAACTGATTTTGAGAACAAGAGAACAGGGCAGGGATGCATTAACATGTGAACAAGTGATAGGTGTGTTTGTGACTTAGGTGCTGAGGCAGAGGACAATGCCAGTCTCTATTGGAAGAGAGTCGCCTCAGCCTTGCCAGGTGGAATGGAGGATATCTTTGGTTTTGCTTTTTCTGGTGAAGAAGTTAGAAGACACTGGGAGGAGGGAGCCTGGGATAGGAACAGGCTGGGGAGACGGTGAGAAGTGAAAGTCTCAATGATGGAAATATTATTAGAAACTGGAGAAGTCAGAAGAAAAGCGGGCAGATTTTGGTGGAAGAAGAGACTCCTGAAGGCAGAATAAAGCAGCTCAGAGAAAGAAAACCGGGAGACGCACACTGGGACGAGGTGCAACAGGCAGCACAGTCGGAAAGGAGATAACGTCACAGCAGCATGAGAGCTGTCACAACAGCAGCATGAGAGCTGTCACAACACCCGCACACGTGCCTGGCGAGGCCCTGTGAGGACGACCTCAAGAATAAAGCCACATCTGCAGCGACATGTAAAATGTCTGGAAACGTTTAAAAGGAATTGTACAAACCATTCCTCTCCAGGCCTTATTGGTAGTGAATTCTAGGATACAAAATGCATTTCTAATGCAACACTGTGGTGTCTCTTGTATTAAGAGGATAAAATGGTTTGTGTACATGGTTTACTTAACTGATACGTCAGTTCATTCAAATATCAACACCTCTTTATTAAAAACTCATTTTAGATACTATACACAGCAAGCATAAAACTTCATGAAAATAAAAGCACCATTTGGTAGTAAACTCTTCTCACTCTTGTTTTTGAAGGTGGGAAGAAACCTTTTTTTTTTGTTTTAAATAACAAATGAGCATATCTTCCTCAGCCTTAGCTGAGGAGTAAGACCTCAGGAGTTTTATGGCATTTTACAATGTCTGCATTCTAAATACTGTGGTTTCACTGTCTTTAATTTTTTTCCTACCAAAGGTCTTTTTTTTCCAATCAGAAATTATTTTTAAAAAATTCTTCCAAAGTTAATTTATTTTACAGGTTACCTAAACACATTAAAAAAAAACACCCCACTGTGCCAAATATAATGGTTGAGTGATATTATATGTGGTCTCATGCCTTTAAAAAATATGTACATACACAAAACCTGTAGTGGACCTCTCCAGGAACAGAGAACAAGCACGCTGTTTAGGTTCAATTGTCAGAACCACAAGGATGATTTGCACAGTTTCCCCTGATAGCAGGGACCTGCTCTTTTTAAATTTTTTTCCTCTACTTGTAATTTAACCAAAGCACATATGGGTACTGTCCCCTCTACCTAGAAGTGTGAATAGATCAATTAAGTGTGGTCCATGATACCTTTTTTTTTTTTTTTTTTTGTGGTACGCGGGCCTCTCACTGTTGTGGCCTCTCCCGTTGCGGAGCACAGGCTCCGGATGCACAGGCTCAGCGGCCGTGGCTCACGGGTCCAGCCGCTCCACGGCATGTGGGATCTCCCCGGACCGGGGCACGAACCCGCGTCCCCTGCATCGGCAGGCGGACTCTCAACCACTGCGCCACCAGGGAAGCCCCCATGATACCTTTGATAAAATGAGTAATTCTTACTCTGCAGAACGAGCTGGGAATGAGATGATGGGATACAGAAGGAACACATTCTCGAATGCGGAGAAGCCTATTACTCAATAGGCTACAGTGTCTGCTGTAGGTCAGGCACGATGCCTAGCAGTGAGCTGGGTGACAGACAATACAAAGAGGAATGAATGACTGAGGATAAAGGGTCCTGTTACCCTGCTGATGGATTTGGACTTCATGCTGGAGGCAGGAATAAGCAGCTGAAAGGGGTTTAAAACCAGATGTGTGTTTCAAAAATGTGAATTGGCAGCAATGTGGAACAGGAACTGATGGGAGAGGCAGGGAGAGAAGTCAGAAGGCAAGTGCCACAGTCCAGGGAAGATAGGCTGAAGGACTGGCCCAGGGCAGTGGTAGCAGAGGAGCAGAGAGATTTGAAGGATACTGTTGAGGTAGAGATAGAATGTTATGATGGCTTGGATGGATGGAGAGAAAAATAAAGTATGACTTCAGGATCTATAGTATGGCTGTTTGGCAATTAATGAGTGTACACAGGGAGAGTAACAGGTTGGAGAGGGAACGGTAATTAATTTGCTTTTGGATAATTTTAGGCAGAGATGCTTCCAAGACACCCTGGGAGGAAGGTCCAGTAACAGGCAGCTGGAAATAGGAGTGTGGCACTCAAGAGAGAGGTGGAGAGGCACAGATATTCACTTGGTCATCCACACCAAGTAAGTAATACTCCAGGTAAGTTGACTTGGAGAAGAGGATAAAATATCCCAGGAGAAGAATACAGAGTAAAAAGAGGGCTAACCATGCAACTCTCTGGGACGTTATTATTTAAGGAATGGCGAAAGAAAGAGTCAAGAATGAGACAGAAGAAGACCAGAGCAAGAGGTAGGAGGATACAGGGAAGAGTAATGTCCTGAAATCAAGAAAAGGGAAAGGGGGAGGGAAGATGAGAAACTACTGTCACAAGAGGAAAGAGTTTCACCCGGATGAAAGGTCTGAGGGCTCGATCTCAGTGCGTTGAGGATCAACTGGGAGACAGTTCAGTGGAGGTAGGGATGCCCCTTCAAAGAATCTGGAGGTCAGCATGGTCACAGAGATTATCCCTGGATGGTAACACAGCAGGGGATTTTCTTTTTTGATATATTTTTGTATTTGCCAATTTTCTAAGAATATGCATTGTTTCAATAACGAGAACAAAATAAAGAAATAAAGTGAAAAGGAAGCCAATTTTTAGAAGAATGTGCTGTCATGGGATCCTCAGCCTTGAGAAGTAGAATTAAGGGGAAAGACCTTGGAGTCGGGTTCCTGGGCCAATTCTGCCAGTCGTTAGCAATATGGCCCTACGTATAACATTTAGAACTTCTCTCTGGGCCTCAGCTTCCTCACCTGGAAATAAAGTTGCTGGGCTGGAAAAACACTAGGGTGTTTTCTAGATGTAGAAGTCTAGGACTTAGCTTGCGATGTGAGAATAAGCTCTCAAATATATTACAGAAAACTGATATTTAAGGAAACCCTATCATGAACTGTGTGAAGAACCATTATTGTATAATACAAATAATCTTTAATTTCTGATCTTGCTTATTTATAGATTTTAATTTCTGATCTTGTTTATTTATAGATCTTTAATTTCTGATCTTGTTTATTTGCTTGTCTTAAAGTGAAGAACAATTATTACACAATGCAAATAATCAGCCTGATTTACATGTTGTATAATTTCTGATCTTGTTTACTTTGTTTTCTTAAAGCAAGGCACACCTGCATTAATTATAATATATATCTTTGTGTTCCTTTCATTATACCTTCTGTTTTAAAAATAAAATTCAGTTCCCACTACCACAGAGTCTCCCCTCTGTGCACCAGTCAAGACAGAGAACAGCATTTTGTGTGTAAGGCCTGAAGGCTGCAATTGCCAACACTAAATATTTACTGCTACCCTTAGCGTGCCCAAGGACATAAAAGTTTTATTGAGTAATTATCACAGGCACTGAGGAAATAAAAGCATCAGGCTATATTTCATAGCCATACCCTCTTACAGGTGATGAGTGGTCTGAGATGGACATTTTTTAGTTATTTCTGTTTCAGGTGATTTTATGCAACGTATAGCAATGTCAATTAGTGGCCAAAGGCCCAGGCAATGAAAACATTAGACCAGACCTAAAAAATTAGGTGGGAGCCAACAAGTATTTTGGAAATAAAAATGCTAGGACATTAAAGTTCAAAAGTACCTTCAAGGTCACCTGGAACAATGTCATGCTGGAAGTAGGAGCCCTACTGCCAGCCAGTGAGCATCTCACCTGTTCTTGGACACCTCTAAGGAAACACCCACGATTCCGTGAGACAGTTATGTGCTGACTATCTCTAGCTATTGCAAAGTTCTTCTGCGTACTGATCTGAAATGTGCCTTGTTGACATCCAGCCCCAGTTCTGTCCTCAGTAAGACACCACTTCAGATGATGATGCTACTGCTTCTTGTTGGAATGTCTGTTGTCCTGGGGAAATTTTAAAGCCGAGGAAATATTACAGCCTAGAGAGCAAATTTATCTTTCTTTTCCTAATTACCTTCCAGGAGGGATGAGATCTAAGCTGTTAGTCTATCATGTATATAATGAAATTAATTTGAATCCTATCTTGATTAAAAACTTTAACTTCAATGTGGTACAAAATGTTTTGTTCTGTACAACAGCAGATTCTTTGACTGGAGTATGATACAAACTTTTAACTAGCCTCCACTTAACCACCTTGTTAGATGAACTAATGTTCTCCTGTCCTCTGAAGAACATCCTGGCTAATGCCCACAAGCAGGTGGAACGCTCACAGCCAGCTGGCCGTTCTCAGGTGGGTCAGCATACTTCTGTACTGACGTGTTGAGCGGTATGCCAACAGAGACTCAGCTACGTTCATTCTCAAACACTCTGTGCCAATGTATTGATTATTGTAATTACATAATTAAATAGTATATAAACCAATAAAATATGAATGAGTAGAAGAGTTGTTTCTAGAACAAGTTAAACCTTTAGAAAGACTAAGGTTAAAAACAGTAAAAAAGAAAAGAAAAGGTTATCAAACTAGGAATGGATAATACAACTGCAGAAAATCAAAAAAAAAAATGAAAACCCAAAGTGACTTTGTGCTTATTTACTCAGCAAAGGCCTTTAAATTCTTACTCCCTTTAAAGTGGGCAGTGTAGATAATGCATAATAGATATGGTTTATGCAAGACAAGCCCATACAGAATGCAAATGGATTTCTACCCGAAGACAGACCTTGGCTCTTCTTCGGAGACTGGGGAATAAATGTACCTTACGTGCTTTAAGTTAAAACTTAAATATTGAAAAGATGTGTTATCTGTTTTTATGATTTCCAGTTTTAATCACCTTTTCCAAACAAATGAGCTATGATGAAGTCTGATGAAGTGTCAGGGAGGGAAACTCTTGCTGCAGTTTATAGCCGATCTATCTCTCAGGATAGAGAATTGCTAAAATGAAGATGTTATCATAGACAATCTGAAGACTCCGTACAATCAGTTCGCATTTGCCAAGAACCCTACAAATTGAGGTATGGTAGAAGTCAGAATTGCCAGGAACTATACAAGTTAATAAGCTTATCCAGTTACTAAGGCAGATTATACTGACATGGACCAATAAAACGACTGAGTGTGTACAATATTTGGCAGAAGCCAGAGAACTATGGGGAAAATAAGCAAGACGCTATTAAAGGATCAGATATAATGTTAAGCGGAAAGAGAAACTAACGATGTATTCACTGGCAGACAAGCTTTATGAAGCTGAGCATTCAAAATGCTGTTCTTTGCAAAAGTAGGAGAGTACTTAGTGAACTCTGACTGGAAGAACTTTCCAGAAAGAGTCAATGAGAGAACAAGGAGATAAAGAGAGCAAAAAGGCAAAGCAGGTGTTAAGGACTTGGTTACAGAAGAACTTAAAAAATAGGAGATGAGGAACAAGGCTTACAAAAAGAGTCACTGTAAAGTTTTAAGAAGTAGTTTACAGTGAGCTAATCCAGTTCATCAAAAATGGTTCAGATCGTCTCATGATCCTATTAAAGCATTATTTTATTTATTTATTTATTTTTTTGCGGTACGCGGGCCTCTCACCACTTTGGCCTCTCCCGCCGCGGAGCACAGGCTCCGGACGCGCAGGCTCAGCAGCCATGGCTCACGGGCCCAGCCGCTCCGCGGCATGTGGGATTTTCTCGGACCGGGGCACGAACCCGCGTCCCCTGCATCGGCAGGCGGACCCCCAACCACTGCGCCACCAGGGAAGCCCCTAAAGCATTATTAATCTCTACAAAAGACATGAGCAAACTTTAGGATCCCAGACATGTACCTTAATTGAAGCTATGTGAACTGAACAAACCACTTCTTGACATTACTAAAACATTCCAGCAAAACTGTATTTATAGTTTAAAAAACCCACCATCTCAGAAGAGATCACAAAAGGAAGAGAAATAGATAACCCTTGTGTGTTTGGATTTTAATAATTCATTTTAATACTTCATATAGTACTTAGTTATTAACAAATGGCTTTTATGTATATAATTTTTAAAAAAGGATAAAACTCTGTGAGGTAAATATAACCTTTGTTTTATAGGCGAGAAAATTGAAACTCATAGATGTTGAATGATATGCCCAAGCTTACATAGCCGGAAAATAGCAGACCAGAACCCTGGTCATTCCAGTTTAAAGTATTACAAAAAGTTTGGAAAATAAAGGAAAAAACTAAAATTTCTATTAATTCTAATAATTATCTTTTTACATCTTCTTTCCTTCCCTCCCTCCACAGACTGTGATCACTGGAGTATCTTTTTTCTCACTTGACATTGTACAACATGCATCTATCATGACTACCTAACCTTCATATAGATGACTTAATGACTATACAATATTATATGTGAATTATTCCAGTCAAAATAATACTACAGGGAAGGTGCTACTCTATAGACCCAAAGACAAATAAGAGAAAGGCAGTTACTTCACCAGTCCTGTCACTGGCCAGCCAGGTTTTTGATTTTTGGTTTGTTTTTTTTCCATTACAAGTAGAGCTAAAATGAAAAGTCCTTTCTTTATGGCTCATGAGTTGCAGGGGTGGTCACTGAAGGAAGAGCAACCCTTCCCTCCAGAAACACTCTCTTTCCCATCATCGTGTTTTTGAATTACTGTCTGTACATTTAATTCTGCACCATCACCTTTCTATATTTAATCATTGAGAAGAAAATGTGTGTGGATGAAAATATTGTTATATTTTATTCCCTACTG
Source organism: Lagenorhynchus albirostris (assembly GCF_949774975.1). Classification (NCBI taxonomy): domain Eukaryota; kingdom Metazoa; phylum Chordata; class Mammalia; order Artiodactyla; family Delphinidae; genus Lagenorhynchus; species Lagenorhynchus albirostris. The sequence continues at coordinate 63,051,372 of NC_083107.1, forward strand.
CTTGCAAAGATAATTATCTCGCACAGAACAAGTGTACCCTATTGAGGAAGAGTGAAAGCTTTCTTAGAAGCATAGATTTCTTAGAAGCATAGATAAAATCAACCGGGATTGAGCAAGATAGTAACACAGTCTATGTTTCATTTTATTTGGGTCTCAAAGGACCATTTAGTCTCCTGCTTCCCTCAAAATACAACCATGCTTTAGCCACATGGCATAAACTAAAACGGTGATCTGGAAGTTGATGATCTATCTGGAAACGCATCAGCTCTCCATTTCACTATGTGCCATGATGACACAGCCTCAATCAAATTTTAAACAAACACAATCATAGCCACTCTCTAGGCCAAATTCTGGGGGGAAAAAAGCAAAAAACACCTAAGAATTCCAAGTGGAAGGAAGTCTTTGTAGATCCTGAGGGGCCTTTAAGTTGCTTTCAATTTAGAGAAGTGTCAAAATACGTTTCTCCAAGGGCCAAGAAAGACGAATTATGCAACTTAATGAGATGTTGCCATATTAAACCCTGGGCTGACGGTTCTGAGTTTTAGGCAATTCCTAGCCAATGTGCTCATCATTTTGGATCCCTCACCCTACCCATGGCGTCTCCGGGTTGGAAAGCACATTAGAGGCCATGTAGCTCCAACAGTCATCACCCACATCCTAATTCCACTGATAAGGCAGGCTCGGAAAGAGCATGGAAGCTTCCAGAAACAGCACGGCGCCAAAATGTTTGGTTATTTCTTCCTCACTCCCAGAGTGTTTGGCCCAAACCTGTGTAGGTACAGGTCCCTGAGAGAAGCCCTCCGTCCCGACACAGTGTCACTTACCTGCCGAGGCCCGGGAGCGGCACTGCCCAGTCATCGGGCTGTACTCCTGGTTTTCATCAACGCACACACACAGGAAGGACCCTTCTACATTTTCACAGAAGGCTTCACCACACACGCCACTGAGCAGCTCACATTCGTTCACATCTGGAAAAGGGAGCACAGATCAAGTCAGACGTGTTCCTCACTCCTGACAGCTCTTTGTTTTACCAGCTGTGCCAAGACTAGTGGTGTCTGCTGGAAACAAGGTGACCCCCTGGGAGCAATCAAACCCTTCAGCTATTTGGGGGAAGGGGCTCCCAGAGGCAGGGCTGAAAGCTTTGGTTTGTGTGAAAGGACCATGAAAACACAAAGCAAAGTTTCCAAACTCCAATCCTGGCTTTAAGGAACAACTCGGAATTGTACTGCAAGCATCGTATGTACACTTTGTTTAATTTTCTCTTCCCTGACTTTCTGACATAATGAGGTCTTAAATAATATGACACTTCTCTCTCAGTTCTTAATTCAAGGAAAATTAGCAGCAGTGGCACGTCAGAAACTGCAGAATTCTTTAAGTGCATGTTTAGAAATTGTTTTAAATCTACTCAAATGTCTAAAACTATAGTTTCCTAGCAGCCAAAATGTCCATAACTTAACAACCAGAATTCAGGTTGTGTATCCCTTTGAGAACTGAAGGAACAACCCCTGTAAGTAGTTACTGGGCTACATTAATCATTCATGGGAAACAAACTGGTCCAGTAACTCCTCAGTGATTTCACGATGCCTTTAAAAATTCTGTTTGGTGTTCCACAGTGTCATTTCTATTTTGCCAGATATTTTTCTTTTGTACTTAAATATACTTAATTAAAACACTAAAAACTCACAGATAAGTCCATTTTATTTAAGTACATAGCCATAAAGAAAGGCTAATTTTATGTTTGCCCTTGCCCAATACTACTTTTTACCCATTCTCCTCTGAAGAAATTTTATTAATGAGTGTCTAGTTAAACAAAGTACCTGACTTGGCATCTGAAATGCTCATGTATTTTATGCATTAAATGTGATTAAACGTCTACAAACATCAGTTTTCATGAGCACACTCTGAGATGGTTTATACAAAGTTAAAAATTTGAGCAATTATCCAAATCATTCAGGAAAAAAAATACTATTTTCACCTGCTATTCCCAGTTAATTGGACAAAAAGTTTATGTCTCTTGACTTATTTGGATAATTACCTCGGTTTTCCATTTCACTTTGTATATAAACAGATATAAATCCAATGAGCTGAGTTTTGCTTATGAAAAGATATTATGACAAAGTAAAGCAGACAGTTGGTATATTTAATCAACCTGGACAGTCATAACTTAGACCAGAAAAATTGACTTTAGAAATTTGCCAGTTTGCATTTATCAATTTTAGGTAACTGTCAAATGGAATTTTCTACTTTCTAACTTGTAGTATTTCCAAGGCTATTGAAATCTCTCCTACCAGACTGTACTGTACATTCAATCAAAAAATATTTTCTAGTTTATTTCTATGGGTCAGACTGGGGAGACAATGATGATGAGCCAGGCAGGCCCAACTCCTGCCTGCAGGGAGCTTACTGTCGAGTCAGAGAAATTAATCAGATAATCATACAGGCCAGGAGAAGTGCTGGGAATGAAAAGTACAGAGCACGATGACAGCATGCAACAGTGGACCTTAAGTGCAGGGGTGGGTTAGGGAAGTGACATAGGAGCCAAGCTCTACCTGAAGGATGCGTAGATAAGAAGGCTGGGCAGCCAGGGTCCAAAGCAGAGGGAAAAGTGTGGCCAAAGGCTACAACCCCAGAGGGCTGATTCATCTCTTAAACTCTATAGAACACCCAGAGTGGTGAGGTACATATAAGAGGTGTTCAGTTCATACTTTTCAAAGAGAGAAGAAACAGACAAATATAAAGATATTTGTTGGGTTCATTAACAGAACAAATATTCCTTCTATAAGGGTGGTATTTTATGGGTCAAAATGAAGCATCAACATGGGTTCGGTGTACTCCTCTGACTGGTTAGAAATGAACATTAACCAGGGGCCCAGGAGCTATGTGGAGTCAGTGGTTTGACATCTGATACCCCATTAGGTAACAGTTAACATTTACTGAGCACCTACAAAAGGCCAAACATTAGGCCCAGCAAGGAGAGAGAGAGACACAAAATTCTCAATCACAAGGAGCTTATTGCCTTGGAAAAGGCAGCTGCAGGCAGTACATACATGATTAAATTCTTGCAAAAAAGGTTGTAAGTACTATAATAGAATTTGTTCAAGGTTTTCCAGAAGCAGGAGAAGGGATCACAGCTCAGCTGGAGTGAGAAGTGGAGCAGGGATGGTATCTGGGAGGAGATGACATCTAACTTCCAGCTTTAGGAACGCATGGGATGGATCTAGGTTCAGGGAAGGGGAGGCCAGGAGGATATTCCCAAAAGAAGGAGCAAACAACAGCCTAATAACTTCCCAGTTACGTGAACACCCATAAGCAGTTTTATGCTGCAGGAACGTAAATGGGGAGGAAGCAGGTGGTGAGGCTGAGAAGGTTAAGTGGGGGGCCAGACCACATAACCTATTAAGTCAAAATATTTAGTGAATAGCAGATGGTTTTTACCACTTGTTTTTTAGTGCAAAGGAGACTACAGCAGGAATTGGAACAAGTGTTTACGACAGTGTTAGCTTAAAGGCAGTTACTATTCAAGTGCTTTTATTGTTCAATTTCTAGATTTTGTTTTTCCAGTTTAATCTGGATGGGAAATGAATTGGTGCTTTAATTGCAAATTTCCAAACTAAAAAGTTAACTGACTCCTCGTCAAGTGTCATCTGCCATGTAACGACCAGAGGTTTCCTCCTTAATTAAGAATAAAGAAAAAGCCTCGTTATCGGTGAAGTTATGAAAAGAATACCCTCCTTCCCATTTAACTGCTCTAACTGCAAACGTTTCATAATGAATTTCACTTAAAGAAATCATGGCTGATCAGAACATGAACTATAAAGTATCTTCTTTTATGTGAGCATGTGCTGGACCATATTCTAGGACATCTGATGATATTCAAGATTCCTTCCAGCTCCGACAATCCCAGAACAGATTGAAGAAATATGCTTGCACAATCCAAAGCATCATTTTACGGGTGTCATTCCTGGAAACAGAAACTCTTGCCAACACTTTTCCTTAAATGCACTTGCCTAAGGGAGGTGCATTTTGAAGACAGACAAGCTCCACCACACACCAGACTCTGTTTCCTGTGCAGGAGGGACTGAAGCGTTCCGCATACCCAGCTAAGAGTTTAAACAGATGCTCTTTTTAATATACATATAAACCCAAAGTTATGCTTCTCTATTTCTGAATGTCCCTAACCATTTCAGAAGCCACAGGATCTTTTTGCACATCTCCAAACCGTACGACAAGATCAAATTATGATGCAATTCTGCCCAATTATCTTGCTTCCATCTCTCCTGTGGTTGATGACTTTGATTTCTTTTCGATAGAGAGATATGAAACATGTCGGGAGAAAAAAATCTAAAAACTCACCCACACACCCTTGCCCATCCTGTGGGGCCTGAAAGCCCTGATAACAGAGGCAGCGGAAGGAGCCAGCTGTATTGTCACAAAACCCGTGACTGTCACAAACAGTGTTGTTTACACATTCATCAATATCTGCAAAAAAGACATGACCATGAGACACAAAACACAGACAGACAAACACCAGCTATTAATGGACAGAGGTGCTCAACACACCCCGATTAGTATGAGATGATCATGTTTATACAGAATGAACTTCTAAAACATTTTACATATACATAAAATGTTTTGATGAACATATCTCATTAGACAAAATATTGGGTTCTATGAGAAAGAAAACATTTACTTTTCCTCAGGAAATGTTTCAGTCAAACTGAAATGACTGCTGCAGTTGCCACGGTCAGTGTTTTCTAAATGTTTTCAACTCTTTATTTCCAAGGAGAGGAGATCCCTACAGCGGAAATATGTGAAAGTATTGTCACCTTTTGTGATTGCTGTAAATGCTAATAGTTCTATCTGGCGAATTGGGAGCTGAAAGCATTGGCCTGCCTGGGCAAAAGTTTATTCAACCCTAGAGATAAGCTTGGTCAAGTCTAAACAGCATTCCCATGAAGGGGGCTGGGAATGGGGGGTGGGATTAGGGGGGGAGGGGGAGGGGGAGAGGGAGAATTTGATCTGATAAGTTCAGCGGTGTAGCCAGCCAGTCCCAGTTATTCTAGAAAAAAGACTTTATTCACAAGAAACACTTTCCTGTCACCAAGTTATAGCCGCTCAGGTCCTAAATGTCAGTGCTGCTCCAACTGACTAGCCAGTGGCCAACTTGTGAATTCACTTTGTTCTCTATAAACTTGATGATAGTAGTCATGTGCTTTCTATCCCGTTAAAAAAAATGTTCTCATAAAAGTGATGTCTCGGGCTTCCCTGGTGGTGCAGTGGTTGAGAGTCCGCTGCCGATGCAGGGGACACGGGTTCGTGCCCCGGTCCAGGAAGATCCCACATGCCACGGAGCGGCTGGGCCCGTGCGCCATGGCCACTGAGCTTGCGCATCCGGAGCCTGTGCTCCGCAATGGGAGAGGCCACAATAGTGAGAGGCCCACGTACCGCAAAAAAAAAAAAAAAAAAAAAAAAAGTGATGTCTCAGTGGTGAAGTTACAAATGGACTTTTCAATACAGTTCTTCCTTACCCTCACAGCTACTCACTTTCCTCTCCATTCTCCCACCCCCATCGCTCCCGTTCTCCTTGTTTATGGCCACACTGCACGTTCCACCCTCCAGGCTCCCTGTCCTCTCTGCCTCTGGACTACACAGGCCCCAAACACAAGTTTTTGGAGAAACAACCAAGAGAAAACGCAATTATGGCATCCAAATACATGTGAAGAAGATTTCACGTTTATGTTCAAATAAAGAAATAACAAACGATAAAGAAAATGACAAGTTAAATTGCACTCGACAGAATTTAGTTGGGTGGAGTTCATACTAATAAAGTTGAGTTTTCTCTTTCTAAAATTTTAAACACCAAGTCAAAAATTTTTCAAGAAGATAAAGAAGATGCATGCAATGATATTCAGCAGCTCTCTCACTTCTCTTCCTAATTGTCCAACACTATCAAGCATAACTTCAGAGACTGTCTCACTTCTGAATTGTAAAATATGAGTGACTACAAACTTTTCTTAGTTTTCTCAACTCAAAACTGTGTCCGGGGCCCCTTCTCCATCCTTACCAGTCTCTTCTTCCTATAGTCCCACCTGCTCATCCTTCTTCTGCATCTTCGATTATTCCTCCCTGGCTCCTTCCCTCACTGCCTTCAAACATGTTAAAATCTCTTGGAAAAGCTTTCATTTTACCATGATGTCACCAACCGTGTTTTTCCATTCCTTCTATCATTGCAAAACATATCAAAAGAACTATCTACGTGCATTGCTTTTATCTCCTAATATACTTCAACAGTAAAAAGGAAACAGTAAAAATACTAATAACATTAATATTAGTACATTTCTAGAATTACTATGATAATTTACAAAATAACATGTATAAAGTGCTTAGAACATTGCCTGGCATGTAAGGTAGGAAGAGTACATGTTACCTACTATTATTACTATTATAATTATTACTCGTCCTCCTCTTACTCCTCCCTTAATGACCTACAATCTGTCTTTCTAACTCTTTATCCCATGAAACCCCTTTGAGAAAAAACACCAAAGGCCAACCTATCGTTAAGTTCAATGATCATTTCCCAGTCAATCATCATCACCCTAGACCTCTATGTCTGGTCAACATCTTCTCCTTGAACTCCCTTTTCACGACCCCAGGCAGAGTATTATTCTCGTTCTACCTTTAACCACTCTGGCTCACTCTCATCCTTTTCCAGCCTGAAGGTGGTGTCTGCCAGGGCTCAGCCCTCCCTGGGATCTGCTTCATCCTCAGCACTCCCTTCTTCTCTGTTCTCCACCCTTTCCACACTCTCCAGACTCCACAGGGCACAAATCCCCAGAACTTTGTCTCCAGTCAGGATCCTTCTTATTCTTGATCATTTCATCTTCTATTATCATCTCAAACTTACCAAGCCTAAAACCACATTCACTGTCTTCCTACTAAACCCGACTTGCTGACCTTCGTGAGCAATCCCTCTCACTTCTATCCTTCCTTTTTTGCCTCTTCATCTTACCTCAACTTCAATGGAAAAACTCAATGAAATTATTTCACATCTTAAAAAAACGAATCTCCCTTGCAGCATCCAACACAAAGACACTCAATAAATCTGCCCTGATGGATTTTCAATGTCAGCATCAGGCTGGGATCACAACTGATTGACTAATCACAACCATGAGAAGGGTAACTGCACTGTGTCATCAAATCACTTCACACAGGCCACTGCTAATTTTAGACTTCCTGAAATGGGCACTTGTTGAAGAGATTACGTTATTCACTGAACCACGGGATTTAAGGGCTGGAAAGAAACTCAGAAGGGATTTAATTACCACTTACGTACTGACGGTCTCCCAGTCTCTCTCAAGGGCTGGCCCTCTGTCCTTTAGAACCATTTGTCTAATATCTATTGGACATGTTCATAGTAAGTGAACTTACTCACCATTTCTCCTGTATTCCCTTCTCCCGAGAACCCAACGTGTCACCCCAGCCATGGACCTTAGTGTCAATCCTTCCCTCTCTCCTACTCCTCATGCCTCCCCAATCATACCCTCTTATCTTTCCTGATATTCCTCATACTACTATTTGGTTTATCTCTGGTCTTGTCTGCCTCCCCCTAATCCATTCTCCACCAAACTGCAAACCTGCCAGGGACATTCCCTCGCTCTGAATATTCCACCTCTTCATGGCTAGAGAATACCAACCACTCTCCTTGGCAGAGCCCAGAGCCCTGAGCCCCCTTCATCGTCTGGCATCTGGCTACATGTCTGGCCATGGTTCTTAGCCAACCTCCTTCCTAATTTATGCTCCAGTCCTATGAGGATATGCAGTAGAGTTCTTTGAAAACCCTGGAGTCTTTAATTTCTCACTGATTTTGTGCACATCTCTTCCTCCACTAGAAATTCTCCCCTCTGTCCGCTTTGCTCAGAAACTCTCCCTGGCCCTTGGTCAGCCCAAGAGACACCTCCTGTGTGGTCCCTCCTGTGTGGCAGATTTCAGGGACCCTTCTTTGTACTCCCAGAGTGTTTGGGGACATTACCGTGCTTATCAGGGCTACTTTTGGGGGTGGGGAACCTTCAACTAAACCTCACCAGCAGCTTATTCCCTACGAAATGGGACAGTGGACAGCAGAGGAGGAGGAAGGGAAAGCAGTGCCTGGAAACCTGGTGGCTTTTCAGTCCAGATTCTGGAAGCAAAAGCTCTTGCTTTCCTTTTTATGAACTCTGTGCACTTACAGATGACGATTTATTGTTAATGACTGCCAGCTCAGGGACTGAATAACTGACCTTAAGGTGAACAAATCCTGAGCCGGTTATGAATTACTGGGTGTCTTGCAGTCTCAGACTTACTGTAATAGTGATTAACAGAGAAAGTTTAGATGAGCAATATTTTGGATTTCAACGAATAGGAAAAATAACATAAAATGCCTGGAGACTAGCTCTTCAACAACTAATATTTTATGAAAATGATATACTCTAACTTTCAGCAGGTTCATGTTTCAACAATGAGGTGAAGTAATAGCTTAATAAGAGGGTGTTTGTTTCACTTCTCTAATGACATATTTAAAAAAAACATCATTTCATTAGAATTTTTTTTGATGACATGAGCTCTCAGAGATTTTTTTCCATTGTTAGTCCTGTCTATAAATAGATTTATAAGAACTGCTACAACTAATATTAACTCTAAGAATAAAGCTAAATGTTAAGAGAATTTATTATTATGCTAGAATAAAAGCCCAATCAAGATGCAAACTTCATTAAATGGATGAGTAAAAGCTACCCCATTTTTGAAGTTGAATTTTGAATATGAAACTAAATTTTGAATGATTCATATATCACAGATTTTCTTTTTGCTTAATTAAGGATGACTCTGTTAAATTACTAAAAGGATTTTGCTTGGGCATCTGTAAAAGCCATGCATGATATTATCTATCACCAGTCATACTGTCCACCAGGTAAGTGATACAGGAGTAACTGTCCAGAGATCTCTCAGCTGACAACCCAGATGAATTTGATACGCTACTGTAAAAATTGATTTCTCATGCAAGTTTTTGTTAGTTATATTTTACTAAGCAAGGCAGATATAAATATTACCATTTCAATGGAAATGAATTCAAGAAAAAATTACACAGACCAAGGAAAGCAGATCACTGATGTGAATTTTCCAATAACAAGATAACCTAAATGTCAGAAAGAGAAATACAGCATAGTCCTGGATGAACGGAACAACCAGGGGCTCATTTTTAAAGGAGCAATGTTGTCAATGATCAACAGGCCCACACTTTGAGGGTCTTAACCACTGTCCTACTTGGTAGATCAACTTTCCTTGTCTGCATGCTTTTTACTTAGTCCATTTTCTCAATGGACCAAAAGTTTTTCAAAACCTACTGACTGTTATTAGGGATTCTACATATAACAGCAGAACTCCAACCTTGTACCATGTCCTTCGATTCTCACTTAGGTAAAGTGAACTATGAAATAACATGAAAGTATGGAGAGGAAACATGATTTTCTAAAAGGAGCTGGGGTCAGGTAAACTTTATTTACTAACCAAGAAATTACAACTGTGTTCAAAGACCTCAAACAATGAAATTCATTAAAAAAAACCCTCAATGATTCCATTAGATGTTCTGTGTTATATGCAGAAAAGTCCATGTGCATGGGGAAAAGGGGTATTTGGGTATATTTTGTCACATAAATGATGTGGTTTTCTTCTTTTCAGATATGCTCTTCAGTTTTTTGTTTTGTTTTGAATTAACAAGAGTCTTTCTCACTTTCTTAACATCTCCTACCTTTGTTTTCTTGCTTTTCCTTTTCCTTATTCTGAGCAAGACATATCCATCTATTCAAGGAAGGAGCTCTCTGACGAGCCTTCCTTCTGCTGCCAGGGCTCTCTAGAGAGGTGCGTGATGGGAACGGGGTGTCATTTTTGATAAGGCATGACTCATAGGAAAATCCCCACAGCTCTTGGATGGTTGGGAAGAAAAAGCCTTCCTGTCATCAAAGCATTTTTATTTTTATTTATTTTTTTAAAAAGATTTTTTGGATGCGGACCATTTTTAAAAGTCTTTATTGAATTTGTTACAATTATTGCTTCTGTTTTATGTTTTGGTTTTTTGGCTGCAAGGCATGTGGGATCCTAGTTCCCCAACCAGGGATTGAACCTGCACCCCCTGCATTGGAAGGCAAAGTCTTAACCACTGGACCACCAGGGAAGTCCCCATCAAAGCATTTTTAGATGAATGATAAGGTTTATCTTAATTCAAAGGGACTTTGAAGATTATCCAGTTCAATCTCTTCATTTTAAGAACCAGAAGACTGAGGCCTAGAGAGGAGAAGTAACTTGCCTCAAGGTTACCCAGTCAACCAGTGGTACAACTGGCAAAGGAGCAGAGCTTAATGAAGGAACAATCTTCAGAATCTAAGTTTGTGGCTGTATCCACCACATCTTCTTGCCTCCCACCATGGTTATAAAACTGAGAGGATGAACAGAACTAACCCAATTGTGAGCCCATCAAGTACACTGGAGTGTGTCCACTATGAAGGTGCAAGTCAGAACACATACTCCTAGACTTACCACTTACTGACTTACAGTTAATCAAGTAACCTCCTCTTGTCCTTCAACAAGGCCTTGACATCAAGTATCATCATACCTGAAATCTAAAGATCTGAGGTTTTGTAGGTTCTGAAGACGCTATTTTTCTAGGAGACCCTTGCAAAGAAAGACCCGTCAAGCACCAGGGATGTGTAACCCACGGAATGTCCCAGGACCATGCCCAGCATTGGTGCTCTTTGGATCTCTCCACGAGAAGGAATGACCCACTGTTTCAGCCCAAGTCTTCCTGACCAATTGGAATTGTTTAAATGTTTGGCACTAGACTCTTAGGAGAATAGAGCCAAAGATAGGGGGCTTACACTGGAAGGTATGTAGGGTTCCTGCTTCAGGAGAAATGCAGCCCTCAGACTCTTTACTGAATGGAACAGAAGCAGACCAGGAGACGGTAAATCCCAGCCAAGAAGTGGGACTGAACAATGTTAAACCAGCTGAATATCTGCCCAAAGGAATTTTTAAATGGCATGGCTATGGGCCCAAAAGAGATTAAGGTCTCTCTCACAGCATAGGAGAGAAGCCAGGATTAAACGGAAGATGAGCACAGGCCTAAAGAAAAAAAATAAAATTTAGCCAATAGGAAATTAAAAACTGGATTTGGAGACGGTCCAGACAACACAATAGGATATGGAAAGAGCCTTTTAAAGAAGGTCCACTGAGGTCTGGCAACGTCAACAAGGCTGAAGAATATGGGCCTTGTTATGGAAAATAACTTTGTTCTGGGAAATGGGGATGAGCCAGAAAACAGCAGAAGACGACATCCTTGTGCAGAGTTTGACTTCCATGCTGTTGCCTGACACAGAAGAAGTTGGGGAGAAAACCTGTGGACCTTGATGGTCACAAGTATGTTTTGAAAGCCAGTGGCCTAAGATCAGCAACGAGAAATGACAGATGTATAGCAAGTTATTTCAAATCCAACTTTCTAGCCCCAAATTCTGGAAAACAAGGCTGGCCAATGAGAGATCAATTTTTTTCTTTTTCCAGCCTTGAAACTCACTACTTTAAAAGAGATTTACTTGAATTATTCTTTAAATATTACCCAGAGCAGCCTCCCAAATGATATCTGGGAATAGCTAGACGTTCCCGAGAAACAAAACTTAAACTCTGCTCTGATTTTAATCAGTCATTACATGAATAACGTATATTCACCAGCCACAGTTAAAGATAACCTAGTGGAAAACCACCCTAAAATCACAATCATCATAATCCCAAACTTATCCAAAGACACGGGACTCATCCTTGGTCACCTCCCCACATACAAGCATCGCACTCCTCTGATTTTCTCTCTTGTTCTATCTCCAATCTCTCCCCTCTTCTCCAACCTTACTGGGGGCCTCCTCATCTCTCATCGGAATTCCTGCAATGACATTCTACCGGGTTTTGTGCTCTCAGCCACTCACTGCCGTTCCAAACCCATCCTCCACAATGAGAGAATGATTAACCTATTAAAATAGTCCAACCAAATAATTCTTTGCTTAAAGCCTCTTCAGTTTTTCTCCAGGGATAACAGTATCAAGGCCCATGCCATGTGCCTTCTGGAGCTCATCCATACTCGCTTCTCAAATTATTTGCTTTCCTAGCTGGCCCCTCTGCCTGTGCATCTTCTACTGCCCTTTCCCTGTCTACTGGATCATTCCATCAGGATCAAACACTTCCTGCTATCATCTTAAAAACAACAAAGAGCCTCAGGGCACAAAATCTCTTCAGCTAGAACCATATTTCTCACCCCCTTTTTAACAGTCAAGGTTCCAGACTTTCCTACATGTTCTGTGTCTACTCCATTAGTTCTCATTTGCTCCTGGGTGGCTCTCATATATAGTACTCCACCAAAACGGCTCTTGATAAGGTCATCATTTTGTAAAATCCAAAGGACTCTTCTTGATTGTCATGTTAATAGATCTCTCAGTGGTGTTTAACACACTTGACAACTCTCCTCTTCTTAAAGCAGGCTCTTCCCTTAGATTCCATGGTCCTATATGCTCCAGGGTTTTCTCTTAATCCTCTAGCCACATTCCACAGTCCTTCTCTTTTACTTGATCCCTAGATGTGTTTTTCAGGGCTTAGTCCTAGGCCTTCTTTTCTTCTCATTGCATGGTCTCTCTTGATGGCCTCATCCATTCTAATAGCTTCAAACACCATCTATATCTGGGGACTTGCAGTTTGTATCTCCAGCATAGACTTCTCTTTCAAACACCAGATCTAACTTGATCCAATTGCTTGACTGTCACACCCACATGGACATCTCAAAGGCAACTCTAGTTCAATACACCCAAATCGTACTTTTGATGTTAAAATTTTTTTTTGCTTAATTTTTCACCATGTCAGCAAATAGTGCCACCAAATATCTAATTGTTACATTCAGAACCAGGGATCTATCTTCAGTATCCCTTTTCCTCCTTACCCTACAACCAAACCAGCACTATGTTCTAATCCAGTACCAGGTTCTCTCTCCAAACCATTTCTTGAGTCATTCGTTTCTCTCCATAATACTGTTACTACTCTAGTCTGAGCTACCAATATGCTTGGTCTGAACAACATCTGAGAAGACACCCTGAGTTTTCTCTTGCCCCTCTAATCCCATTTTCAAATGTCCCCGGGGCAATATACACTTTAAAAATATAGAGTATTGAATAACATCAAACCTAAGCGTTTACTTTATATACCATCAAAAGAGAAAGAAAAAAGGCTCTGCAAATTCAAGTATTTCATACTGCTTATTTTTAGACAAATCACATCAACTGGAAGAAGCATCCCAATATTATTAAAGTATGAAAAAATATGCATCTTAGAAATGATGAAATATAGTATATCACTGTCCTGCTTAAAATCTATCAGTCTATTTCAATTATTCTTAGAATGATATTCAAACCCTTAATGTCTCCTGTGAAGCTTTGTACATTCCATCCCCAACTCTCCAGTCCATCCCCCGCTGTGTCTCCCTCCCTCTAAGTACCAGGCATTGGTCTTTTTCACCTCCCTGAATGCACCTAGTACTTTCCTACCTCAGTGCCTTTGCCCTTCCTACAACTCCACCTGGGAACGCTCCACACCACCTCACTCTTCCATGGGGAGCTCACTCCTCAGGGCTCAGCTCAAATGCCGTTTCTTAAGAGACCCTTCAGGTGAAATAAGTGAGCTTTCCCTCCTCTTTCCTCTCATTGACTCTGTTCTTTCCCTTGCAGCAGCATAATGATCTGTGGTCATATGCTTTTTGAAACGTTTACTTGTGTATTTACTGCTTGCGCCCTGCAAGTGCAGTTCCTAGAAGGCGGAGATCATGTCTGTTTTGCTAATCACTGTATGTCCATAGCCTTGAACAAAGTCTGGCACGTAATAGGTGTGTAATGGCAACATTAAACATAATACTGTTGAATACAAAAGCAAGCAAGCCTTCCACAAGCCAGCCTTTGCCTACCTCTTTAGCTATATCTTATGTATCACTTTTTCCCTCATCACACATGTTCAACTGAAACTAATTTAATTGCTATGTCCCAAAATCCATGCCGTATTTCATGTCTCCAAATATTTGCTAGTGGCATCTATTATGCCAGGACACCCTCCCCCCATCTCTTCCCCACAGATCTCAGGTCATATTTTTCACCTAGATAATGTTCCTCTGCCCTCCAAGCTCTTCTAGTCTCAGCTGGAGCTTCTTAGAAGATTTTTTGACCCAACCTTGTGCTGAAAATGTGTCTACTCACACAGGCTCTTCCTGACCCTCACTAAACACTTATGAAGATCTTAGAACGATGGTATATCACATCATCACCAAAACACAAGGCTGAGCACTCACAGCCACAGCATGGGAGGAAGAACTACTGAAGCAATGGAGCTGAGCTAGAAAAACAGCTGGTAACCTAGCCATTTCCCAGTCCATCCGAAAGCAACAGTCAAGTTAAAGCTGTGCTGCAGACAGTTTAAAAAGTAGAATTTATAATGCAGGAACATGTATTTGAAATTTTCAAATTCCAATTTAAAACGCTCTTCTAGAATGAAGAGAAAAGGACAAACTGATGGGCAAGAAAACATTCATTTTTATATCCCAGATGTATGAAAGAGTTAAATACAAAAAAAAAACTCACAAAAATACTATAAGAAATATAAATATACAATTGTTCACAACAGAACAGGGAAAATGGCCAAGTATAAAGTAATGAAAGAAATAACAGCACTATAAAATTAAAAGGCAAGTTAAAGAATGGGGAAAGCATTTGTAAAATATTGATCAGTGATTATTATCCTTAGTACACATAAATCAGTTAGAAAAACTTTACCTCAGGTAGGTAAAAAAAAAAATCTCACAGAAGAAAGGAGATAAATATAAAAGAGGTTAACCTAATATAAAATGCAAATTAAATATTATTTTCTTCTTATCAAATTAACAGAAAAATATGAACATGAGTTTCTTTTTGGAGAGAATGTTAGGAGGTCTAGGAGGTCTAGACTAGGAGGTCTCATTGGGTTCTAGTGGAAGCAGAAATTGGTACATTTCTGGAAAGCAAGGAGCTCACATATGTTGTTAAGACCCATAAAGCTGCTAATATCCTTTGATCTTATAATTAAATGTCTTAGAATCTACTCTAGGGACATGATCATTGATGAAAAGAAATGTTTATATACAAGTTTCTTCATAAAACATTTTTAACGGCAACAACAACATAGGACAGAGTCTATCTCCATAATTAGCATATCTTTAAAAACGTATGGTACAATCATAATTCTAAGTGAAAAAGTAAAGATAAAAGCATATGATCTTATTAAAACACTTAAATACTGAAAACTTAAAAAAGAAATAGACCAAATAGCAACTGGTTGGTTGATAAATAATTTTTTTTTCACTTCTTAACATTTTCTATTTTTCAGATTGAGGACATATTACTCTTAAAATCAGAAAAATTATTTGTTTGCAGTCAACTATTTGAAGATATGAAAGTAAAAAATTATTCTACTTGGGTATATACCTAAGTATATTCTGCACTCTAACAGCAATGAATAAAACTGTACAAAAGTGGAATAGACGTTCATAAATATTCTAAAATATACTGAAAAACTTGTAACATTTAAATAATTCTTCAAATTGACAATTAAGAAAGCTGAATGTTTCACTTTAAAATAAACTGTTTTGCTTGAAATGATTTAAAAAAATTACTTAAGAGAAATGCTGCTGATAATTATTAAGTTAGGAAATATTTTGTTAGGAAACCATAGCAATTTTCAACAATTACAGCTGCAACTGAAAACAATAAAGCAAACAAAAAAAATCCAAACAAAAAAACTTTAAGTGCTTTTTAATCTAACCAAGATTTTTTTTTTTCATACAAAGCTGTATTTGTTTAGTTTCAAAAACTCTGGAGACCCTGCCCAAAAGTACAATCTTCTCAACATGAATTCAGAGATTCTGTTGAATGAAAAATTAACACTTTGAACCTAATCCCTTCCTCAAACACAAATAGTACATTGCCAGTTGTAAATGTTTCTATCTGAAGATTGACTTTTCTACTGCTTACAGATAAGTATTGTATACAATTTCACTTTTTATTATGTGAAAATAGAATTTAGACCAAAACATTTTAGATCTCAAACTTAACTTTTGGTGCATTTTGTTTTCCTTTAATTCACTATTCAGTTAAAAAATCATAGGAAAACATTCTTTCCAAAATATATACAAAAAAACAAGTTAGGGGTGATGTAATCAAAAATACTCTAAAAGGCGGGGGTGGGGAAGAAAGGAAAAGGAACAAAGAGATGAGACAAATGGAAAACAGAATTAGGTACAGATTTGAACCTCTCAAATACCAGTAATTAAATGTATACAAACTAAATTCTCCAATTAAAAGACAAAGATTGTCAACATGAATTAGAAAAGAACTAATATATCCTTTTTACAAGAGAAAGAACGTTCAATATAAGAACACAGAAAGACAGGAAAAGATAAGTTGTGCAACAGCAAACGAAACCATAAACAAGACGAAAAGACAACCCTCAGAATAAGAGAAAATATTTGCAAATGAAGCAACTGACAAAGGATTAATCTCAAAAACTTACAAGCAGCTCATGCAGCTCAATATCAGAAAAGCAAACAACCCAATCCAAAAATGGGCAGAAGACCTAAATAGACATTTCTCCAAAGAACACATACAGACTGCCAACAAACACATGAAAGAATGCTCAACATCACTAATCATTAGAGAAATGAAAATCAAAACTACAATGAGGTATCACCTCACACCAGTCAGAATGACCATCATCAAAAAATCTACAAACAATAAATGCTGGAGAGGGTGTGGAGATAAGGGAACCCTCTTACACTGTTGGTGGGAATGTAAATTGGTACAGCCACTATGGAGAACAGTACGGAGGTTCCTTAAAAAACTACAAATAGAACTACCATATGACCCAGTGATCCCACTACTGGGCATATACCCTGAGAAAATCATAATTCAAAAAGAGTCATGTACCACAATGTTCATTGCAGCTCTATTTACAATAGCCAGGACATGGAAGCAACCTAAGTGTCCATCGACAGATGAATGGATAAAGAAGATGTGGCACATATATGGAATGGAATATTACTCAGCCATAAAAAGGAACGAAACAGAGTTATTTGTAGTGAGGTGGATGGACCTAGAGACTGTCATACAGAGTGAAGTCAGAAAGAGAAAAACAAATACCATATGCTAACACATATATATGGAATCTAAAAAAAAAAAAAGGTTATGAAGAACCTAGGGGCAGGATGGGAATAAAGACGCAGACTTACTAGAGAATGGACTTGAGGACATGGGGAGGGGGAAGGGTAAGCTGGGACAAAGTGAGAGAGTGGCATGGACATATATACACTACCAAATGTAAAATAGCTAGCTAGTGGGAAGCAGCAGCACAGCACAAGGAGATCAGCTCAGTGCTTTGTGACCACCTAGAGGGGTGGGATAGGGAGAGTGGGAGGGAGGGAGACACAAGAGGGAAGAGATATGGGGATATATGTATATGTATAGCTGATTCACTTTGTTATAAAGCAGAAACTAACACACCATTATAAAGCAATTATACTCCAGTAAAGATGTTAAAAAAAAAGATAAATTGTGCAAAATTTAACTGAAAGCATATGTAGCTATATGAAAGATAAAGTAGATTTAAAGGTAAGATGCACTGATAGAGACAAATAGTGACATTTCAAAGGGATGAAAGGTTCAATCCACCAGGAAGATACAAAAATCTATGTTTAATTCCTGTGTCAGAAAATATATAAAACAAAATCCAGAAAACTAAAATTAGAAACATAAATCTCCATAATAATGGAGATTATAAAATACTCCCTCAGAAAATTATGTAATAAGCAGGAAAAAAACCAATAGGGATATAGATGATATGAACAACACAATTTACAAACTGATCCCAATTAATATACACAGGTCCAAATGCAGAATATACATTGCTTTTAAGTACACAAGGGATAGTTACTAAAAGTGACCATATTCTGAGCCACAAAAAACTTTAAGGATTGAAGTCATTGAAAGTATGTTTAGCTGACTAGAGAAATTAATAACAAAAATATAAGTAAAAATCTATAAATTTCTAGATATTAAACAAAACAACTCTAAATAATTCATTGGTCAAAGAAAAAAGACAGTGGACTTGAAATATTTTTATCTGAATAACAAAAAGCCATCAGAACTTGTGAATGCAGTAAAGCCATTCTTAGTCATAAATACATATATTAGAAAAGTTTGAAATCCAATGATCCAAGGATCAATCACAAGAAGTTAGAATTAAGGACAAATTAAACCCCAAGAAAGTAAAAAGAAAAAGTATAAAAGCAGAAATTAATATAATCGCAAACAAAGAAAACTTAACAAAAGAAAGTTGTTTCTTTGCAAAGACCAATACCCCCTAGGAAGACTGAGAGCAAAATAGTGAAAGCATAAATTACTAAAATAAAAAATGGAAGGCATTACTACACATTCTACTGACATTAGGAAGAGATAAGAAGATGATATTAAGAACAACTTTGTGCCAATGCACTGGAAATTTTACCTAAAGTGTATAGATTCCTTGAAAAACAAAAGTTACCAAAACTGACATGAAAAGTCAAAAAACAATGTTATTTTATCTTTTAAGTACATCTTAACTACAGTTTAAAAACTTTCATAACACACACACCCCCAAAATAAAACAAAACCAAAAATTCCAGGCACAAATGACTTTAGCTGTAAATTCTTCAAGGAATCCGAGGAAAAAGTAACACCAATTTAACACATACTTTTTTCAGAAAAACCGAAAGAAGGGATACTTTCAACTTATTTTATGAAACCAGAACCACCATGACTCCACAACTTTACCAGGACATTAAGAGGAAGGAAAATTTACATGAACACGGATGTAGATATTCTAAAAAAAATGTTATCAGTTTGCCTCTAGGGATATGTAAGAAGGCTAATACGTCATGACTAATGGGTTTATTGTAAGAATGCAAGGGTATTTTCACTAAAAAAAAAAATTAATATGGCTGGAATGTGCATGTGATGGTGACCACTAGAGCTACCATCTTGGACCATGATATGGAAACCACATGTCAAGGAGAGCAGAATAAAACAGATATTGTCTGGGTTCCAGCACTGTACACTTGCATTCTGAACTCTCGATTACTTGTCTTGAATAGCTACATAAAGAGAAACAAACTTTCATCTTGTTTAAACAAATCAGTCCATGCAATTCACATTAACAGAATAAAGGAGAAAATAATTTTTTTAATAGACACAGAAAAAGCATCTATTACAATTCAAAACCATTCATAATAAAGACTTAGCAAATCATAAATAAAAAAGAATTTCCTTATCTGATAAAGAGTACATATTAAAAACAAAAACAAAAGTATGGCAAACACCATACTTAAATATTAAATGCTTTCCCTGCTGAGATCAGGAATGAGACAAAGAAGCTAGCTATCACAACCTTTATGTAGTAGAGGTCCTAGAAAGACTAAGATAAGAAAAGTATAATTATCAAAAGAAAATAAGTAAATAGTTTTTCATCTACAACATAATGGTTTATGTACAAAATCCAAAAGAATCTGCAGATAAACTACTAGAAATAACAAGTAAATTTAGTAAGGTAATAGACACAAGGTCAATGTACAAAAATCAAATGTAGCTCTATGCACTAGTAACAAACAATTATAAAGGTAAAAAAACCCACTTTAAATACCACTCACTACAGTACAAAAATATTAAAAACCTAGGCATCAGTCTAAAAATATTGTGTAAGACCTTACACAAAAAAGCTGCAACGAAACACCAAGATTAATGAAAGAAAACCTAAACAAATTGAGGGATATGTCTTATTTATGGATTGGAAGACTCAATATTGTAAAATGTGAAATCTTCCCAAATTGACCTATTGAGTCAATGCAATTCCAAACAAAATCTCAGCAGAGTTTTTTTTGGTGAAAATTGATAAGCTGATTATAAAACTTATATAGAAATGAAAAGGGCCAAGAATAGGCCTGAAAATCTCAGTGGACAACAAAATATAACAATTTAGAATTTGCAGCACCATATATTTAAATTGATTATAAAGCCACTGTAATTAAGAGAGTATGCTATTGGAGCAAGGGTAGATAAGTAAACCTATGGATAGAATGAGGAAGAAATAGACCCATATATATTTGACCACACGCTTCATAACAGAGTTACCAGTGCAGATCAGTGGGGAAAGGCTGCTCTTCTCAAACAGCCACGACCCAAATGGACATGGGAAAAAAGTATTGAGTTGGCCAAAAAATTCGTTTGGGTTTTTCCAGAAGATGGCACCATGACCCAAACGAACTTTTTGGCCAACCCAATAAATCTTGACCTCTATTTCGCACCATATGCAAAAATCAATTTCATGGCAAGGACAGATTCCAAATGTAAAATATAAAATAAAGCTTTCAGAAGAAAATATAAAAGGTATCATAATGACTTCAGGGTTTGCAAAGATTATGGACACAACAAGTACTGATCTCAAATGAAATAATGAAAACACTGGACTTCATTAAAATTAAGAACTTGGGTTCAACTGAAGTTACCATGGAGAGAATTGTTGTGTAGGGTACCTCCTTTTGAAGAGGTTTGTTATACAGAAGTAGACAAATGAAACAATTCTGAAAGAGCCAATATAAAGGTATGAAAAGTTGTTGCACATCAGTCCTCACAAGGGAAATGCAAATTGACACCACAGTGAGATACCATTACTCAGCATGGCTAACCTTTAAAAGGACTGACAATTCCAACTGTTGACAAGATGTGGCACTGGAAGTCTCAAACTTAACTGGTGGCAGTGTAAACTGGTAGTCTGAAAAACTGGCTGTATTTATGAAAATGAGACATACATATGTTCTATGACCTATAAATTACACTACCAGGTAATATCCAACAGAAATTAGTGATTACATCCACCAAAAGGTATGTTCAAGATTACTAAGGCTTTATTTACAACAGTCCCAAACTTGAAGAAATCCAAATGGCCATCAACAGTAGAATGGATACATAATTGTAGTATATTCATACAATGAAATACTGTACAGCACTGAAGATGAAGTACTGCTACATATAACACAGGTGAAGTTTATAAGCATAATGTTGAATGAAATAAGCCAGACACAAATGAATACCTACTACATAATTCCACTGATACAATGTTCAAAACAGGCAAAACAAAGCCATGGTAATGAAGACAAAATAGTGGTTACTGCTGTGTACGGGTATTGGGCAGGGGGATGGGTAATAATCAGGAAGAAGCTTGAGAAAGCATTCAAGGGGCTCATTACCAAGTGTGCTCACTCTGTAAAAGTTTATCAAAAGTACCCTTATGACTGATGCACTTTTCTATATATATTTTAAGCAATTTAAAAAATTTACTTAAAAAAAAATAAAAGCCAATCCACACTGCTATATTTCCTGGTTAAAGACCATCTTACACATTCAAAAGCTCATTCTGTCTCCCTTTCTCCTTGGTAAGAGATATATACTTATTAGACGAAAATATTAAGGGACTCTAAGTAGCAATCCTGGTCACCACTCCCTACCTGTCCATTGTAAGCCATTCAAATACTCTGACACTTAAATTCCTTCCATATGCAAATGAAGTCGTTATTTTTCTGTTTTTGTTTTTTCTTAAGTAGGAATACAGGTGAAAATTAGAGAACTGATGTAACACAATACATCTTTTCTTAAACTTTTAACATTTCTATGTGACCCACCGCAAGTCAAGGGAATCATTTGAATACTGTCCAGTCTATGCTACTATTTTTTGTCTCGTAGAAGGTGATGGAGAATTCCTATGGAATGAATTTTTAAATCATTTTCTTAGAATTATAACAGCATTGCTCTATGTTCAGAACAGACTGGAATCCTAATGTTCCAGGATATAGGGTTTTAGGAATCATGAATATTTAAACAGAAACATGTGATGTGCAAAGGGAGGTCATATTTGACTATTAAGCATTAATGATGATTGATCTGGATCAGTACAGCTCCCCAGGCCCTTACTGGCAACACTCCCTCCCACGTGCATCTGAACTGCTTGCTGAGAGTGGGTTCCTAGTTCTCTCTTTCTCTACCCCACATGCCCTTTCGTAAGTTTAAAATTAATACAGCTAGTAAATATTCTTCTACATGAGGGTAAAATATAAAATTAATGAGTTTTTAAATTTTGTGGTTTTTTTTTTAAGACCCCAAAAAGTCCTAAGAATTTTTCAAGTATTTAAATTATGTCCCTTCTCATTTCCATTTGGCTTTTGAAGACAAGGAAGTGGAATAAATGTACAGAAGATTATCTCTATTATTCAAAATAAGGCCAAGGATGAAAATCCTCATGAATGAAATAATTTTAGGTCAACTGCTTTAGAAAAAACTTCAGAAGAGTGTTTTGGCTTTCACATTCCAAACCGTATTAACAAACTCATGCAGTGAAAGACTAAGAAAATGGGGAAAGTGGTCTGTCTCACTTCTCCTCAGGTTCTGTAGCTGCAAAGGGCATCTGTGTCATTAAACAGCTCTGAAAGCCTGCAGTTTGCACTGGGTACAGATCTTTCCCCTCAGAAAACGGAGACACAGGTGGAGGGAAGAGGCGCTGCCTGGGGAAGCCACTGCAAGCACCAGATGTTTGTTCAATTACGATAAAACCTCGTATTATCGGTGAAAATCCAAAACTGAGTATCTGTGACATTTAAAGGAAAAACTGAGTTAAGTTGAAAAGGTAGTATATTTTTAATGAGACACCAAACTTCTTTTCACAAAAGCAAAACTTGTAAACACAATAAATCATCCATGCTTCTTTCTAAAGAAAGAGAATCAAAGTGATTTCTCAACTTAAAAAGCCATTTTCTTCCTATTTCTTCCCACGATGGACTGAAAAAATGTTATATAAAAACTGGGAAACTGAATGAGAAGGATTTGAATTTGCCACAGAAAAAAACATTTCTAAAAATTTAAAGAGAAGAAACTGGATGAAAGCTTTTGAAAAACACTTTTCTACTCCCAAAGGTAAAGAATAATCCTCGTTTACCATCATATAATAGCATATCACAAAAAGTGGAGTGTTTGAATAAATTCTCCATTTTGAATAAATTCCATGCCATTAAGAAAAAGTTCTTTAGATATTCGTGGAAAATATCCTGAACTCCAATTGCATATTTCTTCTGCCACAATTACTTGAAAAAAGATACTCTGTGTGTTTTTACCTTGTATCAGTTTTTAAAACGCAATGTTTTGTCTTATCAGGTCAATTTATAACCGTTTGGATTATCTCTGCATTCATTTAGTGGTTTTACATTTTAACACCTGAGCTTTTCTAAAAAATATCTCATTCTAACTTCAGAGTCATGCTGTACATTTTCCCTTTTCATATAGTGTCTCTTACACTAAGAGGTGCTGCCAGTGAGACTGGGAGAAAACGCTAAGCACAGGCCAAATACATCAAACCCCAGATTCATCTTTTTGACACTTGGGCCCCAGAGGCAATATGAGATCAGCCAAAAAAATTCCCATTTTTTTTCACTATTCTAATTTTTCTCTTTCTATATTCAAACAGGAGGCCAAGAAAGACTAGTTATGAGACCACAGAAGATAGACAGTGTACCTCTAGAAATAACAGTGTCAATACTTAAATGCAAATAAGCATTTGCATGAGTGATCAGTTTACTGGCAATTGACACATCACACACTTAAAAACTTGAAATACCTCAGAGGTGAATGGGGAAAGTTAGTCACATGTAATGCTTAGGGAACACAAAAGGTGAGGAATTTAAAGCAGATTATGTATAAATGAGTTACTGTACCGTATTCTACATGACTTTAATAAAATTGGGGGTTTAAAAATGGAAAAAATATAGTAATTTATTTATATCCAGACCTGGACTTAGAACTATCAGACAATTTAATTCACAAACAATACAACTGTGTGTTGTATATTTGCTAAGCACAGATCATATAAAAATAAATAGATGGTAAATGTCCCCTTCCTTTTAGGTGCCCACATATTAAGGGAAACAAACAGCAATAACTAGAGTGCTCATGTAAGAAGTGCTAAAATACTAACAATAATTCACATTCATCGAGCATGTTCTAGGGGCCAGGCTGCATTCTAAGTTGATACTTGCCAACACATATCAACATACTTACCTCTCCCAACAAACTCCACATAGGTGCTGTATTTTATCCTCATCATGCAGTGGGGAACTGAGGCACGTGAGCATCTTACTCAAGTCCACACAGCTTGGAAGTGCTGGAGCAAGAGTTCAAGCCCATGTATACTCAGACTCCACAGCCTAACGTCTTAACCACTGCTGCACCAAATACTAAGCAGGGTGTGCTTTAGGGAATGAAATCCTCAAAAAGAAAGGGAAGCCCTCGCAGAAGTGCACAATACCCTCAATTATGTCTGTTTCCTGACAGTCCAGGATGAGTTACAGACAGTTCATCATCCCTTCATTCGTTCACAAAGTATTTATTGGGCCCTAACTAATGGCACAAAGTAGTGAACAAAACAGATGAAGATTCCTGTCTTATCAGCCTTAGAGTCTACCAGGGGGGTCGGACAATAAATAATAGATAAGACACAGAAGGAGAATAAAGTAGTTAAAAAAAAAAACAGGGAACGGGAATGTTGGGGGTGAGTGAAGGTGAGGAAGGGTGGTTAGAAAAGGGCTTACTGACAGATGAATGGGTAAAGAAGATGTGGTACATATATACAATGGAATACTACTCAGCCATAAAAAAGAACAAAAGAATGCCATTTGCACCAACATGGATGCAACTGGAGATTATCATACTAAGTGACGTAAGTCAGAAAGAGAAAGACAAATACCGCATGATATCACTTAATATGTGGAATCAAAAATATGACACAAATGAACCTATGAAAGAGAAATAGAATCAGGGACATAGAGAATAGACTGGTGGTTGCCTAGCAGGAGGAGGGTGGGAAAGGGATGGATTGGGAGTTTGGGATTAGCAGATACAAACTATTATATATAGAATGGATAAACAACAAGGTCCTACTGTATATCGCAGGGAACTATATTCAATATCCTATGATAAACCATAATGGAAAAGAATATGAAAAAGAATGTATATATATATATGTATGACCGAATCACTTTGCTGTACAGCAGTAATTAACACAACATTGTAAGTCAACTATACTTAAAAAAAAAGAGAAAAAAAAGGGCTTACTGAGAAAGTGACGTTAAATAAAGACCTACAGTAGATGAGAGGTGACAATCTCTGCACTTCTTATTAGTATAATAAATTTCTTTATAGTAAGCTGCTCACTGCAGCCAAAAGCATACCAATTAGTACTTAACCTACCTATAGGTTTGCTGTGAAGATTAAAAGAGAAAATGGGTACAACACGCTTAGCACAGTGCCTGGCTCCTAACAAGAACTCAGTGAACGCTGGCTATTACTATTACTGCTGTTGTTTTAATAAAGTCATGAAATCAGACATGTGAAGTATCTCTGGTCCACTCACACTGGGCGTCCAAGACAACCATATGATATTCTCTGTTAGATGCCTAAAAAGTAACTGATTCTGGAATCGATATATTAAGCATTACAATGTAGGTATAAAGTATAAAAATATTATTCACAACAACCTTCCATGATCTCTCAAGAACTTGGGTTGTTGATGACATCAAAAGACTGGTCAAAGTAGATGCTGGAAACTCTCGGTGCCCCAGACATGAGCTGGGGGAGGGGGGGCCACAGTAGGAAGTGTGAGGGGCAGCCCGCCTATTCACAGACTTCCCTTTCTGGCAGTTTCATGTCTATTTTTTTGGCTGCAAGGAAAAGTGTTTACTTCTTCTAATAACAGATGATTTTCCATAGCTCTGGGGTTTTAAAAGGTCAGCAGCGATAAAAGGCTTAGGAAGAGCTCTTGAATTTTTTTTGCTACCATTATGAATTTCTTTATAAAAATGTTCATATATGGAGGACAATCAAACAATGCATGGAAAATATGTATTCCAGGTCCAAAAGCAGCTTATTCCAGCAAGATTTCCTCAGCTCTCTCCCTAATGATTTGATCATCCATTTCATTCACTTCTGCAGAAGTACATTCACAGGAGGAGTGACTGTGAAGAACAGTAGCCTTTACAGCAAGAGGCCACTTCCCTTCCTTACCTGGAATGTTGTCTGATCCTTTTTTACACAAGGGAGGGAAAGGATCCTGTTGTTAAGCTGAATTCCCTGTCTTTAGAAAAGCAACACTCCGGCTGTGTTCTCTTACTGGGCTTTTCAGTTTCCAACTCTAAAAGTACTAAAAAAAAACCCTAAAAATCTTTGCGCCAAGCAGCCAGATGTAATATATTATTGTGTCAGGGTACTTCAATGTCCTACTTGGCTAAGTCATTTTCAAAAATATTTTCTCTTCGGTGATAGACATAAAGTTCTATCTCCATGCCACAAAACCACCAACTGCCTTGGAGCGTTGTCAACAATGGTTTTATACTTTCTTTCTACACTGTTCATAGAAAATGTACCTCAAAGTCTGAAAACAAAACCACACTAGCTCCCAGTTCGTTTTTATTTCTTTGATTTGGCAAAGGTTGCCTTTACTGTATTTTCTGGTTCCCAGCGAACACAAAATTGGCCTAAGAGTTTGGACCCAACTTCTTTTAATCTTTCTGATATCACTGTTCTCAGTCAACTTCAAGAAACTAGCCATCCTTACCACTTGCATTTGTTGTGTTTTCCCTTCCAGATGAATGAGTTAGCAAGAAGTGGTTTATAGTAGATATCTAAATAGGTTACAGGATTAGAGCCTTTACAGCTTGATTTGAGTGCTTTGGGATTCAGAGTTCAGCCTAGATGTTCTAAGAAGTCCCCTTCCAATCCTATAGGTCTCAATTTTTAAATCAGTATGAGAGTTGTTTTGAATATGAGAGAAGTTCCTGATCACATACTCCATCGGGGGTATTATTTTGAAAAGGGAGAAATAAACAACAAAATTCAGGGGAGAAAAAGATAGCAGTCGAATAGAGACTTGAACTTAAAGGTTTTGATTTTTTGTTTTTTTCTGATGAAAAACAGGTAATGCCAGGAAGCCTTGATTTTTAAAAACAGACTTTAAAGAGCAGTTTCAGGTTCACAGTAAAATTTCACAGAAAGTTTCCATATTCCCCTTGTTTTCCCAAAACCCTCCCCTAGCGTCACCCACTGTCAACATCCCCCACCAGAGGGCTCCATTTGTTACAGCTGATGAACCTACACTGACACATCATGATCACCCAAAGCCCATAATTCACATGAGGGTTTGCTCTTGGTGCTGTACTCTGAGTTTTTATTCCCCTGTCTGGACAACAGAACTCATGTTGGTAATTGGAAAAAGGCCTTTAGCAGATAAGCTCATGTCCTCTTGTCTGTTTATTGACAGGCTATTATCACTTAGCCAGGAGATGATCAGTTGATATGGCTTTATCTGTTACTCAGACACAATTTTAGTATTACTTTCATTAACCCACATTACAGAGGCAGAACAGCCCATTGTGACTACCCTAGTCTGTATTGTACCAGCTTCCATTCTTCACTCTAGACCTCAGAACCCCATTACTCCACTCTTTTTCATGGGGTTTATCACTGTCTAGCATATTACATAGTTTGCTTATTAGTTTATTGCCTCCAAGAAACTGGGGATCTTTTTTTGTTCACTGACACAGCCTCAGTTCCTAGAGGAGTGGCCAGTACCTAGCACACACGTAATAAATATTTGTCAAACGGATGAATGAATGAGGCTTCTTTCTAAAGGACAGGGCTTTAGGGAGTTATTTTGGTCATGGTTTGGAGGCCTAATTAGCCATGACTAAGCAGGTTCCGTAAGTCACCAACGCTCCCTCTGTGTTGCCGGGCTCCTCTGAGGTCCCTGCTAGACCAGTGTGCCCAGTCTATTATGTGAACAGACTAGAAAGCACAGTGGGGTCTAGAGATGCCCAATGTCCCCAATTCTACTTGTTGTCATACAAGGTCTCAGTCAACCTGGACACCCAACTGGGCGAGCACAGCCATTCCTGGCCAAGAGCAGCCTGCCCAGAGGCACGTGGATGGAGTGATGCCAAGTCAGAGGCCAGGAGGCATTTCTCTATGGGAGTCAGGGGACAGACATGGTGACACTGAGGATATAGTCACAAGTTTCCCTATTCTTCTTCCCACTCACTCACATTCTTCTGATGATGAAGAAACCAAACCCTGAGTCAGCTTATAAACGGGATGATACATATTATTCCTAAGAATTAAAACGCTGCAATTTAACAAGTGGGGAAAAATAAAGGAGCCAAAGAAGTGTAACTTTTTAAAACAAATCGATAAGATAAATTGAAATATAAAACAGTGAGCTGAATGAAAGAAGAAAAATTTCCTTTGTTTTCCTACACAAAATAAAAGCTCTGGCTAGAGGGTGCAGGAGGTGGCAGGAAAAGATGAACTGCAGTTATGAGAAGAAAAGAAAGAATTACCGAGAACTACCGAGGTGGAAGTAAACCAGAAAGGTCCTGCTCCCCTGCACTTTCCTGACATCCACATGTAGGACTTGGGGAAAAAACCCCTGTGCATTATAAATTATATATGGCATGCCATACCCTGCACTTATTTATATCCATGAAGTATAACCATGTTATATTATTTAACTACAACAACGTAATTTTCTATATGTACTATTTACTTATTGATCCCTGAATCCCTTCCTAGAATGTAGGCTCCATGTGGACAAGAACAGTGTGTGTCTTGCCCTCGGAACGGTTATGGTGCCTGGCATAAGACAGGCACTCTGTCACTGCTGAGGGAATGAATAAATAAATAAATAGCTGCTCACCCATCACTTCCTTCCCACTCCACTCAAACTTCAAATGACACTGTTGTTCTTCTTTATCTCACGTGGGAAAAACAAGATGCTTCTCCATCCTCTCCCACATACGTGCTCCCAGAGCAGCACATACATAAGGGAAAGGGAGGAGCCAGTGGTGCTGTTTGTATTTCCAAAGAATCGGCCATGCTACTTGATACCTGAGACAGTTCATGTTGAAGAGTACACCTCTTCGTTGTGGTTCAATAACTGTGCAGAGATGCTGACAGCTCTCCAAGTCATAGGAAATCAGGGAAGGGCCCTCCTTCCCTCATCTGGGTGGGATTCCTTCAGCCCTGCTTAAAGCAGGGTATGCCAGCCCTCACACATCCAGGTGGCTTCAACTGCTTTAATTAGAAGTTCGGAAGTAAGCTGGTAGATGGGCATGAAATAAGGGCACCAGCCACTTCTCAATGTTAATTCAAGTCCTATGCACATCACCTCCATAGTTAAATTCCCATCACATGGACTAGCATCATCCTACACCACCGCCGAAGGTAGAATCAGGACATACTGCTACTGTCACAAGTTTCAGACTAAGTCCAACAACAGAAAATTTGGACCAGTTTAATATATTGGATTAAGACCACAAAAAATGAAAATCTTGCAAAGCTTATTCTAAAAAGAGATTAACATGCCTAATAATTAGGGAGCTTTCTAGTTATACTGCCATATATCAGAACAATATTCTAAATTATCTACTTTTTTACTTTTGTAAAACTATCCAGATTCTGGAGTAAAAAATATGAAACAAGTGTCAAAGACAGTATACTAAAGTACAGTAATTTACAAAGCACTGGAAGTTTTCTAAAAACACATTTTAAAATTAAAATCTCTGCCAAGTAAATGACTAACAAAATTAGAACTGCAACTAAATTAGCATGATTATGTAACTCTGGAGTTGCAGAAATCAGGATTTTAAAAGATACAGAATTAAAGACAAATTATAAAGTACAAAAGAAAAAATAAATGTGAATATGCTTATATTGGTATATTCTTCTGGAGCAATGGCTTTGACTGGTGAGCACTTGAGGTGACTTACATTTTTTCTGAATATAGTTTTTGCATGGCACTGCTACTGGCAGTTGTAACTGGGACCACTTTTCAGCAAAGGAAGCCCTTACTATCCATGTTTTAGAGCTAGCTGAAGAAGCAAACCTGCACCTTTCTAGAAGGCAGGGAAATGTGCATTCTGCAAATTCGTTTCGTCTGTGACTCAGACGGGCTAGCACCCTATTCCCTCCACCAGGGAATACCGTGATCCCCCCATAATGTATGCATTCATGCCCTGTCTTTCTTAAGAGCTCTAAATATAAAATTAATTAAAACTTGAACCACTGAATCATGGAGTAAACCTCTCATGGCCATCTTTATGATGTTTTTCTCCATTTTCCCACTTTTGATCACTTTCAAACCCCTCAGAATCTGCTTGTTTAAACCCCACCCTGCACTATCTCTCTTTCACTTGAAACCAAATCTGGTATCAATGTTTTGTCTGCTCAGCAAGAGAGCAATTTCAACAATCTCCTGCTTTTTATAAGATCAGTTTATTCTTCCCAATATAATAATTAGTTTCAGATGAACCTGGTTGCCGTTCCTCGGCTTGATTCCACTGTGGTATGGGTAAGGAGAGCACACACTTCCTGCTGCACTATTTTTTAGAGCAAAGCATTTGGATCCTATCATAGGCGCAGAACAAAACCTTCATACTTCTTTAAAACATAGCTGGGTTTTGATAACCTAGATTCACAAAGGAATGGATTAAAATTATGGTTATAGGAATCTTCTCGGTTTACTTTTATAAAGGTTCAGATGAATTATTCCTCAATTTATCAAACTATAATAAGTCATCAAGATATAAATCTTATGAATATAACCAGTGCTGTATCCCTGCAAACATACAGAGGTTGCCAATGGGAAGCCCACAGTGTTATCTTAACATCTTACAAGTTAATTAGCTTTTAGGACATAATAAATACTGATAGATAAGAAAATATACTGGCTTAGAGCTAAGGATATTAGAGGAATAACTCTGGAAAATCTCTGCTGACAGTGGTGCAGAGGAAAAATCAAGCAAGGCATTTTTATAAACAGAATGATTCAGATGGTCTATATGAAGCATAATCAAAACTGGCAGAGTCTCGAGTTACATCAGGATGTTGCCCCCGTTTTCCTTTAGGTCCCCCATGCGCACCTAAAATCATCACCTCCCACACATTTTGACTTGTTAATTCAGTACCAGTAGTGGAATCACCTGTGAGTATTTTCACCATCATAATGGCCGTTTATCCTGTTTGTAAATCCCAGCCACCCCGAGCTGTGATTTCGGGTGGGGGTCATCTTGGTGCATACATGTTCTAGGGCCTTAAATCATGCGTGTCTTTCAGTGTCTCAGAGCCTTTGCCTATTGAAATAGAGAGTGATCTCCTCTCTGCTTTATCATGCAATAATTATGTGATGTCTTATGGTTTGTCTTACCTTCACATGTATGTCCATCTGCAGAGATTGAGAAACCCTGCTCGCAGACGCAGTGAAAAGAACCGTCTGTGTTGAGACACTCTCCACGAGGACCACAGAGTCCAGGCTGTTCACATTCATTAATATCTGGAATCGAGAAGAGTTCCACATACTTGAAAAAAATCTGTTTTGTTTTCTTATGATACCAGACATACAGGAAGAAAAATCTATTGCAACACGGTCAGACACTTCTTTGATGGTACAACTATTCAGTCTGTACACACACCAGACCACAAGGCAAGTTGGACTGTCAGCGGAGAGAAACTACTTAGGATGAATCACAGGAACTAGCCAATGTTCAAACCATTTTCAACCTAAAAAAAAAAAAGCAGTTTCATAGTTTCAACCCAAAGGTACCCTTTTTTTAAAAGACATATTGGAGGCTTGAGGGTCTACAATCAAATAAATCCTCTGTGAAATATTCTTCAGTGTGAATACTGTGCTGTCCTTTGTCCCCTCCCACCACCATGCAGACAACTCTCCTGTGGCCTGTACGTCTCCCCACGTCCATGCCTACCCATCCCTGGGACGTGAACTTCTTAAGGGCAAGGCTGGACGTGTCTTACAGTGTTTGGCTCAAAAATGGCACTTCTCAGATGTCTGAATATACAACTGAAATAGACTACAATCTATATTTCACTGAAAATGGATACAAGAAATAAAGTACAAGAAAAAGGCCTTTTATACCAGGGAAAGTCTTAATATTGGCACAGCTTTGTGATGATGAAATTAGTGAATGAGCATCAGGCGCTATTTAATGTAGTACCCAACACAACCAAGAGTCAAAAAGTGGTAGCGACGATTACCATGAACAAATCATGCTGTAGCTGTGTTGACCATCTCATACTCTGCTTGCCCTCAATGAAGAATGATTATGCTCCCTGTAGCCAGGGTGATGATGCACTCCTAAACACTGATAATGCCTGAAGTATTTGGTGTAAATGCAGTGTTCTTTCAAACTAATCCTAGTTCTACTGGCTAAGAGTGCCCACAGTGGACAACATAAGGAATCATGGAGAATGGTTCACCTATTCACGCTGGTGCTGACACATGCAACTGCCTATGCGCACTGCATTTTAACTGCTGTTTGTCTCATCTGTGTCCCTCTTGCACTGACTGCTTCTTAAGGAGAACTGCATATTTTAACCCTGAGTCCCCAATTCCTAGCACAGCAAGTGAACAGTGTACTATGAATGTTTGCCCGCCAAAAAATGTCACAGTTTTGTTCATTCTCTAATAACTGAAGAGTGATTGATTGGGGCTCTCTTAGTTAATTGGGGGTCATAAAAAGTATCACAGGTCCTTGGCACCATCCAGGCAGTAGCCCTACTAAGGTCATTTTCCTATCTTTCTGAAGTCTCCTAGGTCCTCCTCTTTATCTCTTGCTAAAGAGGCCCTCAACATATCCTCTTAAAAATCCATCTTTAATTCAATTAAAAACTTTGGCTGAAGGCTTCCTATGAGAAGGCTGAGTAGGAAGAGGCCCTTGCTATTATGAAGCTCACAGGGGAGGCAGGAACCAACATGAATAACTGTAAAGCTTAATGGGAACATGGGAAAGGTACAGATGATGGGACCTTCCTAGTGACCTCTAGAACATGCTTAGCCACCAACCCGGCAGCTCATCTCCTCCAGAGAGTCATCCCTTTCCCCATATCCAGGATCTCCTGGGGCTCTTCTTTTTGCCCTGTTGATCTCACTGTGTAATAGGAATTCCGGCAATATTACTGATTTAGTCATCTCTGTATTAAGCCTGAACTTTTTACCCTTCCTTCTGCCATATATTTCAGGCTAACTGGCTTATCTACTGCTGAACCCAACTAAGAAATCAAATAGGAATCACTCATTTTCTTAACAATTCTCCCATTCTTCTAATTGTCACTAAAATATTTCAAGGAAGAGCAATGAATCATTTCCTACTTTACTATTTCTCAACATGATTCCACTCTGTGAAATTCGTCACTTCTTTTATAAAATCTCTGGTATCCTCTGTGTTTCCTCGCTACTTACTGATAATACCTTAGGTTGTGATCTTTCTTGAACTCTGACCTTCTTTTACCCGTTAGCTCCATTCTTTCTTTCCAATCTGCTGCCTAGAATCTGTTGCCCTCTACCTGGGCAACAAAGTGCCATAAACTTCCACTGGCCTGGAGATCAAGTCCCAGGTCGATATCCATCTTGTAGAGCCCTAGAGGTTATCCAAGACCACCTCCTTATTTTATCTGTGACTCAATATGGCCCTACAAAAGATGTCAGACTTTTGCAACTTTGCATGGGGAAGAATGGGCATATACTTCTTGCTTAAAGAGAAGTCACTGATTAACAAATAATTGTCTAAAAAGTCTGATGACAGGAACTGAAGATGAATTCCCAGACTTTTTTCCAGGAAACCACCAAGAAAGAACAACACAAATATCTGGAACCAGAGAAACATATGCATTCAATTTGGGTTGCACTTATTGAGGCATTTCTAAACTATGCTGCTAGTAACTCTGCTGAAAGCCAGACTATATTTAAGTTGGGTTTCTTTCATAGGTCCAAGATTCCACAGAAATTCACAATTTGGCACGTGTAAGTCAAAACGTGAAACTGAGTGTGTTCTGAAGATCAAATGTATGCTGCCACATTCCTAAAGAGAGTATTAACATAGAATTTCCATGCTGTCTGTATGACATCGTTAACATGTCATACAGGGGGAAGAGATTCTTACACTTTCAATTGAAAATGCCTTCCTGAATATGGAACTATCTTCAGATTATTAGGTGAGGCTTAAAGTTTATGCCTATCATGCATTATTATTCAAATATGTTCCACAGTTATTCACATTGTCATCAATTATGTTTTCAGCATTAAAACAAACTCTGAAATCTACACCCATGTACAGAATGCTGACACGATCATGGGATTAGATAGAAGTAGGCTACTAACTTCAGGCAGAGCGAAGGATCACAAAGTTGCCTCCAGTGACGTGGCAAAGAGAGATGATTCAAAACAAGGTGAGAGCACATGGTATTATAAACAGACTCTAATCAGAGAAGGTGGGTGATGGAGCATATTCACAGATAGTATTTTTTAAATGGTACTCTATCCCGCTTCAGGAATACTCTTCATTCGTTTGGATATCAGTTTTTCAAGCAGACATTAATTTATTCTGGAAATCAGGAATCACCGACGTGACTGAGAACAAAGTCAATTTAATAATGATTTATAGTCAATAAAACGTCATATGTTTGGAGCAGTCATATATGAGTTCCTATCAAATCACAAACACAAATTTAATATACAGAGAGAAGACAGTATAATTAATTACTCAGATGGCTAAATGAGTTTTATGCACTTTAACTCTAGAAGTGCATATAATTTGCAATATGAAATCATGGTCTCTTTATACAAGACTTGGTTTTACCTCTATTTGGTCAAAAATTTGTAACAAGAGGAAACAGAAAAAATATTACTTCTAAGCCCAAATGTCTGTAATAAAAACAGGATTCAGGTGGTATGGGGGTGTATCTCTTGGCATTTTTATATAAATCAAGATTTTATTAAGATGTAAAAGACCCCAAATGGAAATATTGTCACATAAATTTATAATTCAAACCTTTCTTCTCAACTACATTAAATCCAAGCACATTTAATTTCTGTATTGGAAATACTGAAAAATTTAAATTCACCTTGAAGGTAAATAAATATATGATATCAAATGAGGTACAAACTGCAGTATATTTAAATCTTGGTATCAGTAAGGCAAAGGCCCATGTCTTTTGTATCTCAGGGACACAAAGCTGAGTGTAGATAATGATACACAGAGTATAATATTCACAAGTAAGAGAATAGACACCATATTCCCTTTTAAGAATACTGTGATTTGGGACACGTGAGAGGGATATAATTTATGACAATCGAGAACAAAAAAGTCATACATGTCCAGTAGCAATGGATAAAAAATGACTCCAACAAGCTTTTATTTATACGTACTTTGGGATACACTACAGAGTTCCATAATGGCGGAGGAACAATGAGAAAAAAAAATTTATCCAGTATTAGAAATAAATAAGAGTACAGGTAAGTTTGAGTTTTCAATGGGAAAAAAGGCATGGATTTATTAAGACTAATAATTATAGGAAAACTTGTGGGGCAGTTAGGTGTAGCTAAAAATGATGGAACAAATGATCTAGACAATCTGATTTTTTAACCCCAGCATCAACAATAACTCAATGTGTTACACTGGGAAAAAAAAAATTCACTGAATCTCATTGTCTTCCTTCCTTTGGCTATAAGTGTAACAATAATTGGCCCGGCAATGTAGAGAAAATAGTGGGGAAAGATCTTGGGTTCAAATCTCAGTTCAATTACTTATTAGTGAGGAACATGCTAATTAACTTCTCTGAGCTTCAGTTACTCATGCACAAAATGGATAAAAGAAAAGTTGCCTCTTCAATTCTTTACAAATTAAGTAAGGTAATTCAGCAACTGGCACATAGTAGGTATTCAGTTAAAGCTGTGCTGTGTTCTTATTAGTACCTTGTGTCCACTGTACAGTCAGTCCTCCCTTACCCCCAGGGGATACATTATAAGACCTCCGGTGGATACCTGAAACCATGGATGGGCCTGAACCGTATATATACTACTTTTTTCTTATACATACATATAATAAAGTATAATTGATAAATTAGGCACAGTAAGAGATTAACAACACTAACTAAAAATAGAATTATAACAGTATACTGTAATAAAAGTTATGTGAATGTAATTTCTCTCTCTTTCCATTATCTTATTGTACACATTTAATGCCTTTTTCATCTTAACTAAGGACTTATGCACTGTGGCCGTAACTTTTGCAGTTTGAGGGGTGACAACAAAGCTAGAACAAATTTCTTTTTCCCTCTTTGTCCTTACCATAGATCTTAGCAACCTCAACACATGATTTTTTTTCTTTCCTTAGTAAGTCAAGAACTTTCACCTCTTCATTTAAAAAAAAAAAAGCACCTTTATGGCTTCTTTTTGGTATATCCAAATTGCTGAATCACTACCCTTGTGCTCTGGAACTATTGTTAGGTAAAATAAGAGTTACTGGAACACAGGAACTGTGATACCTCGACAGTGGATCTGACGACGGAGATGGCTACTAAGTGACTAACAGATGAGACACGTTGGACAAAGGGATGATACATGCTCCGGGTGGGATGAAATGGGATGGAACGAGATTTCATTACACTACTTAGAACAGTGAGCAATTTAAAACTTGTGAATTGTTTCTGGAATTTTCCACCTAATATTTTCTGACTGCAGCTGACTGTGGGTAACAAACTGCAGAAGGTGAAACCACAGGTAAGGGGAGGAGGACTGCTGTTTAGGAGATTAAACATGATAGCACTTTGAAAAAACATAAAATCCTGTCCTCTATAACTGTGACCAAAACATTAGTGAGGCTTTTGGGGGAGAGGAGAAGCTGGATACTGGATAAAAACAGGGATCAGGAAAAAAAAAAAAAAAGCAGATATATATCAGCTACGGGACAAAATTAAATAGACCCATGAAGGAGATAAAAAAGCTAGAAGATAATTTAGAATCAAGTACCAAGGTTGGCCCATGGAAGGAACAGCAAAGTACAGGTGATCTCAGTTACCACAGAAGCAACAAAGCTAGGACACAGTTCCAAAACACATGAGTTTCAGTTAACATGGTGCAGTGCAAAGCGAGAACTTCCTGTACTTGATGTAGACTCAAGAAAAATATTATACAAATACAAATTGGCATAGCTCACTTACATATAAAGTGGTAAAACCGCAGACTATCATCAGGAAGCAACGCAGAACTGAACAATAATGTAAATTATAGTTTAGAAGATGGAGAGAGAAGTACCTTGACATCCTTTATTGTCATTTAGCTGGAATCCATCCGGACAAGTACAATCATAGGACCCTTCAGTATTAATGCAGTCTCCTCCCTGGCAAACACTATTGTCCTCCAAGCACTCGTTGATATCTATAAGTCAATTGACAAAACAAAATGTATTTAGAAAAACATTTTCCTTATGTTTACACACCAGACTCATAAATGAACACTATTTTACATCTCTCATAACGCATGATTTTAAATGGATGACGTTTACCTTTTAGAGTTTTTGAGAAATGAAATATTTTGAAAGGATTTTAGCTTTGCACAATAAATAAACAAGTTTTAACATCAAATAAAATCAATTCAAAGAGGAAAGTAAAGATTCTACAACAAACAGTAATTTACTTGGTTAAATTCTCCGTGATGATAGAGAATAAAATTATTCCTCAAATAAGAATATCTTGAGCATCTATTTATACAAGATCCTATATTATGCATTACAGGAAAGATTTTTAAAGTACTTGGCATGCTCCCTGCCTCCAAAGGAAAATGATTGTACCAAAAAACCCAAATTATATTAAGTAGAAAAAACACAAAAATATTGAGTTGCTTTATAAGTTCAAAATAATTTAACATAAGAATTGTCAGAAAAGATATTTGTCAAAAGACTAAAACCAACTTCCAGTGTCACATGAATTTAGAGAAGAGACACTACAGAGGTCAAAGGTGGCCTGGGTAACATAAGGAACTTACTTGGAGCCTTGACAGCAGGGTGGAAAGTGGCAGAGCGGGAAGAAGAGCTTTTGGCGGGCAAGGGAGTCAACAAAATCAAAAGTCACTTACTCAGCAGTTATCACAAACAGGTATAATGTTGCCTGGATTTTTTCTAACGTATGTACTTATAACAAATATGCAACTAAAAATGGTTTATGTAACCAATAATGGGTCTTGACTGTGAGCATGTAAGACAATTAATGACCCCCCCTTGCTGCATGAACTCGAGGAAGATCTTTCACTAGGGCTGTTTATTACCTCATTTACTCCTAGTCAGAGCTCATTATTCCTAACACACTCCATTGAGCCCCGATTCTGTTGTATGTGTAGGATTCAAATTATTAGCACTGAAGAAACCTAAAGAACAAAACCTTCTTTGTTTTCTCAGAAATTTGGCATGTTATGGCATTTCTTGCTAATAATTATGATTGCTGCTAAAATACATGAGGAGGTCCAGGAAGAAGTGAATATGGAGACTGTTGCTGCCTTATTCTCCTCGCTGTCTGGTTGAAAATGTGGGCACAGGAATTAAATATTCCTCATAGAACCCAAGCAACTAACTAACTGCCTTCCGTACCATTCGTGGGGCAGATAAAAGAGAAGCACCTTATAATTTCATTCTATCAAAATAAATTATTATGAGGTTCACCCATTTTTAAAGTGTTTCTGAATACTAGATCCTAAAATGTAAAACAATGCTGATGTGACTCCGTCACAACTAAAGTGATTTATCACTTCTTCTTTAGTGTGTTTCTCCAACTTCACTGAAGTATAATTTACATAAAACGAATGTGTCTAAGAGTCCAGTTCAATGAGTTTTGACAAACGTAGACACATTCTTGTGACCACCATCACAATCAAGGCACAGGCATTTCTGTATCAATTTATATCTGTAAGGATCCACTGCTGGATTCTTAACATCATTGCAAATGCAATGTTTTTTAAGGAATTAATGACACACCTTTGTAAGAAAGTCATTCTATAGTGACAAATATAAAGCTTGGTGACATTTTCCTTAGTCTCTTTTTCCAGTCTGACCTTAAAATCTCCATTCCTGTTAATCTAATGCCTTGGGTGTTATAATTTCTGTGAAAGAATCCGTAAAGGAACCATCATGCACAATTAAGAAAGATAACAGCACGGAGGACTAAGTGTCTCCTGCAAAGCCTGACTATGCCAACAAAGGTTTTATTCACTGATTAACTGACCTTTGGTAGATCAAGATTCCTGAAAGTGGAACCAAATTTAATTGAGAAAAGGTTTTTAGATATAACTTCTGTGAAAATAATTCTTAAGCCCCAACTCTCTGCTTATTTCATGATTTTGAAGTGGTTGAGCCAAATGGGGATATTCTAGTCTACTGTTTATGGATCTTTGCCATAAAACATGTACTAAAGGGGCTTCCCTGGTGGCACAGCAGTTAAGAATCCGCCTGCCAATGCAGGGGACACGGGTTCGAGCCCTGGTCTGGGAAGATCCCACATGCCATGGAGCAACTAAGCCATGCGCCACAACTACTGAGCCCGCGTGCTGCAACTACTGAAGCCCACGCGCCTAGAGCCTGTGCTCTGCAACAAGAGAAGCCACCACAATAGAAGCCCGTGCACTGCAACGAAGAGTAGCCCCCGCTCGCCGCAACTAGAGAAAGCCTGCACGCAGCAACAAAGACCCAATGCAGCCCAAAAAAAAAAAAAAAACCATGTACTGAAGGAATAACCTGGACCAATGATTACCAAAAAGGTATAGGCATTTCCATTGCCCCAAAAGGTTACTTGTACGCCTATTCTGTTTGGCTTCTTCTGCTCAGCATAGTGTTTTTGAGAGTCATCCAGGCTGTCATGTGTATCAATGGCTCTCTCCTCATTATTGCTGAGTAGTGTTCTATTGTATGAATGTACCACGATTTGTTTACCCTTCACCTATAATGAGTATGTGGACTGTTTACAGTTTTGCTATTATGAATGAAGTTTTGATAAACATTCATGTTTAAGTCTTTGTGTGCATATATGCTTTCATTTTCCTTGAGTAAATTCCTAGGAATAGAATGGCTGGGTCACATAGTAGGTTTCACTTTTGAAGTTTCTAATGTGGCTGTATCATGTTACATTCCCACCAGCAAGGTAAGAGAGTTCCAACTCTTCCATATTTATTCTAATAGCTCCATAGCCATTCTAACAGGTGTTGAGTTGGAGGTCCATTTTTAGATTTACCTTTCTTTCTTTGCTCTTTCGGAAATTGAGACAACAAAATAAGAAAAGGCACATTTGATCATTAGCATTACGTGAAAAATCTCAATTCAAAATAGAGCAAGTAGAATCCTGAGGATATGAATTTCAGGAACAACACTCTATTACCAATATATGTGCCTCAGCGTAATGGAAACGTGTCAGCTTTGTTCACCCTATCCTAAAATAATTTTCATTCACTTTCCAAAATCTAAGAGAAATGATGTATATGAGAGTAAAAGGAAGCATTTTAAAAATGTTTATAAATAATTGTACAGATTTTAAAACCCAGTGCACTATGTTAGAGTCTGGTTTAGTTTAAAAATTTTGCAAGATCTCTATCTTCAAAAGCAAAAAAAAGAGTAGGTGGAATATTAAGAGAGCCCGATGTGGGATTGTCTGACACCACCGACTAGGGTGATATGAAAGAGGAATTTCTTCTAGGAGTTGGCCATCAGGCTTTAAGGATAGCAACAGTCAGTCGTGGTCACCTCTCCACTGAGACTGCTTTGGCAGTCACCAAGGACCTCCACCTGACTAGATGCCATGGTCAACTTTTGGTCCTCATCTTGCCGAGCAGCAATGTTTGACACAAGCTCATCACGCCCTCTTTGAAATGTTCTCTTGGATTCTGGTTTTGCTCCTTCACTTGCCACTTTTTCTCAATCCCCTCTGCTTGTTCCTTATCACCTCCTCACTTCTAAATAAATGAGGGACAAGGACTCAGTCTTTGGACAACTTCTCTCTTCTAGCTACATTCACTCCCTTGGTGATCCCATCCAACTTCATGGCTTTAAACACTGTCTACATGCTGATGTATCCCAGCTCAGAACTCACCCCTGAATTCCAAACACATAGGTCCAATTGTCTTTCGGATATCTTCACGTGGATACCCACTGTAGGCAACACAAACTGAAAATGCCCAAGTCAAGCTCTTAATCTCCTCCACAAAGCCTTTTCATGGAACACTCCCCCAGAAATAATCAAATGTCATCATCTCAGGCTAACCTCTGCTTGCCTACTTATTTAAGACCATCACTCTCCCTCCCTCCCTCTGCACCCCCATGTACCCCACTTTAATTTCCCCTTAACATTTACTGCCATTTAACAAACTATATAGTTTATTTAGTTATGATTTTTATTGTTATCTCCCTCACTAAAATGTAAGCTCCACGAGGGCAGGACTTTTTGTCTGTTTGGTTTATTGCTGTACATCCTGCACCTAGAACAGTGCCTGGCACATCCTTGACACTCAAATTTTTGTTGAATGAATGCATAAATGAATAAATGGATGACTCTGACTTGGAAAGAAATGTCAGAAGGTAAGAAATACTAGCACTTCTTCCCTTTTTCGATTTGGTCTGCAAAGAAATGACCAACAGAGAAGGGCCATAGGAAGACAGAGTAAATCATGAATCTTCTTCCCAGGCTTTGCAAGGGACTAGCATGGAGCAACCACAGCAAGGGGCTGGGGAAGGTGCCAAGGTAGGCATGGAAGCAGAGACTGTGCCTGGAGGGAAAACAAGTCAGAGGCAGAGCCTTTGAAGGCTGAGATGCCAAGACCTCTAATAACCAGGACCACTGAGGCCACCCAGAATCACAGAGTGAGTGGCTACTGAGTGTGCTGGCATACGTTGCCCACAGAAATCAGCACAATGCTTGGGATTCTGACTCCACGAGAAGGCCAGCAGGACTGCAGGATAACGCTGTAAGAAAACAAGTCTCTGCCAGAGTTAGAAGAGGAAAATTACACGTGTAAATAGAAATGCCAACAAGAAAGATGGCTCTTCCTCCCACAGCTGTGAAAGGTAAGTGAGCCGTCACAGCTCAGTTAATTACAGCTGCATAAGACTGGGAAGGGTCAGAAACAGTGCTAGTTGGGAATTAGCAGGCTGAAGTGCTAATATCGTTTCAAAGGGAGCTCTGAATTAATTGACTGGACTCCAGTCCTATTTATAACCTAAGACACTAGGGAAATTAGTCCTGACTTGAAGAGAAAAGAGTCTGATTATATACTTAAAAAGAAGCTTTCTTATGGAACATATATATTAATAACGCCAAGGAAGCTGGGGAAACGTTTTTATTTGGCTTTTCATGAAATGGATGGTTTTAGAATAAAAATATTGGACTTCTGGTGAAATGGTTACATATTAAAACAGCCAAAATAGAGGAACATGTCCTATAATAAGCACCCATTACCCAAGACTTAGTCAATGGCCTGGTTATCCTCTTGGCTAGGCCAGGAATTAGGGCAAAATACATACTGGTGGTCAGTGTAGGTTTTCAGTGCCTTAGCATGTGCCCTACCACCTCCTTACTTCTAGAATAGATTCTTCCATGACTGGCTCCCAGAAACACGACTGCCTCTTCCATCTTGCATTGCCACTATGTTGAATCATCAACATCTACCCGTATATTGGAGAGTTCCCCATCCATAGTTTTCAGACAACCAATTATTATTGTTATTATGACTTATCACTTGATCATTTGCCTATTTTTTCAATAGGTATGTTGATTACAACTTTTCACTGGTTGTATTAACCCTCTGAAAAACATTATTACCTTAGGATG
This sequence comes from Lagenorhynchus albirostris, assembly GCF_949774975.1. Classification (NCBI taxonomy): domain Eukaryota; kingdom Metazoa; phylum Chordata; class Mammalia; order Artiodactyla; family Delphinidae; genus Lagenorhynchus; species Lagenorhynchus albirostris. The sequence continues at coordinate 63,094,271 of NC_083107.1, forward strand.
AAATCCTAGAAGATGACCCACTGATTCAACAATAATGTACATTTTAACACCTCTGAAACGGTACCAATTGCCCTCCAGACAGATTGTGACTGTTTGAGCCAAGTTCTCTGGTCAGAAGAGAAGGGTACAAGGGAGGGAGACGCAAGAGGGAAGAGATATGGGAACATATGTATATGTATAACTAATTCACTTTGTTATAAAGCAGAAACTAAAACACCATTGTAAAGCAATTCTACCCTAATAAAGATGTTAAAAAAAAAAAAAAAAGAAGAGAAGGATACAATACAGTTGATCTTTCCCAACCAATGGGACTGAAAAGTCCAAAAGTATCTGGGGCCACTGAAGTATGTGCCACAAAACCAATCACTGAAAAGCTCATTCTCTTCTATCAAAGGTGGGGTTCAGACCCTCAAGCAGACACCACCTCACCATGTGAGGCAAACCCTGCCATGTTCACATTTCTGCTTTCATAACTGACAGGGTCTAAATGCAGCAAATCAGCAGATGAGTGGGGAAAACACACAGTGAACACAGAGAATTCACAAGTGATAGGCTGGTGACAGGCAGCTTCAGCAGCTCTGACCACCCAAAGGGGTTCTGAGCCAAGGCAGGTAGTGAAAGTGGTTAACAGCTCACAAATGCTGTACACATGGGTTATCTTGAAGAAATATTTTATGTGAAAAGCTCAAAATTGAATTAAAGTCTGGCTTTAAAAACTTTACATTTTTCTGGAAAATTAACTTGTCTTTCCTTACTTGGATCATTGGTACCACTGGTCCTGCATCCCAGTGGATGCTATACAGAACTATACACCCAGGATAAACCATCCACAGCTGAGAAAAGTTAAACTGATTCTTTATTCATCTAGCTGGCATAATTCTTCTGGCATAACTGCTCTGAGTAGTGTAAGGAAAACCTTGATTCTACGCACTTCTTGGCACTATTTGTGTGACCATGGGGAAAATATCTTGCAGGGACCTCGTGTCCTCAACTGTGAAGTCAAAAGTATGGGGTCAAGGACAGAGGCCAGGATGATGTCCAGATTTCCCTGATCCTGATTCTCACATTTTATGATTCTGCAATCAAGAGCAATTCTCACCTTCACAATGGTCTCCAAGGGCGGACGCTCTGTAACCCTGGTCACAAACACAGCGGAAGGAGCCCTCCGTGTTCCTGCACTGCCCATTACTGCAGAGATGACGGTGCTGGCATTCATCAATATCTATGAGCAAGAGAGTAAAAAGAAACTTAGAAGTGGTGCTTTAAAAGTGAGTTTTTAATCATTCATGTAAAGGAGGTCTATAAACTATCTGGTTTCTAATTAATTTAGAATTTTCATTATGTGATTCAAACTGACCTCTAGTAAAAGGTCACTCATTAATATCCCTGTAGGGAAAACCAGATGAGCTTAAATTTTTTTTTTTTTTTTTTTTTGCGATACGCGGGTCTCTCACTGTTGCGGCCTCTCCCGTTGCAGAGCACAGGCTCCGGACGTGCAGGCTCAGCGGCCATGGCTCACGGGCGCAGCCGCTCTGCGGCATGTGGGATCTTCCCGAACTGGGGCACGAACCCGTGTCCCCTGCATCGGCAGGCGGACTCCCAACCACTGCGCCACCAGGGAAGCCCCATGAGCTTAAAATTTTAAGCAATGAGCTGAGAATCTGTACATATTAATTCCACTGGTCACTGATGAGGGGCAAATACTTGGCTGTAATCTGGGAATCACAACGAAGCTTCTTGGAATTCCTTCTATAGGTTCAAGTTTAACACTCTGAGTTTAAAAGCCCTAAGGCCTGTGATAGTCTAAAGCAGGGGTCAGCAAGCTACAGCCCACCACTGCCTATTATTATAAATAAAGTTTTATTGGAAAATAGCACCACACATTCATATACTATCTGGCCCTTTACAGGAGAAGTTTGCTGACCCCCCTGATTGAAAAGTGTCATGGCGTGAAGGTCTTCAATTCTTTTTCAGTAATTTACCCTTTAGACCCCTAGCAATCAGGCTTCCACCTTCTCTCTCTCTCAATGATTTTCTGGGCAAATCTAATGGTCCTTCAAATGGGCTCTCAGCCCATTTGATACCTACATTGCTTCTGAATCTCTCTTGCTTGACACACACATCCTCTGCTTAGAGATTATTTGTTTTGTAACCGCAATCCTGAGCTCAGGCTCACACACGTGCCTGCATCATATCCACACATAAAAGGCATGATAATATATTGCATGTATTCCATCATCTACCTTCACCATCAGATTCTGACTTTCCTGAGGCAGGGCCTCTGTCTACCACATCTTTTTTTACTCCTTAGATGACCTAGTGTTTCAACAATCAGCAGGCACTTATTTCATGCTGTTTGCTGATCAACTTTATTCATCACATTTTGCATATGTGTATCTACTTCTGGCAATGTGATTCTGCAAGAGTTAACACCACAGGGACCCTACACCACTGTTCTATCCTACTCTGCTTTATAGCATCATTCTGATCATCCTGGCATTTAGCACCTAACATTGGTTTGCCCCTATTTCTAACCTGGTGGGTGATTCTCCTGTGTCTGACTTATCTCTAGGAGTGACATCACTGGCTCTTCAAAAGGAAGGACTATGAACACGATAGCCTTAGTACATTATGGGTGGACGTCTACCCTTATCACACACACTATAACGGTCAGGATTCATTAAATAAAGTATAAAAACTTTGAGAGGGACTAGAATCTAGAACAAATTACTTAATTTATCTGTGTACATGAGTGTGTTTGTGTGTGTTTGATCATTCTTCACCTCTAGATTAGGTATTGTAATGACTCTCTTTGTTCTAGAAAGGGATAATTGAAGAAGGTTATGATAATATTGGTAGATCCCTTTGTAGGACCACCATACATTGTCTCTTTTATAACACTACCTCAGGAGACCTTTCTACTTATTAAATATCTAAAGTTTACATACAGACATGGATATGATTTGTTTCCCTATAATAAAACAACTGATCAAGTACAATGTGTATTCTTAAATAAATGACGTTTAAATGACATTTCTTTTCAGGAACTCTGGACACTTGTGCTTGTCACTGGTGATACCATAGTATTTTCAAGCTCAGGAAGCATATACTTGTTGGGAAGTGAAGTACAGTTGACCCTTGAACAATGAGGGGTTTAGGGGGGCCCACCACCACACAGTCAAAAATTTGCATTTAACCTGACAGTTGGTCTTCTGTCTCCACAGTTCTGCATCTGAGGATTCAACCAACCACAGATCGTGTAGTACTCTACTAAGTATTCACTGAAAAAAATCTGCATATAAATGGACCCATGCAGTTCAAACATGTGTTGTTGAAGGGCCAATCTGTAATTCTGTATGAAGTTCAATGAAGAAAAATACTTTTTTTAAGTCTAAGGTCAACCCCCGTGAGGTCCAAAATCCTCACTATCACCTGTAGGAACAGGGTATATTTCACAAACTTTATCCCTGAGTATAAGGGGGATGCTATTTCAGTCTTCCTGAAAAGTCTTGTTTAGTGATTATTTTTTTTAAAGTAAGAATTTTAAAAAGCTCAATGCATACAAAAACTAGATCATTAATATTCCAAAACATAATACCAGGCTGACATAATTCGCTTCTAAGTGTTAATCCTATTAGGTGAAACTTTCAAATGATTTTAATACAATTGATTTTCTGCAAGTAAAGAATTACACAGAGTAACCATTTTTCTTTCCAATAGTAATGCCCAGCCACTGACCACTAATACCTTAGTTTTCAAATTTAGACTTTTCCCATCCTGTTTCATTGACTTTCCTGACTTAAGTGTAAGTCCCTTGATCTCTGGCACAATAAAACAATCACGTAGGTAGTTTCTCAAAACCCACTCACTTTACTGAGTGCACATTTTTTTGTAGGCACGTGCCTTAAACTGCAATCACAGTAGTTCATGGTGCTACACTCCTACCTTCACACTGGTCTTTTGTTGCTGACAGCTGGTAGCCCTGCCCACAGGTACACCTGAAGGAGCCCTCGGTGTTCTTGCACTGCCCGTTTATGCACAGATTCCCTTGCTGACATTCGTCAACATCTGTAAACACAACGACAATTGTTTACATTAGTTCTTATATCTAAACACCCCATTAGCTAAAGTTTGAGACTGTAAACCAAGCTACTGCCCTCAAAGCCTTCCATTTCCAGGCTGGCCTTTTAAGGCATGAACCACACTAGAAACTTTTTAATAAGCAGAAAAAAAGGCTCTGCCCTTTCCAATGCATTCTGGGGTTATTATCACAAAAATAATACTACTTCTCCTAGGTGAGGCACTCTACATTTTAGTTTGAATCAGCCCACCAGTGTACCAGCCATCAACCTCAGTATGCTGAACTGTAGAAAAGAAATAATTACAAATAGATAATAAATTTATGATGAAGTAAAATTGTTTTCAATACAACATCAAGCTCTTTGCCATCCCTCTCTCTCTCATACTTTGGATATAGCACAAACACAATATGAAATATTTTAGAGTTGAAAAAAGAAAGAACCTCAGCACAAATGGCTACGAGGCAGTTTGCAGACCTGTAGAAGGCAGAAAAAAGGCAGAATTAAAACTCTCCCAAGAATTTAAAAAACAAAACCATAATGGAGGCAGTTATGGGAGGAAATAGAGATTTCTACTGTACTAGAAGAACCTGGAAAAGTATAAGGTCAAACAGCTGTGTTAAAGGACACTGAGCTCATTTTCAAAGTAACAAGGAAAGCCAAGAGGCATGATGTTTTGATGATAGATGTTGGAATGTCTAAGGAGAAAGTGATGAGTGAGGACTTTTTTTCAAATGCCTTGAATAAACATAGAGCTCTTGACTGAGAAAGAACATAATTCTTTATAAGTTTCCTAGTCGTGGATATGAATTTACACGAATGAAGAAAAGCCTGGCCTCCTCAATACCTTGAACACTTGTGGTAGAAGCAGCGTGTGTTTTCTAGACGCTTTTGTTTGGCTGTCAGGTTGGTCTGATCTAATTAGATAGTGCTGTCTTGCCTTCTCTATGAGGATACAGCCTCAGAATGTTCTGCTGAAGAGCTAGTCAGTTTGTAAGAGTTTATGATCATTAAAATATGGTAGGACTGAGCTTCACCACCTCCACCACAGGTCTGCTGTGAGGATTAGTGGAGACAATGGATGAAAACACACCAGCCCTGTACTCAGGGTGGGAGAGAGGAGTCCTGATCTTAAAAGAGCAGGAAATCACATCCTAAAGATCAATGTCTGACTAGTGCTTCCTTCTGAAAATATCCTGTTACTTAAAATGCATCTACAAGGTTTTAAAAAAATTTTTTATCTAGCAGGTTCTTATTAGTTATCCATTTTATACATATTAGTGTACACATGTCAATCCCAATCTCCCAATTCATCCCACCACCACACCCCTCTTCCACCACTTTCCCCCCTTGCAGCTACAAGTTTTTGCCAGGAGAAATCAATTAACTGCACAGTCCTTTCCCTCAAGTATCACTGACAATTACCTGTTTCCTGAGCAAAGTTGCATTTCTTAACCTCTAGTGAGGCATTAACCTTTTGAATTTTATCTTCATGCAAGCAAGGTGTCAGGTTATGCTTCCTGAAAAAGCTCACATTGACTATTAATGTAACTGGAGTTCAGAAATTTGTTTCTGATTTAATTTCTTGCAGAAATTACTTGAGTTTACTAGAAACTTTTGTTTCACTTATTGTGAAGTTGATCCCTTTTGTTTATATATAATTCCTGGCTGCCAACTGTTGACTACCAATAGAGAAATTAAATAAGAATTTTGTCTTACGAATGATTTTACACCTTTCCAGCATTCTCAGTCTACTAGCTTTTCAAGTGGTCGACAGCAAAGACGAGCCCACACCATGTTTTCTTTCAGCACATTCTATAAAATACTTGAGACGTCAGTTGAAGAATTTAAGACCAACAATAGCTCATGTAGCTGGTTGGATCTCACGTAACGTCTGACAACATTTTTAATGCTTTGGCCTCTTTTTGACTTTCTCAAAGAAGATGAAAAATTAAGCATTCCCATGTGAAGATGTTTGCAGCAAGACTATACCCTCCATTCCAAGTACTGTCAGGATACACCAGACATCTTACATAAGTTACTCATTTATGTTGGGAAGACTGTCAGAAGTAATTCATTATAAGTAATGATACACATATTTGGAAAAACTCGAGGCAACTCTGTTATCTTGAATGAGGTGATCCTTGGGTCTTTAAAAGGACACAGGAACAGAGGCAGCATAATTCTACACATTAAAAAGTATTTTTTCTTTTCTGATGAGGGACAAAATTCCTATGACAAAAGAATACTTTCTAATAAAATAGGCATGCAGGACAAATGTCTTCTCTCTCTTGTGCCAAGAGATGAACAGAAGATATTATTCTTCACAAAAGGTATTTGTTTGTTTGGTTTTTTTAATCAATTTATTATTTTATTTTTATTTTGGCTGCGTTGGGTCTGTTGCTGCACGCAGGCTTTCTCTAGTTACGGCGAGCAGGGGCTACTCTTCATTGCGGTGTGTGGGCTTCTCATTGTGGTGGCTTCTCTTTTTGCGGGGCACGGGCTCTAGGCGTGTGGGCTTCGGTAGTTGTGACTCTTGGGCTCTAGAGCGCAGGCTCAGTAGTTGTGGCGTACGGGCTTAGGTGCTCTGTGGCATATGGGATCTTCCTGGATCAGGGCTCGAACCCGTGTCCCCTGCATTGGCAGGCAGATTATTAACCACTGTGCCACCAGGGAAGTCCCAAAAGGTATTACTTTAACGGACTTTTTGCCCATATTACTATGATAAGTCCTGCTCAGAGTTAAAATAGAGACTATCTCTAGGGTATTTATACATTTAGTACATACAGCACTAAAATGTACAAAGAAATACAAAGATACAAATAAGTAATGGATTAATACACTAGATAATGTATTTACAACCTGAAAAGAGTTGTCAGTACATTGAGTGAGGTGAAGACACAGTCAATGCGGTGCTGTTTCCTCTGCCTGCTAAGGTTTTTCTCCCCTCTGTATTCAATATTTTAAGACCAAGTTCAAATAGCGACACCTCTGCAAAGCCTTCCCAGAAGCATGCAATCTGAATTAGTCACACACTTCTTGGCTTCAGCAGAACTTTGTACATGCCTATTATTCGGTGAATAACAACATCTACCACAAAATGTCATGCTCTGCCCCTGCCTTATATCTCATCCTCCATGTATTATCTCTGATATCTCATTACCCTATATTATCTCATGCAATCCTCACATCAACCCTCACAGATGCCATCATTGTTACCTTCTTGCAGATGAGCAAGTAAGCCCTGGCGAAATGAGATAACCTATCCAAGCTAACACAGCTTCAGAGTATCACAGCTAGAATATGACATACTGCCTTTTAAAAGAAAAAAAAACCGAAACTCCAGACTTATTTGGATTTCACCAGTTTTTCCATGCAGGTCCTCTTTCTGTTCCAGGATCCAATCCAGGAGAACACATTATATGCAGGTGTCTCATCTCTCCAGTCAGTCTTCCCTTGTTTTGACAACGTCAATTGCCTTGAGGATATGGGCCAGAATTCCACAGAATGTCCCCAATTTGGACTTGTCTGATGTTTTTCTCATGATTAAGACAGGGGTTACAGGTTTTTGGAAAGAATAGCACAGAGGTAAAGTGCTTTGGTCCTCACATAATGTCAGGAGTACATGACAGTCACATGACATCACTGACAACTTAACTTTCATCACTTAGTACTTCACTGTCTCCAATTATCTGATGCAGGTTTGCATCTCTTCCAATGAGTAATAGTTCTTTGAGAGATTTCAGCCTCTTAGTAACATACGCAGTGCCTGGAACATGTTGATTCCTTCATACACTTGAGAGGAAGGAAAGGAAGGATGAATAGAAGCTTCTGCAGCAGCCCAGCAGAGTGCCCCAGAGACTAGAAAATACGAGTGTTCCTAGGGGTGGCATCAATTGATGGTGTGAATTCTCAGGTAGTAGGGAGACTGACTAGAGAGGAGCAGGCTCATCTGGGATGGCAATGCCAAGAGGAAGACGGTGGTAATGAGTCATTCATTCAACATGTATCTTACTCTGTGCATTTTCCCTCTAGAGAGTCCAATCCTCGAATTTTAGGGATGACATGATATCAGGAAACCTGAGATTATCTATCCAAGGTTGTATAGTGAATCCCTGGAAGAGCCAGGATTCAGGTCAGTAGTGAGGAAGAAGATTGGTGTGCAGGGCAGGATAATTATGAGCAAGTACTTGAGTCAAAATAAGCACAGAATATACCCAGGGCAGTTGTGACATCAGTTGGATGGGACAGAGATTGCAAACTGAAGAAAGCAGTGGTGACAAATTTGGAATATGAAGTGTGGGCCGATTACAAGGGTTTTTATGAATAAGCAGATGAGAAGAAGCAGGCAGACTGGGAAGAGAAAGTAACATGACAGGCAATAAACCAGATACAGCAATCAAATAAAGATTAACGGCTTCTAATGCTGAGACCTTCAGCCACCATTAGTCCTGTATGTAAGGAAGATATAATACCTTTCAAGTGATTCTCATGTTTAACTTTTTCTGAGGAGATGCCCAGCTTAAGGATTCAGAAGGAAAGCTGCGGATGTGGGAAAGGACCAGGAGAAAACGGAGATGTGCCTACTTCATACACTCTCCTGGGAGTGGATAGTATTTTGCTGTATGGAAGGAGTACGGCAGCAAATTCAGACGTCTGTGAATTCCCTACTGCCAGTGGAAGATGCTTCAATTCTTACAGGTCAGTAGTAGGGTATCTGTTTACTGCTCCCCTACCACAGTGATAAATTAACCACTACCCTAGATCCTTCACTTTCATTGAGACAGTAAAGAAAAATTTTTTTACTTATTTCCTCTTTGTCCCTTTGAAAGAGCATGCTTTTAGGTATAAAAGTGATGGAAGATAGCAGAAGGGAAACAATCCATAGATTTAACCACAGAAAAAATGAAAACTTCTTAAAAAATTATTTAAAAAATTAGCAAAACCTTGGACAAATTACACTAATATTCTAAAGAAAACGGTATACATTAAATATATACACTGTACATAGGTTTATATATATATATCCTATATATAAAGTGTTCATACACATTGACTTAAAAACTTGATTAATGGGAAAAGATATTAACAAATTTACAAAAGAGGAAATATAAATGTTTAACAGATGTATGAAATAAGTGTTTAATAATTAGAAGTGTTTAGGAAATTAGCACATAAAATACATATTAAATCTTTTAGAATTAAATCTTTTAAAATTAGAAATTAGTGTTCTTCTACTGAAATAGTTAAACACAGAACATTTTGCCTGATTATTCCACTTTTATAAATAAGGAAGTAATCCGAAAATTCAGGCAAAGGTTTATTTTTTAAAGAGATGCCTGTTAGGTTTTACTTTTACATAATAATCAGAAGCTGGAAAAAGTATGTTGTTCAACACCTGAAGAACAGCAAGAAAATGGTGACACAGCAATACACCGGGATATTACACTGCCTTTAAAACTAATGTTTGAAAAGAGTTATTAATGAAATGTAAAATGCTCATGATATACTATTAAATGACAAAAAGGTAGATAGAAAACTGTACACAGAACATAATGATATAAAATATCCATGAGATACAAATATCCACAAATGAGGTAGAAAGATTATTACTTTATCTTTTTTACCTTTCTGCATTTGCCACATTTCGTATAGCAAATGCATGTTTTTTAATAGCAATTGTATTGAAATAAAAATCACACACCACATAATTCATCTATTTAAAGTGTACAATTCAATAGTTTTTAGTATATTCACAGAGTTGTACAACTGCATGTCTTGTTTTTATAACTGGAAAAAACAAAACAGATCTGTGGTTTACAGATGTTCTCTAAAAAAACACTGTTTTTCTCTATGTAAACAGATAGGGTCTGTATTTAATCACCATGAGGAGTCACTTTCAAAGATGCCAACCAAAATGTGCTCCAAGTAGCTCAATCAAAATAAATGACAGGTAGTATGGTTCCCTTTTTTAAGGCTAGTTACTCTAATATGTTTTTAAGTGCAGTTCAAATAAAAATGAGATATCTGGTCACAGTATTTACCTTTACAGTGCTTGTGGTCTGGAGTTGGGGTATAGCCCTTGTGGCACGAACACATGTAGGATCCTTCGAGGTTGGAGCAAGTACCATTTGTGCAGATACCTGGTTCCAGGCATTCGTCCACATCTTAAAGAACGGGGTATAACGGAAAGGGGAAAAAAAAGACAAAGAGGAAAAGAAGAAATAAAACATAAATAAAGTTGAATTTGGTTAGAAATAGTGGATCTTCTAAAGAGGGGCAGATTCTTTTTCTTCTTTTGGCCGCACCATGCGGCTTCTGGGATTTTTAGTTCCCCAACCAGGGATTGAACCCAGGTCCTCAGCAGTGACAGTGTGGAGTCCTAACCATTAGACCACCAGAGAATTCCCAAGACGGGCAGGTTCTTTAAGATAAGCTTTCAAATTAGTGCTTAAGAGGAAGAGAAGCTCTGGTATGAGGTATGTGTATGATGGTTCCATGGCTTAATTTACTTTCTGCAAAGTAACTCAAAAAAGGAACCAAACATGCTCTACAAATAAACTCAATGGAAGGCTTGTTTTAGAGGAGAGGGAGGAAGAGAGGATAGATGTAGAGCAACATCCCCTGCAAGATAAAATATTCCAAAGAACCAAAGATGCGTGGAGGTCTAGTTAGGGAACTGATGAACTTCAGTAGAATGTCAGCGTTCGCCGAAACAAGAGATATGACTCATGACCCAGAAAAACCATGGGAAAGTTTTAACAGAAAGGTGAAAAAAAAATCAGGCAAAACATTCTAAGATGGCATTGAATCAGTGATTAAAGAAAAAAACACAATCTAAGGGACAAACATAAGACTACTGGGTAGTGTGAAGGTGGGGTATAGGCTGAAGAGGCAGATACAATAATAATATCTAATCTTTTTTTTAACATCTTTATTGGAGTATAATTGCTTTACAATGGTGTGTTAGTTTCTGCTTTACAACAAAGTGAATCAGTTATACATATACATATATCCCCATATCTCTTCCCTTTTGCGTCTCCCTCCCTCCCACCCTCCCTATCCGCCCCCCTCTAGGTGGTCACAAAGCACCGAGCTGGTCTCCTTGTGCTATGCGGCTGCTTCCCACTAGCTATCAATTTTACATTTTTTTTTTTTTAGATTCCATATATATGTGTTAGCATACAGTATTTGTTTTTCTCTTTCTGACTTACTTCACTCTGTATGACAGACTCTAGGTCCATCCACCTCACTAAAAATAACTCAATTTCATTTCTTTTTATTTACAAGCAGCTCATGCAGTCCAATATGAAAAAACAAACAGCCCAATCCAAAAATGGTCAGAAGACCTAAACAGACATTTCTCCAAAGAACACATACAGACTGCCAACAAACACATGAAAGAATGCTCAACATCACTAATCATTAGAGAAATGAAAATCAAAACTACAATGAGGTTATCACCTCACACCAGTCAGAATGGCCATCATCAAAAAATCTACAAACAATAAATGCTGGAGAGGGTGTGGAGAAAAGGGAATCCTCTTGCACTGTTGGTGGGAATGTAAATTGATACAGCCACTATGGAGAACAGTATGGAGGTTCCTTAAAAAACTAAAAATAGAATTACCATATGACCCAGAAATCCCACTACTGGGCATATACCCTGAGAAAACCATAATTCAAAAAGAGTCATGTACCACAATGTGCATTGCAGCTCTATTTACAATAGCCAGGACATGGAAGCAACCTAAGTGTCCATCGACAGATGAATGGATAAAGAAGATGTGGCACATATATACAATGGAATAATAGCTAATCCTTATCAGGCACTTACTGTATGAAGGCACTGAAGGCTTTACACATATTCTCTCATTTAATGCTAACAAAATCCATATGGGTTAACCCTTCACAGAGGACGGAACTGAGATTTAAAGAAGTTCAAAGCTTGTCCAAGGCCACATGGTTAGAAACTGATGGCTCAGATTTGAACTCAGTCAGCCTAACTCCAAAGACCATCTTTTAAACTGTAAGGTTCTGTCATAGGCAAAGTTAAGTCTAGAGATAGAAAAAGTTAAACAGAAAAAGCATGACTTTGTTCTTATGATTTGCTAACACAGCATTTATATCAATAATCATTATCTAAGTGTTCACTGATTTCATTCAAGAAACTTTCATTAAGCTCCTACTAGAATATTGTTAATTCAAAAAGAAAAATTTGAGTTCTGTGCCCCATTTGAATGCCCCTGGGTAAGTCCACTGTATATTGCAGAAAGAAGGTATATAATGTAGCATAAAAAATCAAAAATTTAAAGAGAAAAAACTTCAACCATAAAGTACCAAAAATATACACAGCATCACAATTTATACCTAATTTTACAGTGGGCTACAACTTAATCAAAGTATTTTATACATAAGGCAGACAAACAATAAAAAGGAAAAGGCTCTTGATTGTATCCCTTTCATTTCACAATGCTTGCCACAAAAGCAATACAGCTTTCCACCTCAGTATTAACAGAGAATCACGAGCACATTAACAGAGTCCTGGTTTTAAGTCAGCATTCATTTGCACTGCATTTCATTAAAACTGTACTCTATCTTTTTCTTTTTTATAATGGAATTCAGAAGCAGAGTATTACCAAAATAAGGCACCGGGGATCTTGTGTGTGTGCACGTGTGTGTATGCCATACGCATACTGAAAACAGCCAAGTAATTGACACTGCCTAGGCGTTCCGCCTTGCTTTCACAACATCACTAGTTATAGTAGAGTGACCCTATTCCACTACAAACAAAAATTGTAACACTTTCAGACTGACTCATTATCCATCCTTTCTTTGGTTGCGGAAGTCCACTTTTGTAAACACTGAAAGCAAACTACTTCAAAGAAGAAGCCAAACACTGGAGCCAAAATAAATAATGGGACAGAATGAACATAGACGCTGGGCATGGAAATTCCAGCAGCAATGCAAAAATGTCACGTCTAGGATCTGGTTTGGTTTCAAAAATGTTAACAAGTTGAAAAATGTATCAATAGCTCTTTTTAATTTTTCATGCACCAGAGAGTGTGATTTATAAGACTGCAGAATATAACAGTAAAATTAATTTCTAAGACCATCTTTTCTCTTAAAGTAAATTAACAGGCGTTGCAGATTACCATTCAGGAGGTACTTATAAAACTTCTATTTTACCAGGCTACTACCACGATTAACGATGAAGCAGAATGCTTTGAAATATCCAGGAGACCCTGATGTGTTTATTCTTTACTTACTACAGTCATAATTGCATGGAACCAGAATCCTGTAGATAGAACAGTTTGAGTTGAATAAGTACATGAGCTTAGTGGCACTTATGCTCTTAAGGAGATAATGATATATAGTAAAATATCACTAAAAATGTACAAACCTCCAGCTATAAAATAAATGTCATGGTGATGTAATGTACAGCATGGTGACCATAGTTAGTAACACTGTATTGCGTACTTGAAAGTTGCCAAGAGAATACAGTTGGCCCTTGAAGAACATGGGTTTGAACTGTATGCATCCAATTACACATGGATTTTTTTCAACAGTAAATACTACAGTACTACATGATCCGTGGTTGGGAGAAACCGTGGTCGCAGAGGGCCAACTATAAGTTATATGCAGATTTTCAGCTGCACAGAGGGTTGGTGCCCCTGACGCCCACATTGTTAGAGGGTCAACTGTGGATCTTAAAAGTCTTCATCACAAGAAAAAAAAAATTTGTAACCATGTATGGTGATGGATGTTAACTAGACTTATTATGGTGATCATGTTGCAATGTATACAAATATTGAATCATTTTGTACACCTGAAATATAATGCTATCTCACAATTATATCTCAATTTAAGAAAAAAAAAGAATCTCTATACAGAAGGAAGGTGTCTAGAGTGGAGTCTCACTTGGTGGATGTCAAGGGAATGAAATAAACTCAGTGTTGTATCTTTAGCCAGACCTCTCTCCTTAACTGCTCATCACCACAGCTACGATCTTAGAAATTAATTTTACTGTTATATTCTGTTAGTTTACTGGGACATCTCTATTTGATGTCCCACAGACCTCCCTCATGGCCCAAACTGATCCTTTTCCTGCCTTCTCTTTATGCTGTCTTTCATGTCAATATAGGCTACCATGACCCACTCAGATGTCCAAGTCAGAAACTTGGGAGTCATCCCTTCTAGATTCCTTACTCTCCCTCTTTCCCCACATTCAATTTACTACCAAGTCATGTAAATTCTACTTACCAAATCTCTCTCAAATACACCCAACTTTACTTCATTCCCACCACTACCATTATCTCTCACCTGGGTTACTGGCATAATCTTTTGTTTCTCTATTTAAAGTTTGACCCTATCAAATCCATTATCCAAATTGCAGCCACAGCAATATTTCTAAAATACAAATCTGACCAATGATGTTGTTCCTCTACTTGAAAAACTTTCAATCGTTTCCAGGGTTTTTCAATTCAGTCAAGGATACAGTACAAACTTGTGGGGCCCTGAATGGTACTGACAGAAAGTCAGGCCCCCATAATCCCTAGTTCTAACCCTTGGGAGGACCAATGCCATGGGAAACAAGGTAGTCTCTACCCACCCTACTATCTACCACCCAACACCCACAGCCCCTTACCCCTGCAGCAGAGGGAGATGGTTATGTCTCTGTTTTCTGTATTGGAGCTCAAAACTCATTCTAGGATTACAGTCTTACAGAAGAGTTGTATCACCCAAATTCTTACATGCGTAATACATAATGAGTTCAAAAGGGAAACTGTCCATAGAAAAATGGGTCACAAATTCAAGAAAAACAATTTACCAATGGGCTTTGGGGACATAATTTGGCATGTGCCATTCATGAATTAATTAAACCTCCCACAGTAAGGAAGTTGCCAGGAGTTTACTAGGTCAGCAATTTGTGGATGACTGTTAACGAGTTTATGACTCCACCTCACTGTACTATCACCCAATCCAAATTAATCCTTCTCATCCACAATACTTTGAATGACTCTCACAAATGCCTGGTGAAAACTGGATATGCCACACCTACAGGATTTCCTGATTCCTCCTCTAATAACCCTATCATAAGAGGCAGTCAGAGGCATAATTTGTCCTTAATGAACCTGGCTGATTTTTATGATCATCACATCCTTTAAAAAATGTTTCACCTCATCATTGGAATCTTGCAGTCTACAGTTCTTTTTCAAGATCAACATGAAGTTCAGTGGTCATTAGTTCCCGAACTCCACCTTCTTTCCTCTTTGGGGGGAAATGAGGACATTAATCTCTCTCCAGGTCCTGGGCAACTTTCCATTCTCCACAATTTCACAAACATGATTCCCAGCTGGCCAGCAATCCCACCTGCAAATTCTCTCATTGCCTCGAGAGGTACTTCATCTGGGTCAGGAACCCTTTTGAAATTTCCCTTCCTAATATCCTGGTAACAAACCAGACAGCCCGAAGTCCCTCTGTGGTGGGCAGGACCTCTGAAGTTCTAAGGGTCCGCAGTGGCCACCTTCCCACAGGCCAGCCCGTGGCTGCACTGACCCCTTCCACTTCACCCACCTTGGGGTTGGTCAGAATAGGGTCCAGAGCAAGAGTTTACCTGCATTACTTCCTTTACTACCAAGGACATGAATCTGTCAACATGGTGAACCAGTCATTTTTCTGAAGCCATTCAACCTCATGTAATTCATTAGTGACCAAGAGACTTCAGTGAGTGAGCACCATTTGATATGGGAAGAAAACATCTTATTCTATCACCATGCTACATGAAAATACAGGATTACTCCCCACACAAACATTACTTCAATTATCCCTCAACTATTCTTCACACAGTCTTTACATTGGGTTGGCCAAAAAGTTCATTCAGATTTTTCTGTAACATCTTATGGAAAAACCCGAATGAACTTTTTGGCCAAACAAATACTAAAGATGATGGGAGAACGTATTTGACAGAAAAGCAAGCATGGCGGAGAGACCTTCAAGATGGGGGAGTTGTAAGATGTGGAGATCACCTTTCTCCCCACAAATATATCAGAAATACAACTACATGTGGAACAACTCCTACAGAATCCCACTGAACGCTGGCAGAAGACCTCAGACTTCCCAAAAGGCAAGAAACTCTCCACGTACCTGGGCAGGGAAAAAGAAAAAAACAGAGACAAAAGAATAGGGACAGGAGCTGCACCTCTGGGAGGGAGCTGTGAAGGAGGAAAGGTTTCCACACACTAGAAGCCCCTTCTTGGGCAGAGACTGCGGGTGGCGGAGGGGGGAAGCTTCAGAGCCGTGGAGGAGAGTGCAGCCACCGGGGTGCGGAGGGCAAAGCGGAGAGGTTCCCGCACAGGGGATCGGTGCCGACCAGCACTCACCAGCCCGAGAGCCTTGTCTGCTCACCAGCTGGGACAGGTGGGGTCTAGGAGCTGAGGTCAGATCCCAGGGAGAGGACTGGGGTTGGCTGTGTGAACACAGACTGAAGGGGGCTAGTGTGCCACAGCGAGCCTGGAGGGAGTCCGGTATAAAGTCTGGAACTACCTAAGAGGCAAGAGACCATTGTTTCAGGGTGTGCGAGGAGAGCAGATTAAGAGCACTGCCTAAATGAGTTCTAGAGACGGGCGTGAGCCGTGGCTATCAGCGCACACACCAGAGATGGGCATGAAACGCTAAGGCTGCTGCTGCAGTCACCAAGAGGCCTGTGAGCAAGCACAGGTCACTATCCACACCCCCCTTCCGGGGAGCCTGTGCAGCCCGCCACTGCCAGGGTCCCGTGATCCAGTGATGTCACATTGGCTTCTGCAGCCACAGGCTCACCTCGCATTCCATACCCCTCCATCGTCCCGGCCTGAGTGAGCCAGAGCCTCCTAATCAGCCACTCCTTTAACCCATCCTGTCTGAGCAAAGAATAGAAGCCCTCAGGCGACCTACACGCAGAGGCAGGGCCAAATCCAAAGCTGAACCCTGGGAGCTGTTTGAACAAAGAAGAGAAAGGGAAATCTCTCCCAGCAGCCTCAGGAGCAGCAGATTAAACCTCCACAATCGACTTGATGTACCCTGCATCTCTGGAGTACCTGAACACACAACTAATCATCCCAAAATTCAGGCGGTGGACTTTGGGAGCAACTACAGTTGGGGTTTGCTTTCTGCATCTAATTTGCTTCTGGTTTTATGTTTATCTTAGTTTAGTATTTAGAGTTTATTATCACTGGTAGATTTGTTTATTGATTTGGTTGCTCTCTTTCTCTTTTTTAATATATATATTTCTTTCCTTTTTCTCTTTTTGTGACTGTGTATATGTGTGCTTCTTTGTGTGATTTTGTCTGTATAGCTTTGCTTTTACCATTTGTCCTAGGGTTCTGTCTGTCCGTTTTTGTGTTTCTTTGTTTTTTTAGAATAGTTTTTGTTATCATAGCTATTTGATAACAAAATAGCTATCATAGCTATTTTATCATAGCTATTTGTTAAAATAGCTCTTGTTATCACTGGTGGATTTGTTTTTTGGTTTGGTTGCTCTCTTCTTTCTTACCTTTTTTTTCCTTTTATTACTTTTAATTTTTTAAAAATAAATTTATTTATTTATTTTTGGCTGTGTTGGATCTTAGTTGCTGCGCGGGCTTTTCTCTAGTGGCAGTGAGTGGGGGCTACTCTTCATTGTCATACGCGGGCTTCTCACTGTGGTGGCTTCTCTTGTTGTGGAGCATGGGCTCTAGGTACACAGGCTTCAGTAGTTGTGGCCTGTGGGCTCTACAGTGCAGGCTCAGTAGTTGTGGCATACGGGCTTAGCTGCTCTGCACCATGTGGGATCTTCCCAGACCAGGGCACGAACCTGTGTCCCTTACATTGGCAGGTAGATTCTCAACCACTGTGCCACCAGGGAAGCCTTGTTACTTTTTAAATTTTTAATAATTTTTAAAAATATTTTATTTTAATAACTTTATTTATTTTTTACTTTCTTTCTTTTTCTCTCACTTTTGTTCTGAGTTGTGTAGCTGACAGAGTCTTGGTGCTCCAGCCAGGTGTCAGGCCTCTGCCTCTGAGGTGGGAGAGCTGAGTTCAGGACATCGGTCCAATGGAGACCTCCCGGCTCCACGTAATAACAAACGGCAAAAGCTCTCCCAGAGATCTCCATCTCAACACTAAGACCCTGCACCACTCAACAACCAGCAAGCTACAGTGCTGGACACCCTATGCCAAACAACTAGCAAGACAGGAACACAACCCCACTCATTAGCAGAGAGGCTGCCTAAAATCATAATAAGGTCACAGACATCCCAAAATATACCACCGGATGCAGTCCTGCCCACCAGAAAGACAAGATCCAGCCTCATCCACCACAACACAGGCACCAGTCCCCTCCACAAGTAAGCCTACACAACCCACTGACCCAAACTTACCCACTGGGGGCAGACATCAAAAACAACGGGAACTACGAACCTTCAGCCTGCGAAAAGGAGGCGCCAAATACAGTAAGTTAACCAAAATGAGAAGACAGAGAAACACACAGCAGATGAAGGAGCAAGGTAAAAACCCATCACACCAAACAAATGAAGAGGAAATAGGCAGTCTACCTGAAAAAGAATTCAGAGTAATGATAGTAAAGATGATCCAAAATCTTGGAAATAGAATGGAGAAAATACAAGAAATGTCTAACAAGAACCCAGAAGAACTAAAGAGCAAACAAACAATGATGAACAACACAAAAAATGACATTAAAAATTCTCTAGTAAGAATCAATAACAGAATAACTGAGGCAGAAGAACTGATAAGTGACCTGCAAGATAAAACAGTGGAAATAACTACCACAGAGGAGAATAAAATATGATGAAAAGAACTGAGCACAGTCTCAGAGACCTCTGGGACAACAGTAAATGCACCAACATTAGAATTATAGGGATTCCAGAAGAAGAAGAGAAAAAGAAAGGGACTGAGAAAATATTTGAAGAGATTACAGTTGAAAACTTCCCTAATATGGGAAAGGAAATAGTCAATCAAGTCTAGGAAGTGCAGAGAGTCCCATACAGGATAAAAGCAAGGAGAAACATGCCAAGACACATATTAAGCAAATTATCAAAAATTAAATACAAAGAAAAAATATTAAAAGCAACAAGGGAAAAACAGCAAATAACATAAAAGGAAACCCCCATAAGGTTAACAGCTGCTCTTTCAGCAGAAACTCTGCAAGCCAGAAGTGAGTGGCAGGACATATTTAAAGTGATGAAGGAAAAAAATCTTCAACCAAGATTACTCTACTCAGCAAGGATCTCATTCAGATTTGATGGAGAAATTAAAACCTTTACAAACAAGCAAAAGCTAACAGAATTCAGCACCACCAAACCAGCTTTACAACAAATGCTAAAGGAACTTCTCTAGGCAGGAAACACAGAGAAGGAAAAGACCTACAGTAATAAACCCAAAACAATTAAGAAAATGGTAATAGGAACATACATATCAATAATTACCTTAAATGTAAATGGCTTAAATGCCTCAACCAAAAGACACAGGAGCACCTCAAAACATAAGGCAAATGCTAACAGCCATAAAAGGGGAAATCGACAGTAACACAATCATAGTAGGGGACTTTAATATCCTACTTTCACCAATGGACAGATCATCCAAAATGAAAATAAATAAGGAAACACAAGCTTTAAATGATACATTAAAAAAGAGGGACTTAATTGATATTTATAGGACATTCCATCCAGAAACAACAGAATACTCATTCTTCTCAAGTGCTCATGGAACATTCTCCAGGACAGATCATATCTTGGGTCACAAATCAAGCCTTGGTAAATTTAAGAAAATTGAAATCATACCAAGTATCTTTTCCAACCACAACGCTATGAGACTAGATATCAATTACAGGAAAAATCTGTAAGAAATACAAACACACGGAGGCTAAACAATACATTACTAAATAAACAAGAGATCACTGAAGAAATCAAAGAGGAAATCAAAATATTCCTACAAACAAATGACAATGAAAACACAATGACCCCAAACCTATGGGATGCAGCAAAAGCAGTTTTAAGAGGGTAGTTTATAGCAATACAATCCTACCTCAGGAAACAAGAAACACCTCAAATAAACAACCTATCTTTACACCTAAGGCAATTAGAGAAAGAAGAACAAAAACACCCCCCAAGTTAGCAGAAGGAAAGAAATCATAAAGATCAGATCAGAAATAAATGAAAAAGAAATGAAGGGAACAATAGCAAAGATCAACAAAACTAAAAGCTGGTTCTTTGAGAAGATAAGCAAAATTGGTAAACCATTAGCCAGACTCATCAAGAAAAAAAGGGAGAAGACTCAAATCAATAGAATTAGAAATGAAAAAGAAGTAACAACTGACACTGCAGAAATACAAAGGATCATGATTACTACAAGCAACTATATGCCAATAAAATGGACAACCTGGAAGAAATGGACAAATTCTTAGAAATACACAACCTTCTGAGACTGAAGCAGAAAGAAACAGAAAATATAAACAGACCAATCACAAGCACTGAAATTGGGACTGTGATTAAAAATCTTCCAACAAACAAAAGCCCAGAACCAGATGCCTTCACAGGCAAATTCTATCAAACATTTAGAGAAGAGCTAACACTGATCATTCTCAAACTCTTCCAAAATATAGCAGAGGGAGGAAAACTCCCAAACTCATCCTACGAGGCTACCATCACCCTGATACCAAAACCAGACAAAGATGTGACAAAGAAAGAAAACTACAGGCCAATATCACTGATGAACATGAATGCAAAATTCCTCAACAAAATACTAGCAAACAGAATCCAACAGCACATTAAAAGGATCATACACCATGATCAAGTGGGGTTTATCCCAGGAATGCAAGGATTCTTCAATACATTCAAATCGATCAAATTGATACACCATATTAACAAATTGAAGAATAAAACCATATGATCATCTCAATAGATGCAGAAAAAGCTTTTGACAAAATTCAACACCCATTTACGATACAAACCCTCCAGAAAGTAGGTACAGAGGGAACTTACCTCAACATAATAAAGGGCATATACGACAAACCCATAGGCAACATCATTGTCAGTGGTGAAAAACAGAGAGCATTTCCTCTAAAATCAGGTACAAGGTTGCCTACTCTCACCACTATTATTCAACATACTTTTGGAAGTTTTAGCCACAGCAATCAGAGAAGAAAAAGAAATAAAAGGAATTCAAATCAGAAAAGCAGAAGTAAAGCTCTCACTGTTTGCAGACGACATGATACTATACATAGAGAATCCTAAAGATGCTACCAGAAAACTACTAGAGCTAATCAATGAATCTAGTAAAGTAACAGGATACAAAATTAATGCACAGAGATCGCTTGCATTCCTATACACTGATGATGAAAAATCTGAAAGAGAAATTAAGGGAACACTCCTATTTACCATTGCAACAAAAAGAATAAAATACCTCGGAATAAACCTACCTAAGGAGACAAAAGACCTGTATGCAGCAAACTGTAAGACACTGATGAAAGAAATTAAAGATGATACAAACAGATGGAGAGATTTACCATGTTCTTGGATTTGAAGAATTAATATTGTGAAAATGACTATACTACCCAAAGCAATCTACAGATTTAATGCAATCCCTATCAAACTAACAATGGCATTTTTCACAGAACTAGAACAAAAACTTTCACAATTTGTATGGAAACACAAAAGACTCCAAATAGCCAAAGCAATCTTGAGAAAGAAAAACGGAGCTGGAGGAATCAGCCTCCGTACTTCAGACTATACTACAAAGCTACAGTAATCAAGACAGTATGGTACTGGTACAAAAAGAGAAATATAGATCAATGGAACAGGATGGAAAGCCCAGAGATAAACCCACGCACATATGGTCACCTTACCTTTGATAAAGGATTCAAGAATATACAATGGAGAAAAGACAGTCTCTTCAATAAGTGGTGATGGACAAACTGGACAGCTACATGTAAAAGAATGAAATTAGAAAACTCTCTACACCATACACAAAAATAAACTCAAAATGGATTAAAGACCTAAATATAAGGCCAGACAGTATCAAACTCTTAGAGGAAGACGTAGGCAGAACACTCTACGAGATAAATCACAGCAAGATCCTTTTTGACCCACCTTCTAGAGAAA
Organism: Lagenorhynchus albirostris; assembly: GCF_949774975.1. Classification (NCBI taxonomy): domain Eukaryota; kingdom Metazoa; phylum Chordata; class Mammalia; order Artiodactyla; family Delphinidae; genus Lagenorhynchus; species Lagenorhynchus albirostris. The sequence goes on from NC_083107.1 coordinate 63,116,490, forward strand.
TGCAAATAAAAACAAAAGGGACCTAATGAAAGTTCAAAGCTTTTGCACAGCAAAGGAAACCATAAACAAGACAAAAAGACAACCCTCAGAATGGGAGAAAATATTTGCAAATGAAGCAACTACAAAGGATTAACCTCCCAAATTTACAAGCAGCTCATGTAGCTTAATATTAAAAAGACAAACAACCCAATCCAAAAATGGGCAGAAGACCTGAATAGACATTCCTCCAAAGAAGATATACAGATTGCTAACAAACACATGAAAGGATGCTCAATATCACCACTAATCATTAGAGAAATGCAAATCAAAACTACAATGAGGTATCACCTCACACCAGTCAGAATGGCCATCATCAAAATATCTACAAACAATAAATGCTGGAGAGGGTGTGGAGAAAAGGGAACCCTCTTGCACTGTTGGTGGGAATGTAAATTGATACAGCCGCTATGGAGAACAGTATGGAGGTTCCTTAAAAAACTAAAAATAGAACTACCATATGACCCAGCGATCCCACTACTGGGCATATACCCTGAGAAAACCATAATTCAAAAAGAGGCATGTACCACAATGTTCATTGCAGCTCTATTTACAATAGCCAGGACATGGAAGTAACCTAAGTGTCCATCAACAGATGAATGATTAAAGAAGATGTGGCACATATATACAATGGAATATTACTCAGCCATAAAAAGAAATGAAACTGAGTTATTTGTAGTGAGGTGGATAGACCTAGAGTCTGTCATACAGAGTGAAGTAAGTCAGAAAGAGAAAAGCAAATACCGTATGTTAACACATATATATGGAATCTAAAAAAAAAAAAAAGGTCATGAAGAACCTAGGGGCAAGACAGGAATAAAGACACAGATCTACTAGAGAATGGACTTGAGGACACAGGGAGGGGGACGGGTAAGCTGGGACAAAGTAAGAGAGTGGCACGGACATATATACACTACCAAACGTAAAATAGATAGCTATTGGGAAGCAGCCACATAGCGCAGGGAGATGAGCTCGGTGCTTTGTGACCATCTAGAGGGGTGGCATAGGGAGGGTGGGAGGGAGACGCAAGAGGGAGGAGATTTGGGGATATATGTATATGTATAGCTGATTCACTTTGTTATAAAGCAGAAACTAACACACCATTGTAAAGCAATTATACTCCAATAAAGATGTTTAAAAAAAAAAGGAAGCATGGCAAAATGAGAGACACATGCTGATTAGGCCAATGCAATGAAATCACCTCACCTGCACTTGAGGTACAGTAAATCCTCAGAATATCATCCCCTCTGTCAATTCTGATGAAGTTAAAAATATGCAGTAGCAGAGCTGCCTACCAAAATAGGTTATATGTTCCTCAAAGACTCATCACTGCTTTTCAGAATTGGAAAACAGTCAATGCTATGTACATCACAGATGAAGATCCAAAGATGGCCTCAGAAAATCAACCCACTAATCTGAGCAAATCACTAACTTTCTACGTCACCTTTCTAAAAGAACATTGTGTCTTTCAGAAAATCTCAACTGGGCTACCTATGGATTGGCCTGCCATCTCAGACTCTAGAACCCCTGAGCCAGAACTATTGCTGCTTGTAAGGGACAATTCCAGTCCACATGAATCTTTCCATTCTATGAACTTCTATTTTCCTTATTATCTTAATTTTGTTGTTTTGTCCTCTAATTGTCTTGGGTGTACATGAGAGGTATATGAGACATTATATAAAACAAAACAACAGTAGCTTTGAAGCTAAGAGACCTGGGATCATGCCCTAGCTCTGCCATTTATTACCTATGACCAGGAACAAGCCCATTAACCTATTTGGGAAAATATTTATATATCTGTACTACAGGTATACTGTAAACTATGTAAAGAGAAATTGTTATTACAGTAACTAGTATTCCCCCACAGGTATATTTCCTGCCTTCAGAAGTAGTTTTTTTCGATGAGATATAATTGACATTATAACATTACGTAAGTTAAGCAACAAGGATGTAATGTGCAGCACAGGGAAATACAGCCATTATTTTGTAAAATCTTTAAATTGAGCATAATCTACAAAAATGTTGAATCATTACGTTGTCACCTGAAACTAATACAATATTGTAAATCAACTATACTTCAATAAAACGTAACATTGTGCAAGTTTAAGGGACGATTTGATACACATATTGCAAAATGATCAATACTCTAGCATTACCAACACATCTATCATGTCTCACAATTATTATTTCTTTCCTGGTGAAGACAATTAATATCCAGTCTCTTCGCAACTTTGAGGTTTATAATATAGTATGGTTGACTACAATCACTAAACTGTGCATTACATCTCCAGGGCTCACCTACTAGTTGCAAATGTGTGTTATCCTCTAATAACATCTCCCCAATTCCCCCACCCCCAGGCCCTTATACCATTCTACACTGTTTTGTTTTGCTTCTTTACAGCTTCAAATCTTCTCTGGCATCTAGCAGACATATACATAGGTAGGCACTCAATAACTACTTACTGACTGACTAGAAGATTCCTTTAGCATATAATGATTTAGGGACAAGGCTGATGTTTGCACATTTTATAATATCCACAAAAGGTAGACCGTGAGCTCAGCTGCCATCTTACATAAAAAGAATAATTGTAGGACTAAAGTCTTCAATTTTTTTTAAGTTTATGAATTTTCATATATTCCATAAAGGTTAACAATGAGTCTTAAAATCTGAAAAGAAATCCTAAGGTGAAAAGAACTCCTAGAACAAGGAGCTCTCCACGTTTATCCTGCAAGTTTTCTGCACCTGGTTTTGGTTAAGACTGTGGCTAACCAGTTGTCAAGTGGATTGAACAATACTAAGTTCTTCAAATACTGAAGACCTACTACATTTAGAACAGTCAAATGGGAGTCACAAAGTCATCATTAACTACGGCCAACAAAGAAGGATCACTTTGATTAAAATCTCAGAAATTTGTGTCCCCGTATCACATCGTTTGTTAGACTCAACTATAAGGCAAGGCAATAAACTCAAAAAAGGCTAGCTGCGCACATCTACCAGGTGACAGATATTATATATTGTGTCTATTGTGTAGATATTGTGAAGGTGAGCAAAGAAAGTGAAGCAAAAGAAAGAGGATGGCATTACTGTAGAAGTGAAAACATTTGTTAGGGATGACCCTGCAGAAAAGCATTATGATTCTCAAGAAGTATATTCCAGCAAAACAAAAATGCTCAGAAGTTGAAAGGAAACTGTAAGATTGAGACAACTTAGATTCAAAAGAGAAAGCTCCTATGACAGTTAAAAACTATATGAAATGAGCTTAAAGAAAGCCAAAGAGAAGACAGTTATCCATAAAAATTTGACATATAATTTACTTTAACAGGTATCAGTTATTATTGCATTTCTTCTATTTCAGGACAAGGGAAATAAAACGGAGGTAATAGGGTTGGGGGAAGAAGGATTATAACATTTCTTGGGTCCTACCTCGTGTCAGACACCTTACTCAGTGCTTTATATCACATTTAATTCTAACAATAAACCCCATGAAGAAAGTATTTCAATACACGTTACAGATATTGAAACCAAGCTTCAGAGAGGTCACATAGCCCATAATCTGCCTAAATTCAGGGAAATTTGATCTTTATATCACAGTTACTGAATGCACCTTTAAACAATTATACATTAGAGAATTTCCTTTGGGGGATGGCTCTAGTCAGGTCTGAATCAGGCTAGTACTTCAACAGTCAAGGGAAACCTGTAAATTGAGGACTTGACACGTTAGCTTCCTTCAAGAACGGTTCTGACTGAAAGCAGCCAGATGGAACTGGCCAGAACCCAGGGTGATGAAATAGTCCTAAAAGGTGGGGATCGTGTGGGCAACAGCTCCAGGCTGAATGTGAGGTCCAAGGAATACAGTGTTAAAACGATGAAAGTGGCTCTCAAGAGAGCACAGAAATCCACAATTGGAAAGAAGAAGGTACATTAACAGAAGAGCCAACACGAGTTGCCAAAAAAGCATTAAGGGATAGAAATTTTGAAAGTGCACAATAAACTATTGAGAATGAAGGATCATATGCCCTGAACTAAACCCTAGGAAAAAGTATAAAACCCCAGACAGCACCTGCTGACATTTGACCTGTTTCTGCCCCAAACAATTTCTGTTCTAATTCATAAATCAAGGAGAAGCATCAATCAGTAAGATCCAGTTTACATGGCATGAATACAAAGAGGCCATTAACGGTTTCAGCAAGTTCACCATTTAGTCAGCGAAAGCAGCAGAAAGGGTAACTGGCATCGAATCCCTGCAGAACATAAGGGTCAAAATGGCAATTCTTAATTCTTAATGAAACCATTTAATAGAAAAAAGAGCCAACTGGACATCGAGATCGAGTTTTTTTTTAAAAAAACCCCATACGCGTAATGCCAAAGAAAGTACTATTCTGTACAACACTGTACAAGTTTAATTATAATAACTTAAAAATACGCTGTGAGAGGACAGTGGTAGAAAAAGAAGGATACTAAGACTTACAGAACAGCCCAGCGAGGTAGGGATTATCATCTCTACAGATGACAACTAACAAATGTTCTGTGTAGGACTTTTCTCCCAACAATGAGATTCAGGAATTTTTTTTAGTCTTTAATGCCCTCATACATTAAAACTTGGGGGAAAAATGTCTCATCAATATACCCTGAATTGTCTGCACTAAAAGGATAGAGAAAGCCTCAAAACTAGTCACATTTAACGGTTAGACACAGAAACAGTCGATTCGCAAGGAACATTTTGTAAACCATTTATCATTTGACGCCTTCTCTGACCTCCACAGAATCTCTAACACTCTCTATATCCCTTAGGCAGTGTTTTTTTTTTTTTCTTCATGGCACTCATCACACCTGACATACCATATACTCTACTTTCTTACTTGTGAACTCTAGAGCCTAAGTGCAACGAAGGGAGGAAATTTATTTTGTTCACTCTCAACTCCCAGGGTCTAAAACATGCCTGGCTCAAAGTATGAATACAGTGTTGAATGATGAAAGTGGCAAGTGAAGAAATGAATATATGTCAGGTTGTGTTATCAATGAGCTCAACTCAAAGATGAGCTTAGGTAGGATTGCACCTTCTGAAAAGTATTTTAGAGTACCAGAAGTAGAAAGATAAGACCTAAAATGTATAAAGGAACAAAACCAAAAAGATATGACCAGGTATTCACAAGCACTGTCAGAGTATTGCAGAAAAATCCAGTCCATTCATTGGCTCAATCTGAGCAGAAAGGTATGTTGCAATATCTGCTTTTCATCACACTCAACTTTAACATTCACAGCTCAACTGCCATAAAAAACTAAGATGGAAAAATCCATTTTGGTACAATCTGCAAGAGCCCACAGGAGAAATTTACAAGAACTGCAAGTTCAAGATGAGCAATGGATGGCATTGTAATTACATCACAGAGGAGAAGCTTGATTGACAGATGACATAAACCTAAAACTCTACCCAAGGCAGAAGGAGAAAAGTACCCAGCCTACTTTTAATAGGAAATGTGTGATCTTAGTTGGCAATGCAAAACCGAAAGTTATTGCTTGGCCAAGTGGCCAAGTGTGTGACTTGGGGTGAGTAACATGGTGACCTAATAGTTCTGCTTATGATTTTACTAATCTGGCTGGCAACATGATATTGCTGTTAAATGAGGTGCTCTGTTTCTGTCACTCAACTGGAGCAGCGTGGTCACAATCAGATTGATTACGCACATCTAGGTGTAAGAACTCATTTATTAGTATTCCCCAACCTAGATCCATGCATTTACATTGAAGAGCATCACTTTCCCATTTGGTCAGTCATGTTGCATTAGTAAATGCATGAATCAGGGCTGTGTTTATACCACGATTGTGAATTTTAGTTAGTTAAGGTAAAGTTCGGGCTCTGCTCTTGGATTACAATACGCATTGATATGTGAAAACGAGTACAAGAATGGAACCTTGATAGGCAACTATGAAATTTATGCCAAATGGAAAAATTAAAACCAAATGCACATTCTGACCAACACTGATTACATAAACAAATGCTTATGAAAAGAAAAAATTTTCTTCTCCCCAAAGATCAACATCTCATAATTCCACTGATAGAGACCCTTGGGGATGGGCATGAGATTCAGGGCAGGGGGCCACCTGCAACTGGTAGAGGCTTAGCTCATGCTGCCAGGTGATGAGTCCAAAGCTTTGAAATTGGGAGTGCTTCCACCAAGCCTACCTATCCCACCTCCTCTAGAACACCCACGCGTCTTCCCAGAGATGTAAGAATAAAGACCAACTTTTTTTTGTAGAACCAAGAGGGTCTGGCATGGTCTGCCCCCTCGTCCTGCAGCAAATCTTCCCTTGTACTCTGGCCTTCAGCACACTAGCCTTTCAGCTTCTGGAACATGACCTGCTTCCTCCTTCCACGAGCCCCCTGCACATGTCAAATGTCCAAAATGATCTCCCTCCCATCCCCTACCCCAGTCAAACCCCCGGCCAAAGCTTAACTCAAGAATTTTCCTTGAGGCAACTCATTTTGTCATATGCTCTTGTAACATCAAAGAACCCTCCTTCCTAACACTTGGCTCATTTGTACATTTGCATTTACTTATGACATGTCTAGCTGAGTATCTGTCTCCTCAACTAGATAGTAAGTTCCATGAAGAAGGTACTTTTTTGGTCCCTCAGTGTATCCCAGCACTGAGTACAACTCTGGGTATAGATAGTGAGTTCTACTGCATTTGTGGAAGACAGGAAGGAAGGAAGGACGGAAAAGTTTAACTCACATTGTCAGAATGTGGCATGGAGCAGAAAAAGATCAGGAACACAAAGGAAAACCATTAACAGGGAAAGCTAACTAGAGCACAGGTAATTGGGACCAAAGCAGATTCATCACTTATCTTCCTCAGTGCCTAAAGTAGGTATTCCATATTTGTTAAATACTTGAATGAAAGAATGAATGAATATAAGGGGCACGGGCAATCAATCCAGATTTCTCTTTCTACATTTGCAACTTGTGCTGCAAGTCTGTGTATATTTCCTGATTCTATGAGTCTGTGGTAGCTTCTCATGCCTTTTCTCTCTTTTTAAGCATTTTGCTCTCCACTTCTCTCTCTCTGTGGCACTGATTATTTTATTTGGTTTTGGGTATTAATCACACCAGGGCTAACAATTTGTTTCAATCAGAATTATCTGTCCCATGTAAAATCTCACTTCCTTCATGTCAACTGAATTTCTTACTTTCTTCATGGTTAAAAGTTACTTAGAACTTTTCTCTGAACGACATGAGTTTGTTACATCCCTTTTTTTCTTTTTCCACTTTGAAAGATGCCTCACTTGGCATTATACCACTCTGTCAGAAAACGCACCAGACAGACGAAACACAACTATGATAACACTCTAGTACCTACCAAGACACTGCCCATTCCAGCCTCGGAACCCTTCCGTGCAGGGAACACACTGGTAAGATCCAGGAGAATTCACACACTGCTCATCTGGACAAGTACTTGGAGTTAAACATTCATCAACATCTGAAAAAATAAAAAAGCTAGGTCACAGACATTTTATCAGAATACTAAAACACAAACTGACTCGTATGATGAAGGGGAAAAGAGGCATGTTTTATCTACATTTTGGTGAGGAAAACAATAACTGAAAAAGTGACACACTGGGTCTGTACTTAAACACACAGTGAGAATGCATGGCCGAGTATACCATGCATACCATGCATGCAAACCTTTATGGCCCCAATTCTCCACCTGGCAGGCCCAGACCTCTCCACTCAGGGAATTGGCAGTTCTCTGGGGCCACTTTCTGGACATCAAACCTTTCAAGTAATAGCATGGCTTGCCAGAAAGAAATACAAGAAATGGACATGAGAGTGAGGAAGCCATTTATCCACCTGGCTAGAGGTTCTCTCTGCAGTCACTGGATGCCCTAGGGAAATCCTTGCTTTGGCTTCATGGCCCCCAAAACATCCTAGGTTTGAATAATTTAAAACATTGCATATGAGAGGAATTCCTTGGAGGTGGAAAAAGAATATTAGGAGAGAATGAACTCATCAAATACTTCCAAGATTTTCCAGAAAATACAGTGAATGATCATAGGGTAATACATTCTGGTTTAAAATACACCTTACTTTTCCCATTCACAGCTAACGAAAGTTATTAATCCTTGTTCTTTTCAATGTGAGGAGAAAAAAAACACCTTAAATACAGATAGAACTGTGGCAGAGATACAGGAGCTTCAGGCTTTTTTAAGAATAGTAAAACAATAAAATGGAGGAAAAGTAACATATAGGAGATGGTTCAACAGTTTAAAATGAGTAGTAAAACCTTGGGTACCAACCCCAACAAAAATAGGTGTTTTTCTGGAGTTGAGTTTTGAATTCAAGTGAGTGGATTCAATGTCTAAGTGTCTCAATATGAGATGTATATAGGACCTCTAATCATACCTAAAATGTAAACAGATTTTTCAGGACATAAGTTAAAAAGTGAAAGAAATATATAATGAATACACTGAACATACATGGGTATTTGAGGTCATCATTCTGGTAAGTTCTTAAAAATCATCTCTCATTATATATCAATAGATGTGTGAAAAGATGCTTAAGGTAAAAGATGTTATTAATAGAATAAGCACCAGGTCAGTGTTGTAATTTTTTTTTTTTTTCCTATCAGCGAAAAATTCTTGCCAATAGACAATGACACACAGTGTTTTTTTTTAGGTCAGATGTTCTGGGACTTCTTGTTCTACAAAAAGATGATGCTTGCCAGTTTCATTTTCCAAACAGCATTACATCCTTCTCTGTATGGGATATTTTAAAAAATGGAACTACAACTGCTAAGTCAGAGAGGGTCATTGAGATAGGCTGGTTTGATAAATAAGGTACAACGCTGAGAAACACAAGACAATATCCCTGCATTTCCTGTTGCTCTCACCTCTGTTTGCTTGTTCCCTCATCTGTAAATGAGGGACTACCGGCCTGGTAATACCTTCACAGAATAAAGTAAGGATGCATGAGATAACGTCTGTAAACTACAATAGACTCCTTGGAGACTGGCGCTGTTTGAAAGCAACTTTGTCAGTGACAGCTGAGAAAATCTTCAGTGAGCCAGAAGCCCGGGGACCTTTGGTTCTAGTCCATGATGAAATGAGAAAACAGCTACATTATTTGACTCCTTCATTTCAAGCCTTTTCATGGGGATAGAATTATATAATTATTTACTCAGGGAATGCTGGTGATATTTCTGTTAAATAATTTCTATACACTGAATAGTCTCCTAACTGCTTTCCATTTATTTCCTTTATCTTCAAATTTCTTCTCTATTCCTTTCTACTGTCCATCCTTATGCTCTGGTAATTCCTAAATAGCTTATCTTCCTGTCCTGAGTCTGTGTGTAGAACTTGAGGATCCATATTTGACCTTCTGGAGGAGCATTGCTTTGCAAATAAATGCTTGTCAGACATACCCATGCCTTTTTTTAAAAAAAACATTCCCACAATTACAGATGTTCTGAGAAGATCTATGCAAAAACAAAACGAGTCAGGGAAAGGGGAAGTTTAAGGAAACTAACACTTCTTGAGAACTAACAAGGTGACAGGCACCATACAACATTCTGCAACACCCATTTACTTGCACAAGCCTGAAAGTTCACTGCATGGTTCCCATTTTACAGATGAAGAACTAAGTTTTGAAGGGGCTACGTACCTGGCTCCAAGTTAGACAGTTACTGAGTGCGGGGGTCAGGCCATAGTCTCTGCTCTCCCCATCCTCAAGCTACCTCCAGAGCAGAGGGAGAGTCCCCCGTAAGAGGAAAGTAGGGACACTTCACACCTGTGCTGTCCCATGGCCCTCAGCCGTCAGGAGAAGAGTTCATATCTGTGTTCCGATGGGAGCTGATCAGAGATGCAGTAACATAAAACGCTCCCCACTTCTCTCCAGATAACTCGGGGCTGAGGCAAGGGGCCAGCAAGAAAGGCAGGTGCAGGCTGCCAAAAAACTGTCTAATGAGCTCTCCCTCCAGACCCGGTCATTAGAACCACGAAGAAAACCAACATGTAGGAGCCAAGAGACAGCTGAGAGCAGCCTGCCCCAACTGGCCCATCCCTCCCGAGTGCTGGAGGCCCAGCCACGTCTGAAAAGAGGCTCAATGTCAGGCAGCCAGGCAGGGAACCCCACAGAACCAGCACCATCCCTACAGACAGGCTCCTCAAAAACGTGCCCAGAGACCCCTGCTCCTTTGCCCTCACATTTCTTTGGCAAGATTTAAGCAGAGGTTCAACATATTTCTTCACGAAAATCATTATTCAAAGCGTACCATGGTGGTTTCAAAAAGTACCTGTGTGACTTGGACACAGGCACGAGCAGAAATATTCAATGGTTAATCATTTTAATTTTGAAAAGTTAAAAACTTTTCAAAACATTTTTACAACGAGAGCAAATCCATTGCTGGGGTCAATACGAAAGAAATTTTATCTAGCGCAGCTGGAATCTGACTTGGAGCTGGTCAGACAGCACTTCTGTAGACAGTCTGCAAGCAAGTCCCAGAACACATGTGAAAGAAAGAAGCTGAGACAAAGGAATGGAACAAGGCGAAAAGGTCGAAAACAATAAGCCCGCACTGGTGACACCTGCACCATGCCCCCAGATGAATGATGCAGACACTACAATTAAGTCTGGGTTTGTACCAAAATCCTCTGCAGTTAACTGTTCTAAAGTGATTTCACTCCACATACCAGAGAAGGCAGATACTGAAATGAGTAATAAAGAGCATATGAAGGTGGAAAATGACCCAGACAGAGCCACTGAAGTAAGGCAAAGGGGCTGTGATCCCAGAAGGCAGCAAGAGCTTGGATGAGCTGGTATCCTGCACAGATCGGTGGTGAAGGAAAATTCGTACCAGGCCAGGTGCCCGCCAGCCCTGGGTTCTGGACCCAGCCCTGCATTTCACGGTCACGTGCACTCAGCACTTCAAAGGGGCGCAGGCTCCCCATCCTCTCAGCAGACTCACCCTCGCAACGGCCTCCGGGGGTCATGCGGTACCCGCTGTCGCAGTATTCACACCGGAAGGCCCCCACGGTATTGACGCAGTGTCCTTCCCCACAGACGTCTGGCCTCAGGCACTCATCAACATCTACGCAAAGCAGAAAACGTTGTCGAGTTTTATTTCCCAAAACATAATTCCAAACCTCTCCCGTCTCCCAGGTTAGTTCGATGTTAAGAATGAAGCAACTGATTCCTAACATCTATCATCTCTTTGATTTGTTCCAAAAAATTGAGTGGTTTTGATTTACTCGAATCCAAAAGAAACATTTAACGCCTCTGGTTTTTGCAGACATTTGATACTATTCATTCAAAACTGTTGGGGAAAAAATTCCATTTTTTAACCTTCCAGTATCTAGCAGATACCTATGTTGTAACAGGGGTTTAATAATAAATTTGGGGTGGTCTGAATAAGCCCTGGACTGACGGAATCTTAGGGGAGGTAGAAACCCGCATGTGGGAATTTACACATCTGAAAGAACACTGTCATTACCTATGCAGTTAGTACCCTCCTCACTGGCCATGAACCCCGCTGGGCAAATACACAAGAAACTTCCCTCAGTGTTTTCACAGCGTCCCTGGGAGCAGAGGTGTTGGGCCTGAGCGCATTCATCAATATCTGTTAACAAAAAGACAGATAAAAGGATTAGTGTAGTCTAGCATGAAATTCTCAGTCTCTCTGTTCATGAAATACCAGCACACCAACCCCTGTGTCCCACAAACCTTTATAAGTGAGGAAAACAGTAAAAGGAGACATGATCAGTCTTCCTGAATACCTGAAGGGCTGTTACTGGGAAAAGGGAATACACATATGGTGTACTGCTTTGAAAGCTCAAGCTACAACCCTGACATAGGTGTTTCAAAGAGAAAGATTTCAGGTCACCACAAAAGGACCTGCCTGATAACTGGAGTCATGTAAGCACTGGAATTCACTGTGCAACTCCCAGGCCAGCTCAGCAGAGACAGTCAGAAATGGTGGGACAGGCACTCTTTCACTGTGCACTTGGGTAAAGCGAGACTGAATCATCTCGACCGACTGCCCTTTTCAACTTTATGTGCTGGGGTTCTAAACATAATACATCTAATGTATACAAATTCAAGAGACAGAGCCATGTTATGATGGAGCAGGTGGATGTTCTCCTCACACCTCACCCCACATATATATGCAAAACAAAACTGCAAAAGTCACATCTGCATAATGGCATTTAGCATATTAAAGTGGGTTTAATTAGGTATATGCCTTTGTTGCTCTATATTTGCCTTATAGCTCTTAGTGCTGAATTTTCTTTTTCTAAAAAAATGGTATTAAATTTAGTGTTAACACATTAAAATGACCTACTTAACACTATTACACCCCTTTTTGAGATTCATTTTTTTCCCCAAAGAAGCATATATGAGATCCCTACTTCATAAATTCATTAATAGTTTTGTGTCAGCATATATTGATTTTCAATATAGAAATCCCTTTTAAAAATCAGATTTTATGAACTTAGATGAACATAATTCTTTACTGCAGAATATATTAATTTGTTTTGCTAAATATGCTTGTAGATAGCTATTTCTAGAACTCTTAATTTTATATTCTTTCCCTGAAAAGCTTTGGGAAGTTATTCCACCTTTATGTAATTGTATTACACTTGGCAAGGTAGGCAGCATTGAACCAAGCGGTAAGAGCTTCCTAGGAGTTTACTGAACCTCTTTTTGAGTACCCTTAGCTCAGGGATAAAATTTTTTAAAAATTAAACACAATAACATTTTCCCCATAATAAAAAAAATGTTCTTTATGTGCAAATATTTGATATTTAATAATCTCATCTACCAAAAGTGTCTCTTCTTACCAACACATTTCCTCTGTTGCTCACTGAACTTGTAGCCATCATAGCATATACAGGTATACCTCACCGGTAGGTTAATGCAGTGTCCTGCTCCACAGATATCAGGGTTCACAGTACATTCATTGATTTCTTTAAAAATAAAAAAATGTAGGGAAAAACAGATATAAACAAAGATTCCATTGCTACTTGCAAACCATTACTTGTGTTTCCTGATTACCTTATTGCCAGGTATGCAATTAGAAAACAAAATTTTATACTCTAAAATCAAGTATAAATTCATTTGATTACCGATGATCATCATTTCATAATTGATCAGTTAGCCCCAGCCAAGGTCATGAATAATTCTTAATGAAACAACTTCTAAGATGAACTGGAGAAGGTGGAAATTCGGAAAGAGGCCATGTTAAAACGTTATAGTCAATTGTGAATTTCCAAGATGGCCCATCAATGAGTTTCTGTCCACTCCAGTTCATTTTGAATGATGGACCAATCACATGATTTCTCCTGATAAGAAATAAGAAATTTTCTATTTGTTAGCAGGCCAAATTCAAGTTCCAAAAACTATATTCAACCTCCTTCCAAATTTCTCATTAATTCTCCAGAAAGATTTACCACTTCTAATCAAAGCAGAACTTCTGGATGCAACTTACTCTTCATTTGCCAATTTCAACAGGAGCATATTTTATTTACACTAGTACAGAATCTTCTTCCAAATCTTCTCTGCTCAATTCCTCCCTCACTCTCCTCCTGATTCCTGCATGAGACTGGCTTCTTCTATGAAGCCTGAGAAGATGAGCCCCGAGTCCTCACTCCACCCACAGACAAGGCCGTGGTCAAGGCAAGGTGAGAGGAGCTCCCAGTGGGTGAAGTCCTTTGACCTGAGGACTCAAAGGTGACCTGAGATGAATTACTCCAAGACAGTCTGTTGATTTCAATGATCTTTGTAAGAATGTATAATAGAATAGTGGGGGGCGAGGGGCACAGCTGGTGGTCAGAAGCCCAGCCTTGGAGGACAGTACAGGTACCAAACTCGCTGCCCTTTCTTAGCTCTGTAACAAAGAGCAAGTTACTTAAACAATCTAAGCCTCACTTTTCTGTCTGTGTAAATGAGAATTATCAGAGCACCAACTTCAGAGCGTGAAGTTCTAAAGAGTTAACCTAAATAATGCATGTAGCTCAATGCCTGGCACATTATATTGTGCTCAATAAAAGTTAGCCATTATCGGGCTTCCCCGGTGGCGCAGTGGTTAAGAAACCGCCTGCCAATGCAGGGGACACAGGTTCGAGCCCTGGTCCGGGAAGATCCTACATGCCGCGGAGTAACTAAGCCCGTGAGCCACAACTACTGAGCCCGCGTGCTGCAACTACTGAAGCCTGCGCACCTAGATCCTTTGCTCCGCAACAAGAGAAGCCACCACAATGAGCACCCACGGCAACGAAGAGTAGCCCCCACTCGCTGCAACTAGAGAAAGCCCGCGCGCAGCAACGAAGACCCAACGCAGCCAAAAATAAAAATATAAATAAAATTTTTTAAAAGCTAGCCATTATTACTGATTACTGTGGTTGTTCCTATTGAAGTCATTTAAGAATAGATAACAAAGAAACAGCACATTTATAATAACTACCTTGGGCTATTATCTCACTGTCATCACGTAGTAAACAACGCTTAAAACAGACGAGACCATGGATGAGCCCAAGTGGCCCAGTGGAGGAAGACGGGGCCTCAAGCATGACAAGCTAAATCACACCTTTGTTAGAGCAATCTATGGCTTGAAGGAAAAGAAAAACAGGCATGCTACTGTCACCAATAACCCACTGTGAATTCTGAAGAAAGATGTGAAAAACAGTGTTTTAACAAAAATTCACTATGGAAATGACCTAAGTTGGGGCTGAGGTTGCTCTCCAAAACCCAAACCACATTCATTTTTCATCAAGTGTTATTCACTGTGCTGTGATTTTAAGACAACTGATGCAAGTCATTTGAAAAGTTGCTAGGCTTTATAAGGACGCATATGACTACAGAGCTGCAGTATTTTGCACCAAATCACTTGGATTATGAAAAAACCACACATTTACAAGTTACTTATACCTTTAGTGAGCCTATTTATGCTAATTCACTATCCGAAAAATAGACTGTTTATAGTCAGTATAATATCAAATTACAGAAAAAATAATCCAAATGGCTAAAAAAAATGGGTGATTAACACGATTGCCTAGACTTAAGTGACTGATACTAACAACATAAAACAATGAATTATGATACATACGTAGCATAGATCATTATATAATCATTAACAGGATAGGATAATGCTTATTTGTTAAGAAAATATAGTTAGGTACAAATTATAATATAGGATATGATCTAAATTATTTTATGCACAGGAAAGAAGACTGGAAGGAAATAAGTCAAGTGTTACAATTATGGGGATTTGTATTGTCTATATTTTTCTGTATTTTTCAAAATTTCTACAATGAACAGGTATAATTACTTCTATAATCAGAAAAGTCTTTCTTAAAAAATTATTATTTCTATGTGCCACAAAAATCTGAAGGTAGAAAAGGTAATCTTCTCCAGGTTCTACTCCTAGACCCTCAGGTAAGCACTCCCTTCTCTGTTTCTAAGAATTCTTTAGTAGAACAGTGTGAGAAGCACATCTTTAACCAGCTATTCTTAAGGTAGGTAGATGCCTTCTTTGAAAATTATTGGTATTTAGATTTCTTGATTTTCTTTGTAATTATTTCCATTATGTTCTTATCTGCCATTTGCTTAAAGCAGAAAAGACATACTGATCAGATTTGCAAAAAGAAAAATTAGAAGATGACTTAATATACTAGGAACAAGAATTCAGAATTAAAAGGCTGTACATCTGGGGTTTTCAGGAAAGGCTTGATCAGTACTCATTGCCCCACCCCCAGCCCCACACATACCAATATGTTGATTACCAAATATTTATTTGTCCTTTCAGGTATAGCTTTAGGATGGATTATTTTACATGTGTGAACAAAAGTCTTCAAAAATATGTGATGCTTAATTCAGAGGAGATACATTCCTATACCAGTGTGCCAATATTTAGATCTTTTCTTCTTAAGTCAGATCTAAGATAGGAGAAATGGTTAAGAATTTTAATTCCTTAGTCTTAAGAAATGAATAATAATAGCCTTTCCTTCCAATCTAGTATCTTAAATGGAAGCTATGAGGTTGAAATAGTTATGAGGAAAGCTTGAGGATTTTTAGTTGATTACCTCAGATTAAGTATATAAAGATGCAGCTTGAAAATGTTGATCCCAGTTGGTACTAACGTATGTAAGAAAATGTTACTCTGACACCACTAGAGGGTACTAAGAGATACATCAAAGGAACGAAGGGACATTTACTAACGTATACTTGATTTCTACACTGTTTGCCCCATTTTTTTTTTTAATATAGGAGTGATGAATGTAACTTATTAGTTTGTCCTCAGAGATACCTTTTATCCATTTGCTAGGAGGATTCCACCCTTCTAAATTAAACAAAAAAAGAAAGCCATAACAACTTCGAAACACCTCTGCTTTCTCTTTACTACTCATCAAAAAATTTACCAGATTATAGTCAACAATACTGTATTATAAATTCCAGTGTTGCTAAGAGATTAAATCTTAACTGTTCTCAACACACAAAAAGGAAAAGTATGTGACATGATAAAGGGGTTAGCTAATGCTTTTGTAGTAATCATAGTGCAATATACGAATGTAGCAAACCAACACACTGTATATCTTAAACTTATATAATGTTATGTCAACCACGTCTCAAAAAAAAAAAGAACCAAAAAAAATTGATCAATACCATTTTTAAGGTAAAAAGTAAATTACTGCTACTCCTATTTTAAAACTTTAAAAACATGTCTCCCACCACCTCTTCCCGTGCTTTCCCTCCTTGTCTGTTATGCTTTCATTCTTTTTTTTTTTTTTTTTTTTTTTTTGCGGTACGCGGGCCTCTCACTGCTGTGGCCTCTGCCATTGCGGAGCACAGGCTCCGGACGCGCAGGCTCAGCGGCCATGGCTCACGGGCCCAGCCGCTCCGTGGCATGTGGGATCTTCCCAGACTGGGGCACGAACCTGTGTCCCCTGCATCGGCAGGCAGACTCTCAACCACTGTGCCCCCAGGGAAGCCCCACTTTCATTCTTGATCACATATAAGTTATACAGAAAGCCAAGTCCTGAGGGTATTGTCTTAAAACTGAAAACAAGTTGCTGGCTTTCTCTGGGTTTTCTGGGGCACAGACATTATGCTTTACATTTTTCTAAGAGGTCACTCACACATTGGCTTGTGAGCCTGTTCCCATGGAAAGGATCAGTTCAGGTCAAAACATACATTTCCCTGTACATGCTGATAGCGTCAACACAAACACTGGGAATATGGCAAAGCCTCGCACAGGAAGCACTAATTACTGGCCTCCCGGGCACTGTGGTTAATGATAATGTCTTCTCTTCTAAAGCATGTTTGGTTTCCCAGAGATCAAGAGACTGCTCCCACTGGACTCTTCCAGGTGTCCTCCTTCATAACACCTATCACATTTCCCTGGGTTTGCAGGACCGCCCTATGCTTTCCTACTACATGTGGCCCCTGAAAGAGCTTCACCTGCACTGGGCCAAGGACCTTACTGTTTCTTTCCCAGGAGCCCGTTTAGAATTTAGAAGAAGAGCCATGACTAAAAGCCAGTGGAAAACCAAACGCTCTATTTATCCCGGCAAAAAGGCCAGTGGTGGGCTTAAGAGTTTGGTGTTTTTATTTTTTTTAGATTTTTTTTTTTTTTTTTTTGCGGTACGCAGGCCTCTCACTGTTGTGGCCTCTCCCGTTGCGGAGCACAGGCTCCGGACGCGCAGGCTCAGAGGCCATGGCTCACAGGCCCAGCCGCTCCGCGGCACGTGGGAATTTCCCGGACTGGGGCACGAACCCGTGTCCCCTGCATCGGCAGGCAGACTCTCAACCACTGCGCCACCAGGGAAGCCCATGGTGTTTTTATTTTTAAGAATTAAATGAAAAAGAGCTTTTGACAAAAATATGAAAGTGAGTATGCTGACCTTTAGCTTTTTTCCTCATCATGTGATTACTCAAAATAAATAAATAAACAGAGCTCGAAATATTAAAGCATGATGAGTTAACATGGAAAAAAGTTCACCTTCCATTAGCGTACATAGTTTATTGAGGCTGTCATGATACTGGTAATATGCTTCAGGGACAAAGGTTTTTATAAAGTGGTCATTTCTGAGTTCTGGAAAAGACCCAATGAGCAAAATAGTTGTTATAATGTTTGGGCCATGATGATTACAAAGGTTTACAAAAAGCAGTCATTGAAAGTCAAAGAATAATTTCTGGCTGGTCTGCAAGGGCCATGGAGAAAGTTTAGGAAGAGCTGGAGGAAGGCATCAAATGTCAACTCATGGAAAGGTTTACAGAAATGCCCTGGCTTCCTAACTGCCCCACAAAGAGCATAAACTGTCCCACAACAACTGAAGCAGATGTTCCCACTTTGTAAATACTCGCCAGAGAAATAAAGGTTTGATTTTCCAACCTATCCTTGAGCTATTAAGATACTATGCTAAATCAAGAATTTATATGCTGAAATGTATCATTTATTTGGAAACAGTATACCAATAATATTGCAAACCACCAACTGAGCTGCTGAGAGTGGGAAGTATCACACTTATTCCCTGCAAATACGTGGCTCACTTTATAATTATTGCAAGTCAAAGTGAGTCTGATGAAATCTGCAAAGGCTACTTCCAATCTCACCATCATAAAGATATCATCGTCGAGCAATGTGGAGCTTATTTTGTTTATTTTAGGTACCTACTTATTATTCTATTCCTTTCTTCAATTTATGGATAAAACTAAGACTGACAAACATCTACCTCCTTTGTGTTCTAGGGGAAACAAAACAAAACAAAACAAAACAAACACTGCCTAATGTTTCAGAAAGAAATGATCAGATTGCTCCTTCAATCTACATGTTTGGCTCTCTTATCAAAACCAATGGGAACATCTATATTTTGATTTCAATTAAATTTGATACAAAACAGTCCTCTTGTTCTAGTGTAGATTACAGATCATGTAGTATGGCTCCAAAAATTGCAAGCCATTTAAATTCAAAGACTATTTACAATGTTCTCCCCATGGATTGTTCTAGAAAGATTCTTTTACTATATGAAGTCAGAGCACCTACAAATGCTGCATGAAGATAAAATTTCAATGTCACTTGTTTCCTGGAAGGAAATATTTGTGCTTCAAACATGTGATAGCAGATGTTAGCCCTGTATCTCTGCCAAACTCAAATTAAGCTGTCTTCTAACAACTTCATATAGCACAGCTACTTTCATTTTTTTCAATCAGCTCCGCAGTTCAGTTGAAGTTGAGTAACTGCAATTTATTATTCCTCACAGGCCTGCATTTAAATGATTGGCTACCTTTATCCAGCCAAACTTAACCTCTACAAAGCTAGTTTGCAAGAAGTCTGATGGTTGAAGTCAGCCATTGTTAAAAAGGCACAAAAGTATGTCTTCACATTGGAAAATGGAAACAGTACTTGAAAGAACTTTTGCACTGACAGACTGCAATTTTTCTTTTTAATGCTGATATAAACAATGAGAAAATCCTCCCTGACCAAGATGGTATATTACATGTTTGTATGCCTTGCACTGCATAGCAGAGTCTCTCATAGATGGGATTAATAAAGTGGGTAGACATACATGTGACTTCAGAACAGAGAATAACAATTTTAGCCACAGCCATTAAAAAAAAAATCACTAGCATTTCACCGTATCACTAGAAATATTTAGAATAGCTAACATTTCTATAACACTTTACTCGGTATTTATAGTAAAACCAAAGAGCAGTTGCCCTGCATTCATGTGGGAAGACCATGGCTCTGGGTGCAGCTGCACCTTGAGGGTATCCTTGAAGTAGGTGAAAACACACTGCTGGGTCCGTGATGTGACTCTGCACTATTTAGTCAACTGCATTTCACCTTGGGGCAGGGGTGCTTTTTAAAAACACTTTCTAGTCTGCTGTATCAGTTCAAGTATCTAAGAGAAATTACATCCACAATTTTGAGAAAATGGGTAAAAGTTTTTGGTTTTTTAAAACATATAAAAGCTGTATGTATTTAAGGTGTACAACTTGCTATTTTAATATGTATACATTGTGAAATGATCACCACAGTCCCACTAATTAACACATCTAACCAAGCACATGTCTATTGGAAATGATGCATGTCATGTTTCTGAAGAGGTGAAATTCTAAGGGAGGCTGCAAACTCCTCTATTAGCTTCTCTTGCCAACCCACTGCCAGCCTCATCCTGCAATGACATCAGGAACTTAAGCTGCTGTGATACATCTTAGTGATATTTTCTCTGATTATAATACTATATTTCCACACAAGAATATGTGGAATACACAAAAAATTCTAAAATGAAACAACACCTGAACTTCTCAGACCCCACTACAAAAAATAATCACTGCTAATATCTGATGTATTTTCTTCTAGCATTTTCTCAATGTACGTATGTCTATTTTTTTATATTTATATTCAATCATATATTTATATTCTCCTTCAGATTCTTTTCCATTATAGGTTATCACAAGATATTGAATATAGTTCCCTGTGCTATACAGTAAATCCTTGTGTTTCTTTGTTTTTAAATTTTTATTGGAGTATAGCTGCTCTACAATGTTGTATAGTTTCTACTGTACAGCAAAGTGAATCAGCTACACATATTTGGTTTAATACACTGTATCCTTCATTTTCATATACTTCATCTTGTATTTAACAATATCTTGTGACCATTTTCTGAGAGATTTTAATAAAAACTCTTCAAAAATACTGTAATATTTGATGGTAGCATACTGTTTCAATGTAGATATAATTATCTATTTCCCTATAGTTAAATACTTAGGTTTTTTTTTCTATTTCTCTATTATACATGGTGCTGTGGTAAGCGTCCATTTATATAAACCATTACAACAGTTTGTGGGGACGTTATTTCCTTATACTAGTTATTTTAATATGGGATACTGACTTAAAAGTCTTGAAGATTTTTTAAAGTTCTTGACACATATTGCCAGTTTGTGCTTTCCAGAAAAGTTCAACTAGTTTACATTCCTTTCAGCTATGTGTGAGAGCCTCAATTTCACTCTAGTAAAAATTAAATACTGATTTGTTAAGAATAAAGAATTCTCATTTTAATTTGCATTTCTTTGACTACTCGTAAAGTTGAAATTTCCTATTACATATATGTTTCTTGGTATGTTATCTATGAATTACCTGATTACATTATTTCCATTTTTCTATCAGCATTTTTATTGCTGATGTATAAGACCTCACTATACATTAAGGATATTAACTTTCAGGCTGTTGGTTACAAATTATGATAAATCTTTATAATTTGTCACTAATGATTAAAATAATATATGTTTATTATAAAGAATTTTAAAATATATAAAAATATATTGGAGAGCATAAATGTTATCCATGATCCTATCAACTGGGGATGGTTAAACACTGTGATGAACTTTTTCTGTTTGTAAACATTTAAAAAATAAAATTGGAATCACTGTGTTCTATATTTCTTAATATTTTGCCATAAGCATCTCCTCACAACATTAAATACTTTTAAAACATTTATAGCTATGTGATATTCTGCTGCACATGTACCATAACTCGTTTAAACATATTCCTCCTTTAAACAGTATTTAGATTATTTCCAAATATTTGCTCTTATGACTAACTCTGCCATGAGCAATCTTGTGATACATGTGATACAGCTTTGACACTACATTTAAAATGAAGTTCATATCCACGTCTCCTCCACAGGCTCTGTGACATCAATACTGCACCTACCTGTTACTTGAGTAGGTGCAATGACTTGGCTGGCGCTTGATGTTGAAGCTTCAGGAGCTACTTCCACAGGCACAGGAGGTGATGTTTTTTCAATCACTACTATACGAGGAAGGAGGGAATAAAATGAAAATTAAAGGCTGTTATGTGCATTGAGATCCCATTTCAAAATGCAAGCATAATTTAATCTAACAACATACCACAGTAATTCCTGGATATAGGAACAGCTATGGGTCCCTAAAGCTCATGGTATTAGCCTGTAGCCCTGGTTTCAACATTTAGCAAGAATATCTGAGAGCAATTTGGAAGCCAAGAAAAATGACCCTGCATCAAATGATGAACCTCAATAATGTTCTAATAATATATACTACTCCTGACCACAGAAAATAGTGAAAAATTTTATCATTATAATACTTATAATATAGTAGTCTCCCCTTATCTGAGGGGGATATGTTCTAAGACCTCCCCAGTGGATGTCTGAAACCGCAGATAGTACCAAACCCTACATATACTATGTTTTTTCCTATACTAACGGGCAGGAAGCATATAGAGCATGGATACTGGACAAAGGGATGATTCACGTCCCAGGCAGGATGGAGCAGCACGGCGCGAGATTTCATCATGCTACTCAGAACAATGCACAATTTAAAATGTATGAATTGTTTACTTCTGGAATTTTCCATTTAATATTTTTGGGCTGCAGCTGACCGCAGAAAGTGAAACCACGGATAAAGAAGGATTGACTGTACCATACTTACACTAACATTATATAAGTATATTAATATACATAAGTGTATTTCACATTTTACTTCACTTAGGAACTCTCCTGATTAAAACTTTAAAACCAAAGACACAAAAAAATCCTCATCTTACTCTTTTATTCATAGTACTCTTACAAACAGCACAAATCAACACAGGCTACCTGGAAACTGTGGATGCAGATGAATAGTGGAAATGCCTGGAGAGAGCTGGGGTTGACTAGGCTCAAGTTTGGTTTTCTCTTGATCCAATGAAGGTATTTCCTAGATGGTTGTATTAAAAAGAAAAAAAGAAGAAAACAGAAAGCAGGAATTTTTAGTTTCCACATATTACTATTTTTATAAATTTTACTCTTAGAAAGGCAACAAATATCACAGGTACACAAAAACTTGGGCAATTGCTTGAAATTTAAAAAAAAGGAACCGTTGCTGTGCTGCTACTATACTAAGCCCTTGAGTTTTCCCAGCAGTGCTGATATGTGCACACACCCTCACCCATTTCCCGGGGGCCCAAAGCAAAAGGTCTCTTCAGATATTTTAAACGAATGCCTTGGCTCAGGGGCCCACGTTTGGTCTGGAACAAGGCAAAACTGACCCCAGAGGAGAACTCCACCATCACCTCATTCACATGTGGCTTCTGCCCAAATAAAATGTCCAGCCACACTTTGCAGATTAAGTAATGGATACAGGTATGCCATAACAAAGAACACAATACATTAAAATACAGTAAGCCGGTCAGTCATTACAGTAACTTTACACCTCCACCTCTCAGAATACTGGTAGTCAAACAGCAACAGAAAAATAGGGACCTGGAGGAACACCTCACACATCCTGTTGACCACCCCTGTCCTCTGGGCCAGAAGCAAAGAAACCGACTGGCACCCAGGGCTCAGTTTCCAGTTACAGCTCCTTAGGGCTCCTGCAGACTGAACAGTCGGGCTAGGTAAGGATCTGAGACCTCACTCACACCACTGTGGGCCCAGAGCGCTCACATCACCACTCCTGGTTAAAGCACTCCTTGCTTTAATCACTGTCATCTTCCAGAAAGCCCACTCCCCTGGCCTCTGTTTCCCTTTTACCTTATCACCGTTTCTGCTTTTGATAAAATAGATATCCTGCCTGAGTATGTCATCAAAGACCCAATTGTGTAGGCATGAGTGCTTATATGGTAACTCCATTTAGATATTCCACAAATTCCTCAAACCCATCCCTTCCCCAAAGCATCCAGGCTCCGATTCCACCTTCTTCATTTCTATTAACGCCACAGCCATTAACCTGTCCAGGTTTAAAGTCACTTTTTAGTACCCCTCTTTCATTCCTCATTCCAAGCCCTGCTCATTTCCACTATTCCTTATATTTGTTCATCTTTTTCCACATCCATAGCCCCCATTACCCTCGTGTGCACTCACTCTCTCATTCTCAGTTTCCTGTGGTCATCTAATCGACCTCTCAAGATTCCTCTTTCTCCCCATCTCAGTTAATCCTGCTGTGATGCATCTTCTAGAAACATTGAGCACTTATTACTTTTTCCCACAGTTCCCCCTCCTTTTTTTCACAAGAGTATGAAATACATATAAAAAATCATACATCAGATTGTACGGTCTAGAAATAAAAGAAGATTCAAATTCAGTAATAAAGGTAAGAGCAATACTTGCTCTAACATTTAAGCAAGACCTTGGACTCCCAAAAGGTCCTGGGCTCAATTATCCTTTTCTGTTTGCAGAGACGCAGTAGCCAGGGCTACTGCTGTGACTGGCTGGGCAATTCCATGGAGTTGCATCTTTGCAAGTTTCTTCTGTTCACATTCTGTGACCAAATGGTTCAACTCTGCTGCACTGTATCCAATAAGAGTCTTCAAGTCACAGACAAACTTGTATACCAATCTCTTGCCTTGAACTTTACAAATCATGTCCCCATCATAATAATACCTTAATGCACGACTAAGTTTCTCATAGTTCATTGTAGGTTTATTTTTACGTTGTTCCCATTTTTGTGCAACCAGTTCGGGCTGATTTAGCTTAAGTTCTCCTTCATCACCAACCCAAGAAATGCAGTCTCGAGCATCCTTGTCAGTAAGAAGTTCTAGCAAAAACTGCCACAGCTGGATTTGGCCGTTGTTTCCTGTTCTGTTCCCAGGTGAACTTCTATCTTCTCCTGAAATCCTTGGAGCTCTTTGTACTTTAGCTGCCTTTGCTCTACTATTTATAGCTTTAATGGCTGTTGGTGTAGCAGACTGCACTGATGCTGGAATAATTTGCACAGGTTGATCAACTGTAGCTATCTCATTCATCTGTTGTTCTTGGCTTGCCAATACATATTTTCGAAGAAACTGCAGAGAATTTCTTCCCGAGGAACCCGCTGAAAAAAATCTTCTTGGTTGAGACTACAGAGTTCTCTTCCGGAAATATTCAGCGTAGTGAGGTCTATATCGGTCATGCTGAATTCCTTCATTACCCAA